>NC_069126.1:39792736-40127736 GCF_026914265.1 Mya arenaria
CNGTAACGATATGGGAGGGCCCAGGTGACAGCCGGTGACGTAAAGTGACGTCATGTCGGTCTGAAGTAAGAACGTAGTCGCCATGCGAGCCGCCGTCTAAGAACAACGCGCCCGGTCCCAGCCTTCTACGTCAACGCGAAAGGGTTCAAAAGCGGGAAACGAGGTCCCCACGTTAACCGTATGGGAGGGCCCAGGTGACAGCCGGTGACGTAAAGTGACGTCATATCGGTCTGAAGTAAGAACGTAGTCGCCATGCGAGCCGCCGTCTAAGAACAACGCGCGCGGTCCCAGCCTTCTACGTCAACGCGAAAGTGTTCAAAAGCGGGAAACGAGGTCCCCACGTTAACCGTATGGGAGGGCCCAGGTGACAGCCGGTGACGTAAAGTGACGTCATGTCGGTCTGAAGTAAGAACGTAGTCGCCATGCGAGCCGCCGTCTAAGAACAACGCGCCCGGTCCCAGCCTTCTACGTCAACGCGAAAGTGTTCAAAAGCGGGAAACGAGGTCCCCACGTTAACCGTATGGGAGGGCCCAGGTGACAGCCGGTGACGTAAAGTGACGTCATATCGGTCTGAAGTAAGAACGTAGTCGCCATGCGAGCCGCCGTCTAAGAACAACGCGCGCGGTCCCAGCCTTCTACGTCAACGCGAAAGTGTTCAAAAGCGGGAAACGAGGTCCCCACGTTAACCGTATGGGAGGGCCCAGGTGACAGCCGGTGACGTAAAGTGACGTCATGTCGGTCAGAAGTAAGAACGTAGTCGCCATGCGAGCCGCCGTCTAAGAACAACGCGCCCGGTCCCAGCCTTCTACGTCAACGCGAAAGGGTTCAAAAGCGGGAAACGAGGTCCCCACGTTAACCGTATGGGAGGGCCCAGGTGACAGCCGGTGACGTAAAGTGACGTCATATCGGTCTGAAGTAAGAACGTAGTCGCCATGCGAGCCGCCGTCTAAGAACAACGCGCGCGGTCCCAGCCTTCTACGTCAACGCGAAAGGGTTCAAAAGCGGGAAACGAGGTCCCCACGTTAACCGTATGGGAGGGCCCAGGTGACAGCCGGTGACGTAAAGTGACGTCATGTCGGTCAGAAGTAAGAACGTAGTCGCCATGCGAGCCGCCGTCTAAGAACAACGCGCCCGGTCCCAGCCTTCTACGTCAACGCGAAAGTGTTCAAAAGCGGGAAACGAGGTCCCCACGTTAACCGTATGGGAGGGCCCAGGTGACAGCCGGTGACGTAAAGTGACGTCATATCGGTCTGAAGTAAGAACGTAGTCGCCATGCGAGCCGCCGTCTAAGAACAACGCGCGCGGTCCCAGCCTTCTACGTCAACGCGAAAGGGTTCAAAAGCGGGAAACGAGGTCCCCACGTTAACCGTATGGGAGGGCCCAGGTGACAGCCGGTGACGTAAAGTGACGTCATGTCGGTCTGAAGTAAGAACGTAGTCGCCATGCGAGCCGCCCGTCTAAGAACAACGCGCCCGGTCCCAGCCTTCTACGTCAACGCGAAAGGGTTCAAAAGCGGGAAACGAGGTCCCCACGTTAACCGTATGGGAGGGCCCAGGTGACAGCCGGTGACGTAAAGTGACGTCATATCGGTCTGAAGTAAGAACGTAGTCGCCATGCGAGCCGCCGTCTAAGAACAACGCGCGCGGTCCCAGCCTTCTACGTCAACGCGAAAGTGTTCAAAAGCGGGAAACGAGGTCCCCACGTTAACCGTATGGGAGGGCCCAGGTGACAGCCGGTGACGTAAAGTGACGTCATGTCGGTCTGAAGTAAGAACGTAGTCGCCATGCGAGCCGCCGTCTAAGAACAACGCGCCCGGTCCCAGCCTTCTACGTCAACGCGAAAGGGTTCAAAAGCGGGAAACGAGGTCCCCACGTTAACCGTATGGGAGGGCCCAGGTGACAGCCGGTGACGTAAAGTGACGTCATATCGGTCTGAAGTAAGAACGTAGTCGCCATGCGAGCCGCCGTCTAAGAACAACGCGCGCGGTCCCAGCCTTCTACGTCAACGCGAAAGGGTTCAAAAGCGGGAAACGAGGTCCCCACGTTAACCGTATGGGAGGGCCCAGGTGACAGCCGGTGACGTAAAGTGACGTCATGTCGGTCTGAAGTAAGAACGTAGTCGCCATGCGAGCCGCCGTCTAAGAACAACGCGCCCGGTCCCAGCCTTCTACGTCAACGCGAAAGGGTTCAAAAGCGGGAAACGAGGTCCCCACGTTAACCGTATGGGAGGGCCCAGGTGACAGCCGGTGACGTAAAGTGACGTCATATCGGTCTGAAGTAAGAACGTAGTCGCCATGCGAGCCGCCGTCTAAGAACAACGCGCGCGGTCCCAGCCTTCTACGTCAACGCGAAAGGGTTCAAAAGCGGGAAACGAGGTCCCCACGTTAACCGTATGGGAGGGCCCAGGTGACAGCCGGTGACGTAAAGTGACGTCATGTCGGTCTGAAGTAAGAACGTAGTCGCCATGCGAGCCGCCGTCTAAGAACAACGCGCCCGGTCCCAGCCTTCTACGTCAACGCGAAAGTGTTCAAAAGCGGGAAACGAGGTCCCCACGTTAACCGTATGGGAGGGCCCAGGTGACAGCCGGTGACGTAAAGTGACGTCATATCGGTCTGAAGTAAGAACGTAGTCGCCATGCGAGCCGCCGTCTAAGAACAACGCGCGCGGTCCCAGCCTTCTACGTCAACGCGAAAGGGTTCAAAAGCGGGAAACGAGGTCCCCACGTTAACCGTATGGGAGGGCCCAGGTGACAGCCGGTGACGTAAAGTGACGTCATGTCGGTCTGAAGTAAGAACGTAGTCGCCATGCGAGCCGCCGTCTAAGAACAACGCGCCCGGTCCCAGCCTTCTACGTCAACGCGAAAGGGTTCAAAAGCGGGAAACGAGGTCCCCACGTTAACCGTATGGGAGGGCCCAGGTGACAGCCGGTGACGTAAAGTGACGTCATATCGGTCTGAAGTAAGAACGTAGTCGCCATGCGAGCCGCCGTCTAAGAACAACGCGCGCGGTCCCAGCCTTCTACGTCAACGCGAAAGGGTTCAAAAGCGGGAAACGAGGTCCCCACGTTAACCGTATGGGAGGGCCCAGGTGACAGCCGGTGACGTAAAGTGACGTCATGTCGGTCTGAAGTAAGAACGTAGTCGCCATGCGAGCCGCCGTCTAAGAACAACGCGCCCGGTCCCAGCCTTCTACGTCAACGCGAAAGGGTTCAAAAGCGGGAAACGAGGTCCCCACGTTAACCGTATGGGAGGGCCCAGGTGACAGCCGGTGACGTAAAGTGACGTCATATCGGTCTGAAGTAAGAACGTAGTCGCCATGCGAGCCGCCGTCTAAGAACAACGCGCGCGGTCCCAGCCTTCTACGTCAACGCGAAAGGGTTCAAAAGCGGGAAACGAGGTCCCCACGTTAACCGTATGGGAGGGCCCAGGTGACAGCCGGTGACGTAAAGTGACGTCATGTCGGTCTGAAGTAAGAACGTAGTCGCCATGCGAGCCGCCGTCTAAGAACAACGCGCCCGGTCCCAGCCTTCTACGTCAACGCGAAAGGGTTCAAAAGCGGGAAACGAGGTCCCCACGTTAACCGTATGGGAGGGCCCAGGTGACAGCCGGTGACGTAAAGTGACGTCATATCGGTCTGAAGTAAGAACGTAGTCGCCATGCGAGCCGCCGTCTAAGAACAACGCGCGCGGTCCCAGCCTTCTACGTCAACGCGAAAGGGTTCAAAAGCGGGAAACGAGGTCCCCACGTTAACCGTATGGGAGGGCCCAGGTGACAGCCGGTGACGTAAAGTGACGTCATGTCGGTCTGAAGTAAGAACGTAGTCGCCATGCGAGCCGCCGTCTAAGAACAACGCGCCCGGTCCCAGCCTTCTACGTCAACGCGAAAGGGTTCAAAAGCGGGAAACGAGGTCCCCACGTTAACCGTATGGGAGGGCCCAGGTGACAGCCGGTGACGTAAAGTGACGTCATATCGGTCTGAAGTAAGAACGTAGTCGCCATGCGAGCCGCCGTCTAAGAACAACGCGCGCGGTCCCAGCCTTCTACGTCAACGCGAAAGTGTTCAAAAGCGGGAAACGAGGTCCCCACGTTAACCGTATGGGAGGGCCCAGGTGACAGCCGGTGACGTAAAGTGACGTCATGTCGGTCTGAAGTAAGAACGTAGTCGCCATGCGAGCCGCCGTCTAAGAACAACGCGCCCGGTCCCAGCCTTCTACGTCAACGCGAAAGGGTTCAAAAGCGGGAAACGAGGTCCCCACGTTAACCGTATGGGAGGGCCCAGGTGACAGCCGGTGACGTAAAGTGACGTCATATCGGTCTGAAGTAAGAACGTAGTCGCCATGCGAGCCGCCGTCTAAGAACAACGCGCGCGGTCCCAGCCTTCTACGTCAACGCGAAAGGGTTCAAAAGCGGGAAACGAGGTCCCCACGTTAACCGTATGGGAGGGCCCAGGTGACAGCCGGTGACGTAAAGTGACGTCATGTCGGTCTGAAGTAAGAACGTAGTCGCCATGCGAGCCGCCGTCTAAGAACAACGCGCCCGGTCCCAGCCTTCTACGTCAACGCGAAAGGGTTCAAAAGCGGGAAACGAGGTCCCCACGTTAACCGTATGGGAGGGCCCAGGTGACAGCCGGTGACGTAAAGTGACGTCATATCGGTCTGAAGTAAGAACGTAGTCGCCATGCGAGCCGCCGTCTAAGAACAACGCGCGCGGTCCCAGCCTTCTACGTCAACGCGAAAGGGTTCAAAAGCGGGAAACGAGGTCCCCACGTTAACCGTATGGGAGGGCCCAGGTGACAGCCGGTGACGTAAAGTGACGTCATGTCGGTCTGAAGTAAGAACGTAGTCGCCATGCGAGCCGCCGTCTAAGAACAACGCGCCCGGTCCCAGCCTTCTACGTCAACGCGAAAGGGTTCAAAAGCGGGAAACGAGGTCCCCACGTTAACCGTATGGGAGGGCCCAGGTGACAGCCGGTGACGTAAAGTGACGTCATATCGGTCTGAAGTAAGAACGTAGTCGCCATGCGAGCCGCCGTCTAAGAACAACGCGCGCGGTCCCAGCCTTCTACGTCAACGCGAAAGGGTTCAAAAGCGGGAAACGAGGTCCCCACGTTAACCGTATGGGAGGGCCCAGGTGACAGCCGGTGACGTAAAGTGACGTCATGTCGGTCTGAAGTAAGAACGTAGTCGCCATGCGAGCCGCCGTCTAAGAACAACGCGCCCGGTCCCAGCCTTCTACGTCAACGCGAAAGGGTTCAAAAGCGGGAAACGAGGTCCCCACGTTAACCGTATGGGAGGGCCCAGGTGACAGCCGGTGACGTAAAGTGACGTCATGTCGGTCTGAAGTAAGAACGTAGTCGCCATGCGAGCCGCCGTCTAAGAACAACGCGCCCGGTCCCAGCCTTCTACGTCAACGCGAAAGGGTTCAAAAGCGGGAAACGAGGTCCCCACGTTAACCGTATGGGAGGGCCCAGGTGACAGCCGGTGACGTAAAGTGACGTCATATCGGTCTGAAGTAAGAACGTAGTCGCCATGCGAGCCGCCGTCTAAGAACAACGCGCGCGGTCCCAGCCTTCTACGTCAACGCGAAAGGGTTCAAAAGCGGGAAACGAGGTCCCCACGTTAACCGTATGGGAGGGCCCAGGTGACAGCCGGTGACGTAAAGTGACGTCATGTCGGTCTGAAGTAAGAACGTAGTCGCCATGCGAGCCGCCGTCTAAGAACAACGCGCCCGGTCCCAGCCTTCTACGTCAACGCGAAAGGGTTCAAAAGCGGGAAACGAGGTCCCCACGTTAACCGTATGGGAGGGCCCAGGTGACAGCCGGTGACGTAAAGTGACGTCATATCGGTCTGAAGTAAGAACGTAGTCGCCATGCGAGCCGCCGTCTAAGAACAACGCGCGCGGTCCCAGCCTTCTACGTCAACGCGAAAGGGTTCAAAAGCGGGAAACGAGGTCCCCACGTTAACCGTATGGGAGGGCCCAGGTGACAGCCGGTGACGTAAAGTGACGTCATGTCGGTCTGAAGTAAGAACGTAGTCGCCATGCGAGCCGCCGTCTAAGAACAACGCGCCCGGTCCCAGCCTTCTACGTCAACGCGAAAGGGTTCAAAAGCGGGAAACGAGGTCCCCACGTTAACCGTATGGGAGGGCCCAGGTGACAGCCGGTGACGTAAAGTGACGTCATATCGGTCTGAAGTAAGAACGTAGTCGCCATGCGAGCCGCCGTCTAAGAACAACGCGCGCGGTCCCAGCCTTCTACGTCAACGCGAAAGTGTTCAAAAGCGGGAAACGAGGTCCCCACGTTAACCGTATGGGAGGGCCCAGGTGACAGCCGGTGACGTAAAGTGACGTCATGTCGGTCAGAAGTAAGAACGTAGTCGCCATGCGAGCCGCCGTCTAAGAACAACGCGCCCGGTCCCAGCCTTCTACGTCAACGCAAAAGGGTTCAAAAGCGGGAAACGAGGTCCCCACGTTAACCGTATGGGAGGGCCCAGGTGACAGCCGGTGACGTAAAGTGACGTCATATCGGTCTGAAGTAAGAACGTAGTCGCCATGCGAGCCGCCGTCTAAGAACAACGCGCGCGGTCCCAGCCTTCTACGTCAACGCGAAAGGGTTCAAAAGCGGGAAACGAGGTCCCCACGTTAACCGTATGGGAGGGCCCAGGTGACAGCCGGTGACGTAAAGTGACGTCATATCGGTCTGAAGTAAGAACGTAGTCGCCATGCGAGCCGCCGTCTAAGAACAACGCGCGCGGTCCCAGCCTTCTACGTCAACGCGAAAGGGTTCAAAAGCGGGAAACGAGGTCCCCACGTTAACCGTATGGGAGGGCCCAGGTGACAGCCGGTGACGTAAAGTGACGTCATGTCGGTCTGAAGTAAGAACGTAGTCGCCATGCGAGCCGCCGTCTAAGAACAACGCGCCCGGTCCCAGCCTTCTACGTCAACGCGAAAGGGTTCAAAAGCGGGAAACGAGGTCCCCACGTTAACCGTATGGGAGGGCCCAGGTGACAGCCGGTGACGTAAAGTGACGTCATATCGGTCTGAAGTAAGAACGTAGTCGCCATGCGAGCCGCCGTCTAAGAACAACGCGCGCGGTCCCAGCCTTCTACGTCAACGCGAAAGTGTTCAAAAGCGGGAAACGAGGTCCCCACGTTAACCGTATGGGAGGGCCCAGGTGACAGCCGGTGACGTAAAGTGACGTCATGTCGGTCTGAAGTAAGAACGTAGTCGCCATGCGAGCCGCCGTCTAAGAACAACGCGCGCGGTCCCAATCCTTCTACGTCAACGCGAAAGGGTTCAAAAGCGGGAAACGAGGTCCCCACGTTAACCGTATGGGAGGGCCCAGGTGACAGCCGGTGACGTAAAGTGACGTCATGTCGGTCTGAAGTAAGAACGTAGTCGCCATGCGAGCCGCCGTCTAAGAACAACGCGCCCGGTCCCAGCCTTCTACGTCAACGCGAAAGTGTTCAAAAGCGGGAAACGAGGTCCCCACGTTAACCGTATGGGAGGGCCCAGGTGACAGCCGGTGACGTAAAGTGACGTCATATCGGTCTGAAGTAAGAACGTAGTCGCCATGCGAGCCGCCGTCTAAGAACAACGCGCGCGGTCCCAGCCTTCTACGTCAACGCGAAAGTGTTCAAAAGCGGGAAACGAGGTCCCCACGTTAACCGTATGGGAGGGCCCAGGTGACAGCCGGTGACGTAAAGTGACGTCATGTCGGTCTGAAGTAAGAACGTAGTCGCCATGCGAGCCGCCGTCTAAGAACAACGCGCCCGGTCCCAGCCTTCTACGTCAACGCGAAAGGGTTCAAAAGCGGGAAACGAGGTCCCCACGTTAACCGTATGGGAGGGCCCAGGTGACAGCCGGTGACGTAAAGTGACGTCATATCGGTCTGAAGTAAGAACGTAGTCGCCATGCGAGCCGCCGTCTAAGAACAACGCGCGCGGTCCCAGCCTTCTACGTCAACGCGAAAGGGTTCAAAAGCGGGAAACGAGGTCCCCACGTTAACCGTATGGGAGGGCCCAGGTGACAGCCGGTGACGTAAAGTGACGTCATAGTCGGTCTGAAGTAAGAACGTAGTCGCCATGCGAGCCGCCGTCTAAGAACAACGCGCCCGGTCCCAGCCTTCTACGTCAACGCGAAAGGGTTCAAAAGCGGGAAACGAGGTCCCCACGTTAACCGTATGGGAGGGCCCAGGTGACAGCCGGTGACGTAAAGTGACGTCATATCGGTCTGAAGTAAGAACGTAGTCGCCATGCGAGCCGCCGTCTAAGAACAACGCGCGCGGTCCCAGCCTTCTACGTCAACGCGAAAAGGGTTCAAAAGCGGGAAACGAGGTCCCCACGTTAACCGTATGGGAGGGCCCAGGTGACAGCCGGTGACGTAAAGTGACGTCATGTCGGTCTGAAGTAAGAACGTAGTCGCCATGCGAGCCGCCGTCTAAGAACAACGCGCCCGGTCCCAGCCTTCTACGTCAACGCAAAAGGGTTCAAAAGCGGGAAACGAGGTCCCCACGTTAACCGTATGGGAGGGCCCAGGTGACAGCCGGTGACGTAAAGTGACGTCATATCGGTCTGAAGTAAGAACGTAGTCGCCATGCGAGCCGCCGTCTAAGAACAACGCGCGCGGTCCCAGCCTTCTACGTCAACGCGAAAGTGTTCAAAAGCGGGAAACGAGGTCCCCACGTTAACCGTATGGGAGGGCCCAGGTGACAGCCGGTGACGTAAAGTGACGTCATGTCGGTCTGAAGTAAGAACGTAGTCGCCATGCGAGCCGCCGTCTAAGAACAACGCGCCCGGTCCCAGCCTTCTACGTCAACGCGAAAGGGTTCAAAAGCGGGAAACGAGGTCCCCACGTTAACCGTATGGGAGGGCCCAGGTGACAGCCGGTGACGTAAAGTGACGTCATATCGGTCTGAAGTAAGAACGTAGTCGCCATGCGAGCCGCCGTCTAAGAACAACGCGCGCGGTCCCAGCCTTCTACGTCAACGCGAAAGGGTTCAAAAGCGGGAAACGAGGTCCCCACGTTAACCGTATGGGAGGGCCCAGGTGACAGCCGGTGACGTAAAGTGACGTCATGTCGGTCTGAAGTAAGAACGTAGTCGCCATGCGAGCCGCCGTCTAAGAACAACGCGCCCGGTCCCAGCCTTCTACGTCAACGCGAAAGGGTTCAAAAGCGGGAAACGAGGTCCCCACGTTAACCGTATGGGAGGGCCCAGGTGACAGCCGGTGACGTAAAGTGACGTCATATCGGTCTGAAGTAAGAACGTAGTCGCCATGCGAGCCGCCGTCTAAGAACAACGCGCGCGGTCCCAGCCTTCTACGTCAACGCGAAAGGGTTCAAAAGCGGGAAACGAGGTCCCCACGTTAACCGTATGGGAGGGCCCAGGTGACAGCCGGTGACGTAAAGTGACGTCATGTCGGTCTGAAGTAAGAACGTAGTCGCCATGCGAGCCGCCGTCTAAGAACAACGCGCCCGGTCCCAGCCTTCTACGTCAACGCGAAAGGGTTCAAAAGCGGGAAACGAGGTCCCCACGTTAACCGTATGGGAGGGCCCAGGTGACAGCCGGTGACGTAAAGTGACGTCATATCGGTCTGAAGTAAGAACGTAGTCGCCATGCGAGCCGCCGTCTAAGAACAACGCGCGCGGTCCCAGCCTTCTACGTCAACGCGAAAGGGTTCAAAAGCGGGAAACGAGGTCCCCACGTTAACCGTATGGGAGGGCCCAGGTGACAGCCGGTGACGTAAAGTGACGTCATGTCGGTCTGAAGTAAGAACGTAGTCGCCATGCGAGCCGCCGTCTAAGAACAACGCGCCCGGTCCCAGCCTTCTACGTCAACGCGAAAGGGTTCAAAAGCGGGAAACGAGGTCCCCACGTTAACCGTATGGGAGGGCCCAGGTGACAGCCGGTGACGTAAAGTGACGTCATATCGGTCTGAAGTAAGAACGTAGTCGCCATGCGAGCCGCCGTCTAAGAACAACGCGCGCGGTCCCAGCCTTCTACGTCAACGCGAAAGGGTTCAAAAGCGGGAAACGAGGTCCCCACGTTAACCGTATGGGAGGGCCCAGGTGACAGCCGGTGACGTAAAGTGACGTCATGTCGGTCTGAAGTAAGAACGTAGTCGCCATGCGAGCCGCCGTCTAAGAACAACGCGCCCGGTCCCAGCCTTCTACGTCAACGCGAAAGGGTTCAAAAGCGGGAAACGAGGTCCCCACGTTAACCGTATGGGAGGGCCCAGGTGACAGCCGGTGACGTAAAGTGACGTCATATCGGTCTGAAGTAAGAACGTAGTCGCCATGCGAGCCGCCGTCTAAGAACAACGCGCGCGGTCCCAGCCTTCTACGTCAACGCGAAAGGGTTCAAAAGCGGGAAACGAGGTCCCCACGTTAACCGTATGGGAGGGCCCAGGTGACAGCCGGTGACGTAAAGTGACGTCATGTCGGTCAGAAGTAAGAACGTAGTCGCCATGCGAGCCGCCGTCTAAGAACAACGCGCCCGGTCCCAGCCTTCTACGTCAACGCGAAAGGGTTCAAAAGCGGGAAACGAGGTCCCCACGTTAACCGTATGGGAGGGCCCAGGTGACAGCCGGTGACGTAAAGTGACGTCATATCGGTCTGAAGTAAGAACGTAGTCGCCATGCGAGCCGCCGTCTAAGAACAACGCGCGCGGTCCCAGCCTTCTACGTCAACGCGAAAGGGTTCAAAAGCGGGAAACGAGGTCCCCACGTTAACCGTATGGGAGGGCCCAGGTGACAGCCGGTGACGTAAAGTGACGTCATGTCAGTCTGAAGTAAGAACGTAGTCGCCATGCGAGCCGCCGTCTAAGAACAACGCACCCGGTCCCAGCCTTCTACGTCAACGCAAAAGGGTTCAAAAGCGGGAAACGAGGTCCCCACGTTAACCGTATGGGAGGGCCCAGGTGACAGCCGGTGACGTAAAGTGACGTCATATCGGTCTGAAGTAAGAACGTAGTCGCCATGCGAGCCGCCGTCTAAGAACAACGCGCGCGGTCCCAGCCTTCTACGTCAACGCGAAAGTGTTCAAAAGCGGGAAACGAGGTCCCCACGTTAACCGTATGGGAGGGCCCAGGTGACAGCCGGTGACGTAAAGTGACGTCATGTCGGTCAGAAGTAAGAACGTAGTCGCCATGCGAGCCGCCGTCTAAGAACAACGCGCCCGGTCCCAGCCTTCTACGTCAACGCGAAAGGGTTCAAAAGCGGGAAACGAGGTCCCCACGTTAACCGTATGGGAGGGCCCAGGTGACAGCCGGTGACGTAAAGTGACGTCATATCGGTCTGAAGTAAGAACGTAGTCGCCATGCGAGCCGCCGTCTAAGAACAACGCGCGCGGTCCCAGCCTTCTACGTCAACGCGAAAGGGTTCAAAAGCGGGAAACGAGGTCCCCACGTTAACCGTATGGGAGGGCCCAGGTGACAGCCGGTGACGTAAAGTGACGTCATGTCGGTCTGAAGTAAGAACGTAGTCGCCATGCGAGCCGCCGTCTAAGAACAACGCGCCCGGTCCCAGCCTTCTACGTCAACGCGAAAGGGTTCAAAAGCGGGAAACGAGGTCCCCACGTTAACCGTATGGGAGGGCCCAGGTGACAGCCGGTGACGTAAAGTGACGTCATATCGGTCTGAAGTAAGAACGTAGTCGCCATGCGAGCCGCCGTCTAAGAACAACGCGCGCGGTCCCAGCCTTCTACGTCAACGCGAAAGGGTTCAAAAGCGGGAAACGAGGTCCCCACGTTAACCGTATGGGAGGGCCCAGGTGACAGCCGGTGACGTAAAGTGACGTCATGTCGGTCTGAAGTAAGAACGTAGTCGCCATGCGAGCCGCCGTCTAAGAACAACGCGCCCGGTCCCAGCCTTCTACGTCAACGCGAAAGGGTTCAAAAGCGGGAAACGAGGTCCCCACGTTAACCGTATGGGAGGGCCCAGGTGACAGCCGGTGACGTAAAGTGACGTCATATCGGTCTGAAGTAAGAACGTAGTCGCCATGCGAGCCGCCGTCTAAGAACAACGCGCGCGGTCCCAGCCTTCTACGTCAACGCGAAAGGGTTCAAAAGCGGGAAACGAGGTCCCCACGTTAACCGTATGGGAGGGCCCAGGTGACAGCCGGTGACGTAAAGTGACGTCATGTCGGTCTGAAGTAAGAACGTAGTCGCCATGCGAGCCGCCGTCTAAGAACAACGCGCCCGGTCCCAGCCTTCTACGTCAACGCGAAAGGGTTCAAAAGCGGGAAACGAGGTCCCCACGTTAACCGTATGGGAGGGCCCAGGTGACAGCCGGTGACGTAAAGTGACGTCATATCGGTCTGAAGTAAGAACGTAGTCGCCATGCGAGCCGCCGTCTAAGAACAACGCGCGCGGTCCCAGCCTTCTACGTCAACGCGAAAGTGTTCAAAAGCGGGAAACGAGGTCCCCACGTTAACCGTATGGGAGGGCCCAGGTGACAGCCGGTGACGTAAAGTGACGTCATGTCGGTCTGAAGTAAGAACGTAGTCGCCATGCGAGCCGCCGTCTAAGAACAACGCGCCCGGTCCCAGCCTTCTACGTCAACGCGAAAGGGTTCAAAAGCGGGAAACGAGGTCCCCACGTTAACCGTATGGGAGGGCCCAGGTGACAGCCGGTGACGTAAAGTGACGTCATATCGGTCTGAAGTAAGAACGTAGTCGCCATGCGAGCCGCCGTCTAAGAACAACGCGCGCGGTCCCAGCCTTCTACGTCAACGCGAAAGGGTTCAAAAGCGGGAAACGAGGTCCCCACGTTAACCGTATGGGAGGGCCCAGGTGACAGCCGGTGACGTAAAGTGACGTCATGTCGGTCTGAAGTAAGAACGTAGTCGCCATGCGAGCCGCCGTCTAAGAACAACGCGCCCGGTCCCAGCCTTCTACGTCAACGCGAAAGGGTTCAAAAGCGGGAAACGAGGTCCCCACGTTAACCGTATGGGAGGGCCCAGGTGACAGCCGGTGACGTAAAGTGACGTCATATCGGTCTGAAGTAAGAACGTAGTCGCCATGCGAGCCGCCGTCTAAGAACAACGCGCGCGGTCCCAGCCTTCTACGTCAACGCGAAAGGGTTCAAAAGCGGGAAACGAGGTCCCCACGTTAACCGTATGGGAGGGCCCAGGTGACAGCCGGTGACGTAAAGTGACGTCATGTCGGTCTGAAGTAAGAACGTAGTCGCCATGCGAGCCGCCGTCTAAGAACAACGCGCCCGGTCCCAGCCTTCTACGTCAACGCGAAAGGGTTCAAAAGCGGGAAACGAGGTCCCCACGTTAACCGTATGGGAGGGCCCAGGTGACAGCCGGTGACGTAAAGTGACGTCATATCGGTCTGAAGTAAGAACGTAGTCGCCATGCGAGCCGCCGTCTAAGAACAACGCGCGCGGTCCCAGCCTTCTACGTCAACGCGAAAGGGTTCAAAAGCGGGAAACGAGGTCCCCACGTTAACCGTATGGGAGGGCCCAGGTGACAGCCGGTGACGTAAAGTGACGTCATGTCGGTCTGAAGTAAGAACGTAGTCGCCATGCGAGCCGCCGTCTAAGAACAACGCGCCCGGTCCCAGCCTTCTACGTCAACGCGAAAGGGTTCAAAAGCGGGAAACGAGGTCCCCACGTTAACCGTATGGGAGGGCCCAGGTGACAGCCGGTGACGTAAAGTGACGTCATATCGGTCTGAAGTAAGAACGTAGTCGCCATGCGAGCCGCCGTCTAAGAACAACGCGCGCGGTCCCAGCCTTCTACGTCAACGCGAAAGGGTTCAAAAGCGGGAAACGAGGTCCCCACGTTAACCGTATGGGAGGGCCCAGGTGACAGCCGGTGACGTAAAGTGACGTCATGTCGGTCTGAAGTAAGAACGTAGTCGCCATGCGAGCCGCCGTCTAAGAACAACGCGCCCGGTCCCAGCCTTCTACGTCAACGCGAAAGGGTTCAAAAGCGGGAAACGAGGTCCCCACGTTAACCGTATGGGAGGGCCCAGGTGACAGCCGGTGACGTAAAGTGACGTCATATCGGTCTGAAGTAAGAACGTAGTCGCCATGCGAGCCGCCGTCTAAGAACAACGCGCGCGGTCCCAGCCTTCTACGTCAACGCGAAAGGGTTCAAAAGCGGGAAACGAGGTCCCCACGTTAACCGTATGGGAGGGCCCAGGTGACAGCCGGTGACGTAAAGTGACGTCATGTCGGTCAGAAGTAAGAACGTAGTCGCCATGCGAGCCGCCGTCTAAGAACAACGCGCCCGGTCCCAGCCTTCTACGTCAACGCGAAAGGGTTCAAAAGCGGGAAACGAGGTCCCCACGTTAACCGTATGGGAGGGCCCAGGTGACAGCCGGTGACGTAAAGTGACGTCATATCGGTCTGAAGTAAGAACGTAGTCGCCATGCGAGCCGCCGTCTAAGAACAACGCGCGCGGTCCCAGCCTTCTACGTCAACGCGAAAGGGTTCAAAAGCGGGAAACGAGGTCCCCACGTTAACCGTATGGGAGGGCCCAGGTGACAGCCGGTGACGTAAAGTGACGTCATGTCGGTCTGAAGTAAGAACGTAGTCGCCATGCGAGCCGCCGTCTAAGAACAACGCGCCCGGTCCCAGCCTTCTACGTCAACGCGAAAGGGTTCAAAAGCGGGAAACGAGGTCCCCACGTTAACCGTATGGGAGGGCCCAGGTGACAGCCGGTGACGTAAAGTGACGTCATATCGGTCTGAAGTAAGAACGTAGTCGCCATGCGAGCCGCCGTCTAAGAACAACGCGCGCGGTCCCAGCCTTCTACGTCAACGCGAAAGTGTTCAAAAGCGGGAAACGAGGTCCCCACGTTAACCGTATGGGAGGGCCCAGGTGACAGCCGGTGACGTAAAGTGACGTCATGTCGGTCTGAAGTAAGAACGTAGTCGCCATGCGAGCCGCCGTCTAAGAACAACGCGCCCGGTCCCAGCCTTCTACGTCAACGCGAAAGTGTTCAAAAGCGGGAAACGAGGTCCCCACGTTAACCGTATGGGAGGGCCCAGGTGACAGCCGGTGACGTAAAGTGACGTCATATCGGTCTGAAGTAAGAACGTAGTCGCCATGCGAGCCGCCGTCTAAGAACAACGCGCGCGGTCCCAGCCTTCTACGTCAACGCGAAAGTGTTCAAAAGCGGGAAACGAGGTCCCCACGTTAACCGTATGGGAGGGCCCAGGTGACAGCCGGTGACGTAAAGTGACGTCATGTCGGTCAGAAGTAAGAACGTAGTCGCCATGCGAGCCGCCGTCTAAGAACAACGCGCCCGGTCCCAGCCTTCTACGTCAACGCAAAAGTGTTCAAAAGCGGGAAACGAGGTCCCCACGTTAACCGTATGGGAGGGCCCAGGTGACAGCCGGTGACGTAAAGTGACGTCATATCGGTCTGAAGTAAGAACGTAGTCGCCATGCGAGCCGCCGTCTAAGAACAACGCGCGCGGTCCCAGCCTTCTACGTCAACGCGAAAGTGTTCAAAAGCGGGAAACGAGGTCCCCACGTTAACCGTATGGGAGGGCCCAGGTGACAGCCGGTGACGTAAAGTGACGTCATGTCGGTCTGAAGTAAGAACGTAGTCGCCATGCGAGCCGCCGTCTAAGAACAACGCGCGCGGTCCCAGCCTTCTACGTCAACGCGAAAGTGTTCAAAAGCGGGAAACGAGGTCCCCACGTTAACCGTATGGGAGGGCCCAGGTGACAGCCGGTGACGTAAAGTGACGTCATGTCGGTCAGAAGTAAGAACGTAGTCGCCATGCGAGCCGCCGTCTAAGAACAACGCGCCCGGTCCCAGCCTTCTACGTCAACGCGAAAGTGTTCAAAAGCGGGAAACGAGGTCCCCACGTTAACCGTATGGGAGGGCCCAGGTGACAGCCGGTGACGTAAAGTGACGTCATATCGGTCTGAAGTAAGAACGTAGTCGCCATGCGAGCCGCCGTCTAAGAACAACGCGCGCGGTCCCAGCCTTCTACGTCAACGCGAAAGTGTTCAAAAGCGGGAAACGAGGTCCCCACGTTAACCGTATGGGAGGGCCCAGGTGACAGCCGGTGACGTAAAGTGACGTCATGTCGGTCTGAAGTAAGAACGTAGTCGCCATGCGAGCCGCCGTCTAAGAACAACGCGCCCGGTCCCAGCCTTCTACGTCAACGCGAAAGGGTTCAAAAGCGCGAAACGAGGTCCCCACGTTAACCGTATGGGAGGGCCCAGGTGACAGCCGGTGACGTAAAGTGACGTCATATCGGTCTGAAGTAAGAACGTAGTCGCCATGCGAGCCGCCGTCTAAGAACAACGCGCGCGGTCCCAGCCTTCTACGTCAACGCGAAAGTGTTCAAAAGCGGGAAACGAGGTCCCCACGTTAACCGTATGGGAGGGCCCAGGTGACAGCCGGTGACGTAAAGTGACGTCATGTCGGTCAGAAGTAAGAACGTAGTCGCCATGCGAGCCGCCGTCTAAGAACAACGCGCCCGGTCCCAGCCTTCTACGTCAACGCGAAAGTGTTCAAAAGCGGGAAACGAGGTCCCCACGTTAACCGTATGGGAGGGCCCAGGTGACAGCCGGTGACGTAAAGTGACGTCATATCGGTCTGAAGTAAGAACGTAGTCGCCATGCGAGCCGCCGTCTAAGAACAACGCGCGCGGTCCCAGCCTTCTACGTCAACGCGAAAGGGTTCAAAAGCGGGAAACGAGGTCCCCACGTTAACCGTATGGGAGGGCCCAGGTGACAGCCGGTGACGTAAAGTGACGTCATGTCGGTCTGAAGTAAGAACGTAGTCGCCATGCGAGCCGCCGTCTAAGAACAACGCGCGCGGTCCCAGCCTTCTACGTCAACGCGAAAGTGTTCAAAAGCGGGAAACGAGGTCCCCACGTTAACCGTATGGGAGGGCCCAGGTGACAGCCGGTGACGTAAAGTGACGTCATGTCGGTCAGAAGTAAGAACGTAGTCGCCATGCGAGCCGCCGTCTAAGAACAACGCGCCCGGTCCCAGCCTTCTACGTCAACGCGAAAGTGTTCAAAAGCGGGAAACGAGGTCCCCACGTTAACCGTATGGGAGGGCCCAGGTGACAGCCGGTGACGTAAAGTGACGTCATATCGGTCTGAAGTAAGAACGTAGTCGCCATGCGAGCCGCCGTCTAAGAACAACGCGCGCGGTCCCAGCCTTCTACGTCAACGCGAAAGTGTTCAAAAGCGGGAAACGAGGTCCCCACGTTAACCGTATGGGAGGGCCCAGGTGACAGCCGGTGACGTAAAGTGACGTCATGTCGGTCAGAAGTAAGAACGTAGTCGCCATGCGAGCCGCCGTCTAAGAACAACGCGCCCGGTCCCAGCCTTCTACGTCAACGCGAAAGTGTTCAAAAGCGGGAAACGAGGTCCCCACGTTAACCGTATGGGAGGGCCCAGGTGACAGCCGGTGACGTAAAGTGACGTCATATCGGTCTGAAGTAAGAACGTAGTCGCCATGCGAGCCGCCGTCTAAGAACAACGCGCGCGGTCCCAGCCTTCTACGTCAACGCGAAAGGGTTCAAAAGCGGGAAACGAGGTCCCCACGTTAACCGTATGGGAGGGCCCAGGTGACAGCCGGTGACGTAAAGTGACGTCATGTCGGTCTGAAGTAAGAACGTAGTCGCCATGCGAGCCGCCGTCTAAGAACAACGCGCCCGGTCCCAGCCTTCTACGTCAACGCGAAAGGGTTCAAAAGCGGGAAACGATGTCCCCACGTTAACCGTATGGGAGGGCCCAGGTGACAGCCGGTGACGTAAAGTGACGTCATATCGGTCTGAAGTAAGAACGTAGTCGCCATGCGAGCCGCCGTCTAAGAACAACGCGCGCGGTCCCAGCCTTCTACGTCAACGCGAAAGGGTTCAAAAGCGGGAAACGAGGTCCCCACGTTAACCGTATGGGAGGGCCCAGGTGACAGCCGGTGACGTAAAGTGACGTCATGTCGGTCTGAAGTAAGAACGTAGTCGCCATGCGAGCCGCCGTCTAAGAACAACGCGCCCGGTCCCAGCCTTCTACGTCAACGCGAAAGGGTTCAAAAGCGGGAAACGAGGTCCCCACGTTAACCGTATGGGAGGGCCCAGGTGACAGCCGGTGACGTAAAGTGACGTCATATCGGTCTGAAGTAAGAACGTAGTCGCCATGCGAGCCGCCGTCTAAGAACAACGCGCGCGGTCCCAGCCTTCTACGTCAACGCGAAAGTGTTCAAAAGCGGGAAACGAGGTCCCCACGTTAACCGTATGGGAGGGCCCAGGTGACAGCCGGTGACGTAAAGTGACGTCATGTCGGTCTGAAGTAAGAACGTAGTCGCCATGCGAGCCGCCGTCTAAGAACAACGCGCCCGGTCCCAGCCTTCTACGTCAACGCGAAAGGGTTCAAAAGCGGGAAACGAGGTCCCCACGTTAACCGTATGGGAGGGCCCAGGTGACAGCCGGTGACGTAAAGTGACGTCATATCGGTCTGAAGTAAGAACGTAGTCGCCATGCGAGCCGCCGTCTAAGAACAACGCGCGCGGTCCCAGCCTTCTACGTCAACGCGAAAGTGTTCAAAAGCGGGAAACGAGGTCCCCACGTTAACCGTATGGGAGGGCCCAGGTGACAGCCGGTGACGTAAAGTGACGTCATGTCGGTCAGAAGTAAGAACGTAGTCGCCATGCGAGCCGCCGTCTAAGAACAACGCGCCCGGTCCCAGCCTTCTACGTCAACGCGAAAGGGTTCAAAAGCGGGAAACGAGGTCCCCACGTTAACCGTATGGGAGGGCCCAGGTGACAGCCGGTGACGTAAAGTGACGTCATATCGGTCTGAAGTAAGAACGTAGTCGCCATGCGAGCCGCCGTCTAAGAACAACGCGCGCGGTCCCAGCCTTCTACGTCAACGCGAAAGTGTTCAAAAGCGGGAAACGAGGTCCCCACGTTAACCGTATGGGAGGGCCCAGGTGACAGCCGGTGACGTAAAGTGACGTCATGTCGGTCAGAAGTAAGAACGTAGTCGCCATGCGAGCCGCCGTCTAAGAACAACGCGCCCGGTCCCAGCCTTCTACGTCAACGCGAAAGGGTTCAAAAGCGGGAAACGAGGTCCCCACGTTAACCGTATGGGAGGGCCCAGGTGACAGCCGGTGACGTAAAGTGACGTCATATCGGTCTGAAGTAAGAACGTAGTCGCCATGCGAGCCGCCGTCTAAGAACAACGCGCGCGGTCCCAGCCTTCTACGTCAACGCGAAAGTGTTCAAAAGCGGGAAACGAGGTCCCCACGTTAACCGTATGGGAGGGCCCAGGTGACAGCCGGTGACGTAAAGTGACGTCATGTCGGTCAGAAGTAAGAACGTAGTCGCCATGCGAGCCGCCGTCTAAGAACAACGCGCCCGGTCCCAGCCTTCTACGTCAACGCGAAAGGGTTCAAAAGCGGGAAACGAGGTCCCCACGTTAACCGTATGGGAGGGCCCAGGTGACAGCCGGTGACGTAAAGTGACGTCATATCGGTCTGAAGTAAGAACGTAGTCGCCATGCGAGCCGCCGTCTAAGAACAACGCGCGCGGTCCCAGCCTTCTACGTCAACGCGAAAGGGTTCAAAAGCGGGAAACGAGGTCCCCACGTTAACCGTATGGGAGGGCCCAGGTGACAGCCGGTGACGTAAAGTGACGTCATATCGGTCTGAAGTAAGAACGTAGTCGCCATGCGAGCCGCCGTCTAAGAACAACGCGCCCGGTCCCAGCCTTCTACGTCAACGCGAAAGGGTTCAAAAGCGGGAAACGAGGTCCCCACGTTAACCGTATGGGAGGGCCCAGGTGACAGCCGGTGACGTAAAGTGACGTCATATCGGTCTGAAGTAAGAACGTAGTCGCCATGCGAGCCGCCGTCTAAGAACAACGACTGTTGAACCTCGGTAACTGAGCGTTCTGACAATTTGCAAACCGATCTATTGTGTGACGACCGTACAATTTGTCTATGTAACCGAACATGGCTGGATGCAACATCCAATTGTGCTTGTCTGGCGTTCTCGACCAAAAATCGGCTTGACCATTCTGTACTCCTGCGATATGAGCACAACGTAACGTGATTCCATGATCGAACGCTTCCGCCCAAATTGCTAATGCCAGCCTTGACAGTTTTTGGCTCGGGCCCCCCATATGGTTTATATAAGTCATTGCAGAAATATTGTCGGTTAGTACTTGCACTACTAACCCGCGTAACAGCTTCGCGAAGGCCTTGATGGCCATCAATATGGCCAACATTTCTCTTTCGTTCGAGGTGAGATACGAGACGCGGCGGTTCCAGTCGTCCGATGCAACATGGCTGCCGTACGTTGCTCCCCAGCCTAGACCACTGGCATCGGTGACCACCTGAGCCTGTATTGTCTCGGAACATATCTCGCGTGAGTTCCAGTAATCTACTGAATTTAACCACCACTGTAGTTCTTCTGCAACTTCCGGTGTTATAATTAAGCTATCCGACCACGATTTACGCGCACTAAGTAATTTATACGAATTTCTCAGAAAAAGTTTGCCAGGTGTGACGGCCCAGGCAACTGACACACACTGCCCCAATACTTTCGCTAACTGACGGGCAGCTGCCAGCCCTTGACCAAGAACTCTCCGAATAGACCTCTTAAGCCTGGCCACGCGAATCAACTGCACTTTTACGATTATTCTGCTGTCGGCAGTACATATTGTATATCCAATATATGCAATACGCTGTGTTGGCACTAGGTTTGATTTCTCAAAATTCACTTCAAACCCTAACTCGTCTAATGTATGCAGTAACTGATCTTTGTGATCTGTTATATTTGACACAGTTGCACAAAGTAGAAAATCGTCAACAAAAACTGTAATTCTCAACCCTACAGACCGTAAATACGTTATAACATGCCTCAAAATCTTATTGAAAAAATATGGTGAACAGCATAAACCAAATACTTACACATTCCACACATAATAAACTCCATCCCATTTAAATCCTAAGAATTTTCTGTGTGATACATGAACAGGTATATGTAAAAATCCGTCTTTGATATCAGTCGTAATAAACCTGTCTTCGGGTTCTATTAACTTCACAGCATCTCGAATGTCTTCATTTCTGTACTTTGGAACATTACAATTATCATTAAAGCTTCCTTAAATCCGTGATAAGACGTAACTTATTGTTCTTTTTAGGCACAACCCCTAAAGGGCTCACACAAACTGGTTTTTCTTCCCTAGGTTCTATGTATCCGAGTAATAACAACCTATGTAATTCCTGATTAACAAACTGACACTGTTTTGCACTAAGATCGTGATTCTTTAACTCGAAAGGCTGTACTTGTGTCGCAAAGGGAATAGGAATACCATTAGTAATCCAATCAATTATGTGATCGGGTGCATCAATCTGTTTCCATGCAGATATATTTCGTTGGAGATTAGAAATACACATTGAAACAAAATTTTAATTAAGTGAAATCTGAATGAAAACAACGCTTAATGTAAGCACACAATGCGTAACTAATCGTCCTTATCGTATGTGTTTGGTGCACCCTCGTCCTTCTGGTGACTGTTGCGGTATCTCGACGACGGGAACTGGCGCGACGCGAAGCTATTGAAAACGTCTCCCCGACGACCTCCGCGTTGACCTCCACGATAACCGCCACGTCCCGACTCGTACGATGATGTTGACGCACCACGTGCTGGTGCTGTCGTACGTCTGGCCGCCGATAAGGTGGCTGCAGACCTTAAAGTATCGAGCGAGTCTGCGTTTAACCCGGATGTGTTCTTTTGTAACGCACGAAATATCCTTGATGTTGATTGGTCAAACTGTCCATTTACAAGAATAGCCGCATACTCGTCCTGAACATATTTATACTGGGCATGACAAATATGAAACAACTGGTCCAATGTTTCTTGGGTTACACTAGATCCTGGTTCAATTGTCGATAGGAGTTTTGCCGTGGTTTCACTGTAACGGCTACACTTTGAAAGAATGTTCAATACAGGAACATCCGAACGCTTGATTCCTTGACGGGATTCGTTGAGTTGTAGCTCTGTCGGCAGCTTAATCCGTGCCAAACTGTCCTTCAGTGCGGAAAAATCCCCCTGGATATCAGAATTAGACCCGGTGGCAGTTAGAGCTGCGGTACCGGGAGCCAACACGTGGCTTCTTTCTGGGTGGTCGTTTACCGAGAAGCACCCTTCACGTGGTGAATTTACAAATCCGGAGGAAATATCAAGTTTCTGAATCACTGTCTGTAGATTTCGTTCTACGCCGATAATCCTTTCGTTCACAGAGTCTTTAAACTCCTGAAACAGTTCCTCCATCTGAATAATTGTCTATAAAATAAACTTATTTTCCTGACTGAACAAATACACGTCCTCTCTCGAGAGTGAACAAGATGAGAACATTATTACGTCATAAATGACTGTATTATGACGTAATTGTATGTCGCGTGACTACTATTATATATCCTTAAATATCAATGTTCAATCTTGAAAACAATTCTTTCAAACCTTTGCTTATATTCAAGATAAATTATCTAAATACAAACAATCTTAAAATGGAATTTCGCGTTACTATTTTAAGATAACAGCAAAGGAAGTAGCCGCTGTGTGTGATTCCATTTCAAACTAATGGTGGTATGTAACCATAGTCTAAAATCAGTTCGTACTCAATCTAGTTCATACCTTACAAAGTTAATGCAAGTCATGTCGACTTTGTAAACAATAATATAAAATCAATATGTTCGTCCCGGCAGAAAAAAGTAAACTGAACTTCAAAGGGTATACATTGATATATGTAAGTTACTATTTCAAGTATCTAACTGACTACGTTAAATAGAAACAACTTTGTAATATATTTTCGCGATATATTGACATGTAAACAAATAGAACAAACCCAGTTATCCCAGCACGAACCATGAGATGGATGTCAAATAACTCTCGGGAATGATGGCTTTACCTAACAATCTGCTTAGTGTACGCCGCACTGGAAATTAACTTAGACTTTGTTTCTTGGCCCTGGGTTGTCGGGCCATAAAGGTCTGGGTCTCCCAAAGGTTCTTTACTAGAGAGGTCTGGTCCATAGAGGGTAAGGGAAGTCTGACATGTATATGCTATGCAAACCTTGAACCATGATCTCAATAGAACTGTTTAGAGGGATTATAATCATGTTTTATGTTCAAAATTAAATTTCAATTCCTGGACGTATGGTCATCAAACTTCACATGAAGGTTGGGCCTGACAAGTAGATGACCTCTATTGATTTTAGGGCTCATTGGGTCAAAGGTCAAGGTCACAGTGACCTTTAATGGTAAAATAATTTTAAAGCTTGTCTGAGTGATAACTCAATAATGCCTAGACCTATGGTCATCACACTTGATATGGAAGTTGGGCCTGACCAGTAGATGACCCCTATTGTTTTTGGGGGTCATCGTGCCAAAGGTCAAGGTCACAGTGACCTTGAATGGTAAAAGGTTGTCCGAGTGATAACTCGACAATGTCTGCACCCATGGTACTCAAACTTGACTTGGAGGTTGGGCCTGACCAGTAGCTGACCCCTATTGTTTTTGGGGCGCATCGGGTCAAAGTGACCTTGAATGGTAAAAGGTGTCGAGTGATAACACACTCTATCCTCAAACTTTGAATGGTCATACTCTTAAAACTGCCTCAACGGCATCCAATGTCAGTGACAAATCAGCTGTCATTTCGGTCCATGCATATTTCATTCAATTGTCCATATAATCCTGACAACATGGTGCTCAGGGGGGGCATAATGTTTGACAAACATCTCTTGTTTAATATTAGACTTTCAAATGTAATTGACACACAAGTTAATATCCCAGCAACAACCTGATATATTACATTGATACAATCAAGTATAATAACTCCATCTTGCATGTGATGCAATTTTTGGCTCTTTATTATTTGACTCTGAAATTCTGGTAAGGGTTTTGCATGTAATCATACAGTGACCTATGCATTTTTCACCAAAATTTTGCAATCCTTATACTTAAAAGCAGTGTAATAGTCAAGAACACTTTCTCTATGACAGCTCTATTGAGTCAGTCAGGGTATTGTGATGGTGTTAGTATCATTTTGATCTGCCTCATTTTGCAAATTTTTATAACTGGCTTCAATAAATGTTGTTTGAATGGAAAAAAAACAATAATTGATGGCTTCTGTATCTTGAAGCTCATGTTAATATCTCGTGATATGCTTTGAAATTCATCAGGATTGAACATACCCTGCTGAACAATGATGCTATCTAGGTATACATACTATACAATGTTACTAAAATGGTAATGGCTATTTTTCAGCCTGCAGTGTCAGTGGGAAATGTTGCCCAGTTGATGGCCGATCTTCTCATCTCCACCCTCACATTGCACCGGGCTGGATACATTCAGCACCCAAGTATTGTGCCTATGGTGGGAAACGATCCGTTCGCATATAAGGATTCGAGTAGCTGTAAAATTGTCACATGCTGTGAAGGTTTGTTTTCTTGGTGAATCAGTTTTATGCCACTAGTCCATTAAAGAAAAGTCGGGTATATAGATTTGCTCATGTCCATTTATCTGTCTGCCTAAGACTTCATATCCCTTTCGTTACAAAATTTCGCTTTTTTTGTTCTTCCGTCACACCCTTGTCCGTAAAAAAACTCAAAACTACTGATGGGCTTGAAATATAGGTAGATGGCAATGAGAGGAAGTGCAGTTCACAGTGAAATATAGGTAGATGGCAACGAGAGGAAGTGCAGTTCACAGTGGAATATAGGTAGATGGCAACGAGAGGAAGTGCAGTTCACAGTGAAATATAGGTAGATGGCAACGAGAGGAAGTGCAGTTCACAGTGAAATATAGGTAGATGGCAACGAGAGGAAGTGCAGTTCACAGTGAAATATAGGTAGATGGCAATGAGAGGAAGTGCAGTTCACAGTGGAATATAGGTAGATGGCAATGAGAGGAAGTGCAGTTCACAGTGGAATATAGGTAGATGGCAATGAGAGGAAGTGCAGTTCACAGTGGAATATAGGTAGTTGGCAATGAGAGGAAGTGCAGTTCACAGTGGAATATAGGTAGATGGCAATGAGAGGAAGTGCAGTTCACAGTGGAATATAGGTAGATGGCAATGAGAGGAAGTGCAGTTCACAGTGAAATATAGGTAGATGGCAATGAGAGGAAGTGCAGTTCACAGTGAAATATAGGTAGATGGCAATGAGAGGAAACACAGTTCACAGTGAAATATAGGTAGATGGCAATGAGAGGAAACACAGTTCACAGTGAAATATAGGTAGATGGCAATGAGAGGAAGTGCAGTTCACAGTGAAATATAGGTAGATGGCAATGAGAGGAAGTGCAGTTCACAGTGAAATATAGGTAGATGGCAATGAGAGGAAGCACAGTTCACAGTGAAATATAGGTAGATGGCAACGAGAGGAAGTGCAGTTCACAGTGAAATATAGGTAGATGGCAACGAGAGGAAGTGCAGTTCACAGTGGAATATAGGTAGATGGCAACGAGAGGAAGTGCAGTTCACAGTGAAATATAGGTAGATGGCAATGAGAGGAAGTGCAGTTCACAGTGAAATATAGGTAGATGGCAATGAGAGGAAGTGCAGTTCACAGTGAAATATAGGTAGATGGCAATGAGAGGAAGTGCAGTTCACAGTGGAATATAGGTAGATGGCAATGAGAGGAAGTGCAGTTCACAGTGGAATATAGGTAGATGGCAATGAGAGGAAGTGCAGTTCACAGTGGAATATAGGTAGATGGCAATGAGAGGAAGTGCAGTTCACAGTGAAATATAGGTAGATGGCAATGAGAGGAAGTGCAGTTCACAGTGAAATATAGGTAGATGGCAATGAGAGGAAGCGCAGTTCACAGTGAAATATAGGTAGATGGCAATGAGAGGAAACACAGTTCACAGTGAAATATAGGTAGATGGCAATGAGAGGAAGCGCAGTTCACAGTGAAATATAGGTAGATGGCAATGAGAGGAAGTGCAGTTCACAGTGAAATATAGGTAGATGGCAATGAGAGGAAGTGCAGTTCACAGTGGAATATAGGTAGATGGCAATGAGAGGAAACGCAGTTCACAGTGAAATATAGGTAGATGGCAATGAGAGGAAACACAGTTCACAGTGAAATATAGGTAGATGGCAATGAGAGGAAGTGCAGTTCACAGTGAAATATAGGTCAATGGCAATGAGAGGAAGTGCAGTTCACAGTGAAATATAGGTAGATGGCAATGAGGGAAAGTGCAGTGCACAGTGAAATATAGGTAGATGGCAATGAGGGGGGTGCAGTGCACAAGAACCATAATCATTTTCTGCATATTGTTGTAGTTATTTCCCCTTAACCTAATATTATTTCGATAATGCCTCCCTGTCCATTCTTCTTCTACATAATTTTACATGTTTGAAATTTTTCAACTTGTGTGCAATAATGCTTCAATCATTCATCTTTTACCAGCACATGGTATTATGATTTCTGCCTTTTCATAGAAAATGGGCATATGGGGAGCATCCATCCCCTCCAGCAATTGTTTATATCATTTGTTCAAATAAAATAGACTTTGTAATGCAATGGTATGAAGATTTATTTCAAGGTGGAAATTTTGATACTGCCTGTTTTTAGTGTCCCCTATCTTTTATTGTGAAGCTGGTAATTTTGATGCACAGTCATCCATTACGAGCAGAGAAACGCCCCTTGTTTTTGTGACAAAGGAACTGGGGGCATCTCATTTGTGTCCTATGTACACATTGCTTTTTAAAAAATTGTTAATGTTCATGGTACTATAGTGTTCTATTCTTTACTTTTTAATAAGATTGCATCAAGAAGACTAGAACATTTCTTAAACACTTTCCATTAAATGTCATTTTTTTTTTACGTTAATTTTTTTTAAAACATAATACCATTTTTGTTATGACATACAAAAAAGTAATTGTTCATGCATTATTATAAACAATACAATTATCTTGGTAACTATTTGTTTCAGTGTACGAGAGCGTTGAACACAATTTCGTTATTGTACAACAGAGAGCGCCATTTGTCAGGGTAATCAGCTGATATAATATTTCATATATATACGTTCAGAACAAAATACTTGCACCTTGAATCATATTTTATATCATATTTATATTTATAATTTCTACATGCAGGGCTTTTTCTAAAGTACCCACGGGTCTGACTATGGGACCCATTCCCAAAGCAAAATATCCGATATTTTTCCCAATCTTCAGAAAAAAATCCCAATCAAAAATTAATTATTTGTTTTTTTTTAGAAAGTCTTTTTACCTGTACTGGTTCATTTCAACATCCTAATAAATTGTGTCATGTAAAGTTTTTTAGATAATTGAACTCGGAAATCATTGATTTTCATCACATTCAGAGATCAGTATGAAATATTATCTGTCATAATTTATTGCAATAGATATTTACACCCCAAGGATTGATATTTTTTGGATCTTTTAAAGGGAGAATAAACTAATATTATATCATTTCTTAATTCACAGGAGACTAGATAGCTTTTTTTTTAACTGTGAAATTTCCCAATTTCAGCATTTTCACGACGCAAAATTTCCCAAAATGTCTAGGGTCTTTTTCCCAAAATGGGCAGAAAAAGTCCTGACATGATGAATACAATTCTGAACAAGTTCCATAATAAATTTAGTTCATAATATTGTAGCTGCATGACAACATTTCTTGTATTAATTATTCATGCACTAAAAAATAATGTATAACATTTGATTGGTGCAGGGAAAACAAGGGTTGTACCGAAAATGGTTGGTGGAGTGGATTAAGGAATGCCAGTTCAAGAAGGTTGTCATAGCAACCAGTAGCAGTTCTGAAGAAAGATTAGACATCCAAATCTCAGGGTGGGTTTGCAAAGTGTTTGTATTCAAATATGTATAAAAAAAAAAAAAAATTGTCTGTTGGTGAAGCTAGAATATTTTTTTAGTAATACAATCTTTGATTGTCGCATCAGGAGAACTACAGGGCACCATCGCCTTTGAGCCTAAAATCAATAGGGGTCTTTTACTGACCATGACCAATGTGTGTTCTAAGTTTAAAGACTCCACAAGTCAATCAAACAGTTAAATATCCAATGTATAGCAAATCCCTCTGGTAAGGAAGAAAAGGGAAAAAGTGTAGGCACCAGCTCACAGTTCTCTTGTAAAAAAAACTTAAAAGTTGATGTTTAACATGACAAAGAGAGTGGTCTAGAAGTATAGAGGCCCACCTCTCACCCTAGAGGTTGTGGTTGCAATCCCAACTAGGGGAACATACTCTTGGTCTCACAAAAAGGATACAGTACTGGTTACTGCACAGGCTATTGCCCAGGAAACATGTTCATTTGTGTCAGTTTTCAGCTACATGTACAATCTATATTAGTATAAACTAAACATTGCAAAAAACATCTTTTTAGACCCCAGTTCAGGTTTGTACTGTCTCCAACCCTGGATGAAGACTTTGGTGACATGTTCCGCAACTTCTATGGGTGGGAGGATCTAGAACGCAGACAGAGCTTCCCAGCGCCCCCGGTAACGGACAGTGGAGACAAAGAGGAGGGACAACTCTACATTCCCGGGGGAGGAATCGCAAAGAGACTGTTTGAAGACTTGTAAGATTATTATTATCTGTCAAAATGAAATTAATGTCTGTGAAAGTATTACAGTTGAACCACTACCCCTATTTCAAAAGAATAATAATAATAAAAAACACCTTAAGGTAAGGCATATTGATTTGTGAGAATAGGACTTAAATGAATTCTTTATACATGAACTTATCATTTATCATGAACATGTACCTGTTCATTTAAGATCATATGATGCCCAATTTAAAAAAAAAAATACGTCAAGTTATGAATGGAAATACAAAACATTAAGTCACTTCAGAAAAATATTTTCGATATTAAATTATACCCCTAAAATTAAGCTGATTGCATTAATAGAAATTAATTTTATTTCAAATTTTTTTTGGGGGGGGGGGTCTTAGGGGGAAAAAGTGTGTCCTATACATAGTGATTTATGGTAGTTTCATTATCATAATGATAGAAATAACCTAATTATTGCACCTAGACCTTGACTAAGAAGGCCTTTTTTTGCAGGTCACCAACTTGTCCAGTGGCAGTGCTGCTGATGTTTTGTTCAGAAGGTGACAATGTGGCTGAAGCAATTGATCTTACGAACAGAATCAACAGGTGGCTCGGACTGGTACTCTTCCATGTAAGTTGAGACTTGTAGAACCTAGCATTTAACTATAGACGACAGCTTGCTCGGACTGGTACTCACCATGTCAATTGGTAAACCTTACATTTAATGATAGACAACAGTTGGCTTGGTCGGTACTCTTCCATTTAAGTAGGGAAACTTATATATCACCAAGCATTTAATGAAGGATTAATTTATTACTTAAGTGTTGTTAAATGTTAACCATGCTGTCAGTTACAGTTACAGCAGCCATCTTATCAACACGGGTTTCATTTAAAGATATTTCTACGTAGTTATACTAAGTGTTACTTTGTATTGCATTTTTTTTTTATTTGTCAGTAAAGGAAATGTTGATTTGATTTTGCAAGGAAAACATTTAAATGAGTTTGTGATACTCACTTCATAATATTTTACCCTAATTCTAACAATATTGTTTTGCATCTTTGTCACTTAAGCTCCATTTGAATTAGAGCTGTTTTAAATGGAAGTTTGGTATATAAGCATTTAGCGTCTTGTAATAATTGAGTCTCAAAAGTTGAGCTTTGCATTGTCATGAATGTACCAAACCTTTAACCTTGGCCCATAATTAACTAAAAAAAGATTAAAGATATTCGAATGAAACTTGGCAGAAATGTTGCCAAAGACATTAAACAAATATGCAGCAAGGCCCATAACTTTGGTTTAAACTATTGGTGAGTTATGCCCCTTTTTCCACTGTAAAACTACAGACAGTTGGCATTTTTTCTGTGCAATCTTAATTTACTTTATACTGCATGCTTAATAAATATTTGAGACAAATTATAATATTCTATTCAATTTTCCATTATTATTATTATTATTCTAAGTTTTACCCTAATCATTAACATTATTATATTATTTACTGTTTTTTTTACATTGTTATGTTACTTATTGTTTCAGTCACGGTCCATTGGCAATGCCTTTGAAGAAGCTGTGGTGAAATACACTCAGTGGAAAATCCCCTCTTCTTGGAAACTGTTTTTCGGAAGTCGTGTAGATCAGTCTCTTTTCCACTGAAAACATTCATTAAACAGATCCTGATGGTATATTTTTTTATTTTAATGAGTACCAATCATAACCTCCTCTGTGGCTTGGAACACTATCATCTTTATCCATGATGATTACTCACTGATCTAAGGCCATTTAGCAGTTATTTTTTTAAACTCTGTTCCTGTGCTTACCGTGTTCCACAGCCTCTTTAGTATATGGGATGATAGCACTGTCTTATATGGCAGCTCACTGTATGATGTGTGTGTTCACTAAGTGCTGTGAGTATCTCATGGTAGACTGGATGCTGTTGATATTTTGTGGAGGACAGTTCACTTAGTGCTGTGAACTTTTCACCAAAAGCCATACCGTACATGTATGCTAACTGATGACTGGCTATTTTAAAGATTGTCAAAGGGAAGTTCTCTGAGTTGTTTCAGTATTATACTGGAACCTGTGTTTGCATGTAAATTCTTCTCTGTGGATATTTTCAAAAGACATACCCCTGGATAATGTGTGCTTAACAAATAATTCAAAGAAGATACCACTGAAAGCTCTGTATTGGATACTGTGAATAATTCCGAAGACGATTGAAGTTAACAAGAAGTACTGTAGTTGAAATTTGCACACACAGTTCACGATATGTTGTGAACATTAACACAGGAAATTTTACAGATTGAAGGGGGGGGGGATGATTTTCAAATGGAACCAGATATTTCTTTTATAAAATGCTGTAATTGTTTGTTTTCATGTGTATTTAAGAAACAAATAGTTACTATGATTTCAAGCAATTAAAAAACTTGCTTGTTCTTTCATTCCTTCTTATTGTATTTGTATTGATATGGTGAGGATACTATTGAAGAATAAATATTTTAATGAAATGTATTCATTTGTTTTATTATTGAACCATTTTTACTAAAAAGTAAAATGTAGGCCTCCCTGTCCATAGATCTTTTATGAACTTTAAAGAAGAAAAGCAATGTGAAGAAATCAGGTTTTTCGCTTGGGCAAACGGAAAATTGTAGCAAATTAACGTGTTGGTTGTCTTCAGAAAGAAAAGAAGAAACTTAAATCTTAGTTTTTTAGCTCACCAGAGCACAAAGTGCTCAAGGTGAGCTATTGTGATTGGTCTTTGTCTGTCGTCTGTCCTTCAGTCAGTCCGGCCGTCCGTTAACAATTGCTAAAAAAATATCTCCTCTGAAACTACTTGGCCAAATTCAATGAATCTTCACAGGAAACTTCCTTGGGTGTCCCTCTACAAAAATACATCAAGGGGTCACGATTGATCAACAACAACAACAAAATGGCCGACTTTCCTGTTTTGCTTTAAAAAGCATCTCCTCTTACAATACCACTCCAAATTCAATTAAACTTTACAGGAAGCTTCCTTGGGTGACCCTCTACAAAAATTCAACAAGGGGTCATGATTGATTAACAGCAACAACAACAAAATGACTGACTTCCTGTTTTGCTTTAAAAAACATGTCCTCTGAAACTACCACTCCAAATTCAATGAAACTTTACGGGAAGCTTCCTTGGGAGACCCTCTACAAAAATACAACAAGGGGTCACGATTGATCAACAACAGCAACAACATCAACAAAATGGCCAACTTTCTGTTTTGCTTTAAAAAACATATCGTCTAAAACTACTAGTCCAAATTCAATTAAATTTTACAGGAAGCTTCAGTGGGTGACCCTCTACAAAAACGCAGCAAGGGGTCACGATTAATCAACAACAACAACAAAATGACCGACTTCCTGTTTTGCTTTAAAAAACATCTCTTAAACTACCGCTCAAAATTCAATGAAACTTTACAGGAAGCTTCCTTGGGTGACCCTCTTCAAAAAATACAAGGGGTCGCAACAACAACAACAATCTGGCCAACTTTCTGTTTTGCTTTAAAAAACATCCCTGAAACTACCAGTCCAAATTAACTGAAACTTGACAGGAAGCTTCATTGCATGACCCTCTACAAAAATACAAAAAGGCATTGAGATTGATCAACAACAACAACAATAAAATGGCCGACTTACTGTTTTGCTTTAAAAAAAATCTCTGAAACTAGCTGGCCAAATTAAATGAAACTATACATGTAGCTTCATTGCATGACCCTTTACAAATATTAAACAAGGTATCGTCATCAGTAAAGATATGTTTAAATTGCAACATATGTATTAATGCTTTATCACAGAGTTGCGGCCCTTTGATCAGGTGAGCGTTTTAGGGCCATCATGGCCCTCTTGTTTAGAACAACCCCAAATTATAAAATAACATTTATTTACATGAGCTTCTTTCTTGACTTTATTACTATATGTCATTCTTAACTGCAGTTATTGAGACGAAAAAGTTTGTCTAGAAACAATGCCCTTGATAAATTCGGCCGAAACGCAATCACAAGATACCTTACCACATAGCAAGATTCAACTCAACTCACTTTCATTTTCATCATTCATTGTGATATTTAGATCATGTACAAATGCGATACGTCTCCACGTGAGCTTATTACATACCATCATTCCAGATATTTCCGTTGGTCTGGTCCGGCCAGTCTTTTATTCCCAACCTCATTTCACACTATTCCGGGCTCGATTATTGAGCAGAAACTGTTCTCAATGTTTTGGTAAACGCATTGTTTACATTAACCGCAAATGCAATCCCAATATACATCTCTATAATAGATTGGAATAAACCAAGTTTCATCAGCATAACTATCTTAAGTTATTGAACATAACCCATTTTTTCTCTATGATCGGAAATAGCTACAATATACTCTGACCCGAAATAAAATACCAACGTATATCGATATTTACTAGAGTTTGTTGAACACCAAGAGTCATCCCTTCACCATTCAGAATTTAAGTTATTGGGACGAAATCATTGTTCTATTTCAAGTAACATAACAGTGACCTTGACCAATATATAACCCAAATGCAATTCCAAGTACGTCTCTACGTTTGCTTGATACATACCAAGTTTGATCACCATACACAACTCCTAACAAAATTTATTGAGCGGATGCATTTTTTTTTAATTTTAGTAACAGTGACCTAGACCAACATTCCAAATGTGGTTCTATTTACGTACCCATATGGACTTAACAAGTTTTTAATCCCAATACATCACTTCTTACTGAAAGTGATGGAGCGGCAATCGTTGCTTTTTTCTATTTTTATTATCAGTAACCGTGATGCTAAATGCAATCCCACGGTACGTGTCTTCACGGGCGGTTGCTACATACAAAGTTTCATCACGATAAGTCAGTCCTAACTTAAATAGTTTTTTATCTATGTTTAATAAAAGTGATTTTGTTCCTTGACCCCGTACATACCAAATGCAATCCGATGGTACATCTCCACGTGAGAAAGCTACATACACATTATCATCACTAAACTTCAATACTAACTAAGGCGTATAATCCGTATTTTAGAAAAATACGGTCAAAACTATGGGATAGGTACATGTAGGTCTCGCTTGTTTTAAGAAAGTTGTGTCTAATACCATTTTCTCGCTAAATGAACTTCGCGATTATGGTCGGAGGCCATTAACGTGTCTTTCTCGAGCAAGGAACTATTTGACGGAAACCAAAAGATTGACCCCCGCCCAACGGCATACTCTTTCTCATAACCAGGTTTTCTTTGTTAACCAGGTTTTCTTTGATAACCTAGTTCAAAAAGGTAAAATACTTGAACTAATAGATGTAATTTACTTCTAGCGGCGTGCTGTGCATATTATTCAATTAAGGTTGAACTCACACGTTCAGAACAGCAGTCGGATCTGTTCATAATTTGTTTGAATAATTTTAATCTAATTTTAACTTATTTTACAATATAAAAGCATTGAGATTAAGTCCAGACTAAAAATCTATATCACATCGTTGAAACGGTAAGATCAATATAATTATGTTTCTTTGTGCCAGCTTCACATCCGACTAAGTCTTGAAATTCTAAAAGGGTTTCAAAATAATTTAACACAGACGTTTGGCTTCTAGGTCCAGATCACACTAAGGAAACAGTAACATAAAAAATGTTCTCTTGCGCCAAACGCTATTTTGTTGTTGCCACCGGATATTTGTTTCTAGCTATTTTTTTCTCATTTGGGGTATATCTTTTCGATAGAAAGACACGGTAATGTACTGCTTTTATAGAGAAGTCTGGACAGCTAACAATTACCCAGACACAATGAAGAATTTAAGTGTGACATGATATCCAGACACAACTATGCCAAAACAAAACAAACAAAAAAAACTTGACATACCGACCATAATTTTGTGATAGTTTAATCGGAAACAATCGTGTGTGTCGAACGTCAACTGTAACCCTAGCTACTGGAATTGTTTCATATACTTTAAATACTGCATTTCTTCTGCAAGCCAAGATGGGACGAAATGTTTGTGCTGCGTCATAGATTAGGAAAAAATAAATTTCAAAACACTGCCGTCGCCGCCACCCAAACACACCCGTCTTTGGTGTGGAGTCGGTAGAGTGGTTTCGCTCATACCTAACCGACAGAAAACAGTCAGTTCATGTTAACAATACCAGATCTTGATCAAGTTGTTTGTGGTGTACCTCAATGAAGTATATTAGGTCCTCTGCTATTTTTATGCTACATTAATGACATGATTATAAGCATCAGTTCTAAATGCAAACTTATACTTTATGCTGATGACAACGCTATCTTATTTTCTTATAAAGACCCTGATATTATTAGACAAGTTCTTGGTCAAGAATTGCAAAACATGTGGTTAATGTGGTTAACTGATAACAAATTATCCCTTCATCTTGGAAAGACCGAATGCATTATTTTTTTGGCTCCAAACGTAAACTTGGAAAAATAGGGGATTTCAGCATTCAATGTAATGGCCATGAAATCAAGTCTCAAGATTCAGTCAAATATCTTGGGTCAATTTTGGACTCTGATTTGTCAGGTACATCTACTGTAAACAATATTGTTAAGAAGGTTAACACTAGAATCAAAATTTTATATAGACAACGTGAATTTTTAAACAAATCTCTTAGGAAAACCCTTTGTAATGCATTAGTTCAATGTCATCTTGACTATGCTTCATCATCTTGGTACTGTGGCCTTACCATGAAGTCTGAAAATAGACTCCAGGTGGCACAAAATAAAATTGTTCGTTTTATTAAATTCATTGTACATAGAACCTCGCTTTCAGTGGCAAGTTTTGCTGATCTTGGTTTTTTAAATGTCGAACAAAGATGTAGACAACTTAATTAGGCTAAATCATGTACACAAAATATTTTATGACAAACGTCCAAGTTATATGAAGGATAATTTTGCCAAATGTAACGAAGTTTACTCATATGGCAGTAGATCCAACTTAAAATTTTATGTCCCACATAATGGTGGTTATACAGTAGCTTCTTTTTATTTTAATGGTATACGGGATTGGAACATGGCTCCAAATAACATCAAAGACACAGAATAAAAGTATGTTTTTAAGAAATTAGTCAAAACTCACCTCTTAAAGGAGATGGAGAAGTTTGAAAAGTCTGTGTTTTTGTATTCATATTTTTTATGCATTATAAATGTAAGTGCGCTTTCTAAGAATACGCACAATTTTTATATAGTTGCTTTTGGTAATTTTTAAATATTCCTTAACTATTTGTATAATTGTGTGGTATTTTATATAATTATGTGATACTGATAGTAGTTTATTTGTGATGAATGTCATATATTAATTTAATTAATATGAGTATATGATATAATATTATATAATACTTGTCACTTAATCATTTAATACCTTAGACATGGACCCCGCTGGAAATAAGCTTTTGTACTTGTGCAAATCTTAACGGGTTATCCTGTGCAATGTCATTTATTATGTTAAACTTTATTTGGTAAAACTTTATTTGGTTATAAATTAGATAGCTTTATCATTAACACCAGAAGTAATACTTGTTTTAGTAGATCTAGTATTATGTATTTCATGTTAAACTTTCTGTGATATAACTTATTAGGACTCTAAATATCATGCAAATACAATATGTGGTATATCTTATATTGATGTAAAATGTACTATTATTGACATAATGCACGAATAAAACTATTACTACAACTACTGCTGCTGCTGCTGCTGCTGCTACTGCTGCTACTGCTACTGCTACTGCTACTGCTACTACTACTACTACTACTACTACTACTACCCATGCCATTATATACCGCCTCCCCGATGTTGCGGAATATATATATATATATATATTTATGAATTACAACACTCTTTTTTAAATAATAAAAGAAATGTTTTCGAATGGTTTTGGTTCGCTGGTACCCAATAATAGTGCATTGGTTTAAAACTGGGACGTTTTGACTCTATATCATAAACCGGAAGCTGATCAATGTTTATTTTCTCTTCCTTGTTTACAAACGATGGCGAAGTTTCTGTTGCTTTTGGGACTTTTCGCATTAACACATAAAGCTGAGTTGTTTGACATATCAAACATATCAAAGAAACTGTATATAGCCAGTCACTTGCGAGAAAACGGATTGACATCAGGCACACGGACCGTCGCTGTTGATTTAAAACACAGCGTGCAGAAGGCAGAAGACACTTTGGAAAATGCAGTAAAAAGTGCTCTGCGCGATAGACTAAATCAAAGAAGTCGCAGAGATGTCAGTGAGGGCCAACACCTGCCTACAAAAAAAGAAGTTAGTTTCTTTTATATATATTTGGTGTATTGCGTAATATAAGTTCAGGAAGTTTTCACGTGCACTAGCAGTCAATGCGAATGTCCATCGGAGAGACGAACATGTCTGGTAACTTTCCTTTTTTACTGATGAAACTTCTGTTTTTGTCGGTCACAATGTCTGGTGAAAAATTTCAGCCAGCATCTTCTAATTTTCGGAAAATTTACCTTCAGTTTCTATAAATGTTACAGTTCAGTGTTATTTATAGCTATCACATCATGATTATTCAGCGTGGTTAATTTCTGTAGCACTATTTGTAAATTTCGTTTTGCACACGATTTCATAAAAGCCGAAAAGTCACGAAAGGTTCTGATTTAAGCCCGTACTCTAATACTTATTTATAGATAGAATTTTACGGAAAGGTTTGGATTTTTTTTGTATTTTTTCGGCGAAGTGGTTCCTGGCAATCATGTGACTATATATGATTATGAATATACCATGGGTTATGCAAACGGAAGACGACTAACAGTTTTTTGGAAGGCAAGGGAGGATGAAAAATGATGACTTTAGGATCAAGGCTTTAATTGTTAAACTTTCTCCAACTTTTTATGCATAAAATTCATGTATTTTATTTTTGCTGTTTTGTATTTCAGTATGCATTCAACGACAGCCATACTCAGATGATTATACACTGGGCAGGAGATGATAGTGATGTTGTTATTGCCCTCACTAAAGGTATTTTTAAGTTGCATCACTGTAATGTTTTAACCTTTCTCATGGTATATCCTTGACAGTCTTTAACTTTCTCTGGACTTTCAGTTAAATCAAGGGGCTGAGAAGTTACATGTACCTACAGACAAAAAGAGAGCCAAATTTACACTGCATCTTGTTTTTGAATATTTATCATTCATGAATCAATTTAAAAGAAAAGTACAAACATTCTTGAAATAAAAGAAATGTAGGACAATACAACAAACATTCTCTTTTTCTGGAAGGCTTCCCATCGGATTTTGATCAGAAAAACAAAGGAAAGTATTGAGTATATAAGTTGCACGAAAATGTTAAGCTCAAAACAAACTAGCTAGACTTATACTTCATTTTTCCCAGTCACAAAAATACATCCTTTATATTTTATTTTGCAGGATATCCATCTTAGGAGATGTGGTTGAAATTTAGTATCAGTGTTAAAGAGATTAGAGTCAGTGAATAATAATGCTATGCCAGAAAAAAGTGATAAACTTTAAATTGAAAATACAAGTACTTATACTTACCTTCCTTGTGAAAGTTGTGCATGTTTTTTTATTGCAGGCCCAGAGATCAGTGGTAGACGTTCTGCAGGGGAAAATAGCAATGTGTTCATATCAAACGACTATGGAAAATCATTCCATTCCATCAGGGATAAATTGAAGACATTAGATGGGCGTAATGCAACTATTTCCCAGTTCATTAGCAACCCAGTCTACAAAAGCCATGTAAGTTTTTTTTTACTTTTAGTGCTTGTTTAAGGCTCTATTACCCAGTGTGTTAGCAACCCAGTCTACAAAACAATTGTAAATTGTTATTGAAAGTTCAGGGTACTAATTGTCAGAATCTTAACAGGAGAATGAAATACATTCCGCAAAATTTCAACACAAATGCTATTTATTTAATCATACCTGTGAAACCTCTTGATCAGCATCAACATATCCTTTACTGGAAGTATTCCAATGGAATAGACAAATGTACCTACATTTTTATGCCCCCATTATTTCTGATTGGAGCAAACAGATTTGCCCTTGTCCTTTTAGCTGTCCTTTTTGTCCATCCATGACAAAATTTGATAAATGTTTCAGGTACAGTAGTTATATTAACAATTTATTTATATAACAAATTCAAAAGCACACAAATGGTGGTCGACATAAATATGCCTCTGCTTATGTTAACATTTGATTTACTGTATTAAGTTTTACAATATTTATATTGAGTGAGTTTAAACCCAGTCTTCCTGACATTGTACGTTTTTTGCCTGCCCGAACAAACATGTTATTAAAATTACATACTTGTAGTTTACAAATTAGGTGTTGACAATTTTGAACTGACCTTGTTGGAAAACCAACTACAAATCAAAAAAGTTGTTGTAAAATGCCATCACGGATGCATCATATATACTCGGCTATCTCCCACAAGCATCATTATGATTACACTTCAGAAATGGCTGACATTTGGCGATTCTTTTATGACATCAACTAATGTGGGATCGACTAACTACTGCTAAGGCAATTAAACTACAAAAATACAGAAGTTTTCTCAAACATATCCTTTTAGGTTCTTTTTCGCTATTTATTCATCTTCAAACATGCCGGTCATCCGGACAATCATTTACAAAAGAGCTGCTTGACTTGTACAAAACTTTCCGGACATGTCTGACGGACCGGCACATGTCAAAAATACTTTTTAATCTGAATAAATATCAATCAAAACATCAATCAATAAATAACTTATCATCACTGATCCAATATTTATATATATATATTATAATATATAGTTGCCCAATTTTGTTGCAAAATGTAAAAGAAATTACTAAATTTGGCACAAAGTTACCAACCTTACACAATGGACTTTTAATATGGAAGTTTTTGTGAAATACCCACAATGCCGATAAAATCTGATTCTGGCCTTTAAGCATTAATGCAGTCCAACAGGGTTTTATTGTTCTGATTGTTTTGGCGTGTAAATTTGTTTATACTTCAGGCACAATTTTTGGCAAACATGTGCTTAATAAAGGTTACCTTTGAAGACTAATTTAAAGGTTGTTATATAAGCTTGTCTGGCTGGAGTCTTGTACTTTTAGCTACATGCACATAGATAAATAGAACTTCTAGTCACTAGTAAATTCTTGCACATAGACAAGTAGAACTTTGAGTTACTAGCAAATTCTCACACAGACAACTTGTAGAACTTTGAGTCACTAGCAAATTCACGCCCATAGATATCAGGGTTTGAATTTAACTATGAGGAGCACTCGCCAAATTTAGCGAGTGCTTTTTGAAGCAACTCGCAAAATGAAAAATGAAAAATCAACTTGCAATTTTATTATTTGCTTTATTCCCTTATAATATTGTCTAATTACAGTAGAAATTTACACATAAGACATATTATGAATATTAAAAAGTATCTCTTGAGTGACTCAACTACTAGAACTTTAAGATGGCTTATTCTTTTTGGGGGGTCAGAAAGACTCATCAGATGCTGGCCGTGTTTTTAAAACAAAGCTGTCCAATAATTTGACATTGTTCTCTTTGTAAAACCAATTTGGCAAGCACACTACAGATTTCATTAAGTCTATAAGTATTAAAAACAATAACATAATAAATTTAAAAGAAATAAAAGCAACAGTAAATGTAGCGTGGATGCTTTGGACCATGAAATATATCGATCGACGAAGTCTATTCACTTTGACAGTTGGGCGGAAATATATTCAAAGGTTGATCGGGTTTACATATAGTGCGCGAAAGCGCTAAATTTAGCCTATGATGGAGCTAGGTGATTATGTCATTTGTATTCACTATGTATTATGCACGCCTCGGAGCATCCCTGAAAGATTCGAGATAAAACTCGGCCTTTTCCGTATTTGTTCTATTTGCGAAAACTTACTAGAGCCTGACTTTGTACTGTCTTCTTTATACTGGTAGTGTTAACATGCCACTTATAGGCTGTTTACACTCGACTACGTAGCGGAGGTACGTTCATGTTTATTCTACATTCCTTTTAACATTTTGTGGTCTAAAAAAAGCCACTCGCAGAATTTTGTGAGCTTGAATAAAAGTCACTTGCAATTTGCAAATGTGGCTCGCATTTTGCAAGTATGCGAGTCTTAATTCTAACCCTGAACTTCAATTCACTAGCAAATTCTCACGCATAGACAAGTAGAACTTTGAGTCACTAGCAAATTCTCACACATAGACAAGGATTATGACGCATTTTGCAAGTATGCGAGTCTTAATTCTAACCCTGGACAAGTAGAACTTTGAGTCACTAGCAAATTCTCACGCATAGACAAGTAGAACTTCAAGTCACTAGCAAATTCTCACACATAGACAAGTAGAACTTCAAGTCACTAGCAAATTCTCACACATAGACAAGTAGAACTTCAAGTCACTAGCAAATTCTCACACATAGACAAGTAGAACTTCAAGTCACTAGCAAATTCTCACACATAGACAAGTAGAACTTCAAGTCACTAGCAAATTCTCACGCATAGACAAGTAGAACTTTGAGTCACTAGCAAATTCTGGCTCAGACAAGTAGAACTTCAAGTCACTAGCAAATTCTCACACATAGACAAGTAGAACTTCAAGTCACTAGCAAATTCTCACGCATAGACAAGTAGAACTTCAAGTCACCAGCAAATTCTCACGCATAGACAAGTAGAACTTTGAGTCACTAGCAAATTCTCACACATAGACAAGTAGAACTTTGAGTCACTAGCAAATTCTCACGCATAGACAAGTAGAACTTCAAGTCACTAGCAAATTCTCACGCATAGACAAGTAGAACTTCAAGTCACTAGCAAATTCTCACACATAGACAAGTAGAACTTCAAGTCACTAGCAAATTCTCACGCATAGACAAGTAGAACTTCAAGTCACTAGCAAATTCTCACGCATAGACAAGTAGAACTTCAAGTCACTAGCAAATTCTCACGCATAGACAAGTAGAACTTCAAGTCACTAGCAAATTCTCACGCATAGACAAGTAGAACTTCAAGTCACTAGCAAATTCTCACCCATAGACATGAAGAACTTCAAGTCACCAGCAAATTCTCACCCATAGACATGAAGAACTTCAAGTCACCAGCAAATTCTCACCCATAGACATGAAGAACTTCAAGTCACCAGCAAATTCTCACCCATAGACAAGTAGAACTTCAAGTCACCAGCAAATTCTCATCCATAGACATGAAGAACTTTAAGTCACCAGCAAGTTCTCACCCATAGACATGAAGAATTTCAAGTCACCAGCAAATTCTCACCCATAGACATGAAGAATTTCAAGTCACCAGCAAATTCTCACCCATAGACATGAAGAATTTCAAGTCACCAGCAAATGCTCACCCATAGACAAGTAGAACTTCAAGTCACCAGCAAATTCTCACCCATAGACATGAAGAATTTCAAGTCACCAGCAAATTCTCACCCATAGACAAGTAGAACTTTGAGTCACTAGCAAATTCTCACCCATAGACATGAAGAACTTCAAGTCACCAGCAAATTCTCACCCATAGACATGAAGAATTTCAAGTCACCAGCAAATTCTCACACATAGACAAGTAGAACTTCAAGTCACCAGCAAGTTCTCACCCATAGACATGAAGAACTTTAAGTCACCAGCAAGTTCTCACACATAGACAAGTAGAACTTCAAGTCACTAGCAAATTCTCACACATAGACAAGTAGAACTTCAATTCACTAGCAAATTCTCACGCATAGACAAGTAGAACTTCAATTCACTTGCAAATTCTCACACATAGACAAGTAGAACTTCAATTAACTAGCAAATTCTTGCACATAGACAAGTAGAACTTCGAGTCACTAGCAAATTCTCGCCCATAGACATGAAGAACTTCAATTCACTAGCAAATTCTTGCACATAGACAAGTAGAACTTCGAGTCACTAGCAAATTCTCACACATAGACAAGTAGAACTTTAAGTCACTAGCAAATTCTCTCTTTAACAGTGATGATTATGACTAGGACGAATATGATGACCTAATAATGGTCAATTTTTTAGTTAATTTTTAATCTATGTACATGTCTCTTCAATGGATTTATTGGATGAAATCAGGGATTATAGTTTGTCAAAAAAATTTAGTCAAAGTTGCGTAATCAAATGGATTGCTTTGATCACCTCTTACAATCTCTGATGCATGACCAGACATAGCGAGACTCCAATTTGCATCATGTTAGTTATGTAAAAAAATGGTACACAAATATACATAAACGTAACTGAATGCATGATTATTGCATGATCAATTTCCACACAAATTACATGTCATTACCATTCAGCTATTTATATAATTATTTTATGTACTGGTAATATGATTATGTTAAGTCACTAATAAGTATGCTTCTCCATATCATGGGTGAAATGTATCTAATGTTATAACATGTGTTGAATATATATGACAATTTCTATCATTTTTGTTTTTTTGCCTACCTTCTTAGATGCAAAGTGTATAAAATAATGTCCTTTAAATTCTATACAAACTTGCTATAATTTGAAGAGCTGATAAAACATTGGAAACAGATAAAGTTTATTGGACTATTTTTCCCCTGCCATGTCAATTACTATGAACAATATCATCATAATATTATAACTACACTTTGATCATATCTGTAACACTGTATCAATGCTTGAGGCACAGGTTATAATCAATAAGATAATATTTAATATTCCAGACATGTTCCTGGCCTATTCACTAGTTGAAAATTACCCCACTCTCGCTTAATAATATTACATCAATGTGCATTTATACATTAATGTTTATTGAATTGTGTTTATCAAAAAATGAAATTATGAAGATGTTATAATGCATGAGTAATGTAACCACGCCCCCCCCCCCCCAAGGTCTGGGGTATACCGGTATAGCGGGGGAAATGAGCGGTGTTTTCACCTTCCAGGTGGCCCGATGGTTTTGTTCTCGCACCGAAATGAAAGCTTGGGATGGGCCTTACCTAGGATGTCCACGTGGTGTGGGGATTTTACCAGCAATTGTCCCCAGGAATTTTGCAAGGGATTGGCTGGACTGTTAGTCAAAGTCCCCGCTATTCCGGGGACCTGGGGAGGGGGGGGGTGTGTGATTACAATTGACTGGTGCATAAGTGAATATGCGAAGTTGCTCTAAAACTTGAACATGACTCAATGACCCTAAAACTAAGCTGTAAGCATCAATCAGGGGCCATAATTTGGAGTTATGTAACCTCATTGTGTGATGGTCCTGAACAACTGTGTGAAGTAGTGAAGTATTAAGTGAATTGAATGAAGGGTCTAGGAGTAATATAAGTGAAAATGCCCGAAGTATTAAATAAATATTACATTGATGTATATTTATTCATTAATGTGCATTTAATTAAGTTTATCGTAAAATGAAATACAAATATTAGAACAAGTACATTTTACAAGTTTGTCACCTTAGTTTATTATACTGTGCTTTTGAATTGAGAATTTTATTCTTAAAGAAATATGATATTACCGTAATGTTTTTATCAATGTAAGTACATATAAATCATGTTGATGTTTGCATCCTGTTTACTCAGTTGAGATATGATACATGTAATTTTGCACGGATATTTCAAAACTAGATGTTTTGTTACAAACCAAACCATAATGCAGTATTGCTGTAGCAACGGTATTTAATTTCAAAAGATAGTTCAGTGTCACACTGTCTGTACCTTTTATATAAAAAAAAGCCATAAAATGGTTCACCCTTAAGAGAGCCCATTAGTGACTTCAAAATGTAGGACATTTTCTGATACGATCATAGTAAAACATTGTCTTTAGTAATTGGTTAAAAGGCCTTATAGCTATGAAAAATGATTAAATATTTTTCAGTTATAAAACAAAATATATTAAAAAGTTAGAAACTATAATCAAAATGATATTATTGTTTGATCATAAGGCTTTAAACTGGTGATAGATTTCATTATATTTTGAGACATTTACATGTAGAAAGCTATAGAGGACACTTATATAAAACTATAAAACATGCTCCACAAGTTCTAATTGATTACTGGTATTGATAGGTAATAGTATTTTTTTTTTACTTTAATTCAGAAACCGCCTGAAGTAAAGCAAAAATAGATAACTTAATTAGTGTCATCCTGGATGCCTCTGTACTTAATGACTAAATGGATATTTAGCAATTGTATTGTGAGAGGCTATTTATGATTAAATCAGAACTTGTCAGGTGAGAATGAGGGTAGACATTTTAAGTGAGTGACTGATCTTCCACTGCGTAAATCAATGTTGAAACAGTTCCTGTAATATTATGCAATTGATGGGACATATTGTTGTAATATTATTCGAACTAGGCACCCAGACACAATGTTATTTGAACAGTAGCAGAATGAATACCAAGTTTTTGGAAAAAAAAATATTAAAACATAAAAAAATACTTGGGTAAATACAGTGCTACTCTCGACTTTGGCAAGTGTATTTGATTAAATATTTACTAAAGAACAATAAATATCAGGAAGAATTTTCATCCTCAATGTTTTTATTTTTTATTTCCCTACTAACTGGTAGCAAAATGAGTCAACACAATTGATACCATTGTTCTTATTAAAGTATTTTAAAGTCACCTAAGCAATAAACACAATCTTTTACTGGTAAATGTTGACGATTTTCATTTTGATGTTCCATACAAGTCTAGCTGTGAAATAAAAGCATTTATCTACCATGGTGCAGCGGATAAGGGGGCCATTTTATGAGCGTAAAAACAATTTGTTAGATCAAGATGTTCATTAACACATATTGCCTATGTCGCAGATCAAATTGAAAGTTGAACCTGCAAATTGAAATAAGGCCTTACAAAGAAATTGTTTGTTTAGGGAAACTGGACCCTACCTAATAAAAGCTGACAGTCCTCCTGCAGATGAACACAATTTTGTTTAAACATAAACTCAATCATTAATTTATGACAGCTCCATAACAAAAGCAATATATGAGTGACATTTGCAAGAAATAGCACTATTTGTTAGTAAAAGATCTTGACAAAGTATATTTCGAAAAAAATAAATACCTACCTACCCTACCATATAATTTTGGAAATGTTCCCCTAATTTTGTTTTTTTTCAGGCCTAAGGCCTAAAAAAAAAAATTGTTTGGTTAGGGTTACATCCTTAAAAAAAATAGGTAGGGTAGGTAGGCTTTTTAATTTTTTTTATTTTATTTTTTTATTAGGTTTTATATAAGAAAATAATTTTCATCATTGGAGAATGGTGTTAAAGCTATCTTCTGTATAAGCATTTAAGGTTAAAACTTAATATTAAAAAGCAATTTAAAAAAAAAACAAGATTTTTTTTTTTAATTTTTAATTTTTTTTTTTCAAACTGACTATAAAAACGGTAGGGTCGGCGCCTATTCCGTAGGTAGGGTCGGGTAACCCGAACCAAATGTATTTTTTTTTTAGGCTTAAGCTGTCTCTTTACTGACCAATAAGGCTGTTAGATTCTAAAAAGTTATTATAGTTTCTCAGAAATATTGATTAGAAGAAGGGATTGTACGATAAATGAGTTGAAAAGGTTGCCCCAAAGTCAGTGACTGCGATCCAAGCAGACCTTAGTTAAAATTCTGCGGCCAGCAATTTAAAAAAAATGTTTACCTTTATATTAATATTATTCATTTTATATCTGCACCTCTGTAACCTTGATTTGTTTTTCAAAATTCTCAGAAATATTTTAGATTTGGTTACAAGAAAATGATAGCTATGGTAATTAATTGATGCATATCAATTAAATGAAATATATTAATAAGATTAACATTTTTTGTATGCATTATAGTGAATCATAATATATCATAAAATGTAAAGAAGATAAAAAAATTAATTAATGATAATCTCACGACTCATTAAATGATGTTTCTGACTGATTCATTTACTGTACTATTGATGTTTTACTCCATTTGTTAAACTGAATTGTCCAAATAGTTTGAAAAAGTACTCTTAAAATTTAACCCCAAAACTGAATGAAAAGGCTTTTTTTTCCAACAAAAAGGGAAAGGGTGTCTTCCCCATAACTTGTAAAAAGACCATGCTGTTAAATCAAGGTACATTGTATTGTCAATGGTATCGACATAGGTGTTTTTGTATGCATTCTTGCCAATCGAAGAGTTTAATGTTGGCTATAAGCCAACAACAGTTTAATTAGTATGGCTAGAAACTTGCATCATATGCTCACTCAATAGTCTATTTCATTACATTTGAAGCCATACACATGACTGTGGCTAAAGTATTTGTCAAGTCATCCATCTTGATTAACTGGAAAAAAACCCATATAGTTGGCATCTGCTTGACAGAATGAAGCTGCTGAAACAGGTTTAAGATTGTGAGAGAAATCAGACAGAGAGGCAGTGTGTGTAAGCTTATTTATACTTATACTCAGGCAAGGCCCATCTGGCGAATGCTACGATAAGCTTATTAGTCATTTTAGGTTTTTGGAGCATAGTGCACAGACAGATTGTAACTCTGGTTAAAGCTACCTTGGCTCTTTAACATATAGAACTGTCACACGGAACATCCATTTAACATCCCTCACGGAAGACGATCAGTATTTTTAGTGATGTGATGGGGAATCGAACCTGCGAGCCCTTGATTGACAGTCAAGTGTGTAACCACTAGAACACGGATCCGCCAGAGAGGCAATATCTTATCTTTCCTTGTCCTAAGACACGCCTGAATGATTCCATTGAGGCCAGCTATTTTAACAGTCCAAAAAACTCTTGGAATCTAATCTTAAACTTATGAAATCTAAGGCTGTAATTGAATACAGCCCAAGGTCATTGAATATATTGTACATTTTTTACATATATTATCCGCATTATACATCATGTATATAAAGTATTTTTCTTGTTCTTCAGTACTTCTTCCTAGATGATGTCAACCAGTATATATTTACCACATATGACTATGGGTCAAGTATTTGGCGGCAGCGTGTGGATTTTAAACCGACCAAAATACTCTTTCATCGATCAAACTACAACTTTGCTCTGGCTTTGAATGATGGGAAAAAGGTATGTGGAGTTGCTTTGGATAATGGGAAAAAGGTATGTGGGCTTGCTTTGAATGATGGGAAAAAGGTATGTGGAGTTGCTTTGGATAATGGGAAAAAGGTATGTGGAGTTGCTTTGGATGATGGGAAAAAAGTATGAAAGGTTGCTTTGGATGATGGGAAAAAGGTATGTGGAGTTGCTTTGGATGATGGGAAAAAGGTATGAAAGGTTGCTTTGGATGATGGGAAAAAGGTATGTGGAGTTGCTTTGGATGATGGGAAAAAGGTATGTGGAGTTGCTTTGGATGATGGGAAAAAAGTATGAAAGGTTGCTTTGGATGATGGCAAAAAGGTATGTGGAGTTGCTTTGGATGATGGGAAAAAAGTATGAAAGGTTGCTTTGGATGATGGCAAAAAGGTATGTGGAGTTGCTTTGGATGATGGCAAAAAGTTATGTGAGGCTGCTTTGGATGATGGCAAATAGGTACGTGACGCTGCTTTGGATAATGGCAAAAAGGTATGAGAGGTTGCTTTGGATGCTGGCAAAAGGTATGTTGGGTTGCATTTGATGATGACAAAAAGGTATGTGGGGTTGCATTGGATGATGGCAAAAAGGTATGTGGGGTTGCATTGGATGATGGCAAAAAGGTATGTGGGGTTGCATTGGATAATGGCAAAAAGGTATGTTGGGTTGCATTGGATGATGGCAAAAAGGTATGTGGGGTTGCATTGGATGATGGCAAAAAGGTATGTGGGGTTGCATTGGATGCTGGCAAAAGGTATGTGGGGTTGCATTGGATAATGGCAAAAAGGTATGTGGGGTTGCATTGGATAATGGCAAAAAGGTATGTGGGGTTGCATTGGATGATGGCAAAAAGGTATGTGGGGTTGCATTGGATGATGGCAAAAAGGTGTGTAAGGTTGCAGCTGACATTCTTTAAAGCACCTGTCAGACTGTTGCAACTTTTTTCGTGACTTCGTAACTATTTTAAAAAGTTTTATTTGGAAAATGAGTTAACTTCTATACCTTAGTACTTCCAGATGTCTTAATACCGACACTTCAAACTGGATGGTGTAATAATTATTTACTTGAAGAGTTCACTAGATTGATCAAGCTGCTAGTGGTTATAATTTAAATGTAACATTTGAATTAAAATCATTTTTATCTCATCTGATTTTTGAAGAAAAGAAGTCTACCAAGTAGATATTGTGCATTCATTAGCCTGGATGTAGGCATTGCTGTGCAAAAACTTTATTCTTGGCCATAGCACAACTACTGTTCAAGAGATTGAAAACCATGGCCTGTTACTCCTGTTTAAACTTAAAAAACAACAACAGACAAGCCTTGGCATTTGTTTTTATCTATTTTCAGTTGTTCCTGACTCAGGACTTTGGTCAAAACTGGCACTACATTGCTAGTGATGTAAAGTCCTTCTACTGGTTAGTGCACTTAACCATTTTGTGGGGTATTAAGGTTGCAATCTTAAAGAGAAACAGAGATGAGCTTTTACTTTGTGTTAATGTTTGTTGTTTTTGAAATTACAAAGCTGGGTGTCATTTAATCATTCAATGGACCACTGATGTTGGGATTAAAATCATTATATTTTGTCAATAATTTATAGGCAGACGTCATAGCAATACCTGACAAGTGACAAGGCAGAGCAATGCTCCAATTCTCATTATGTTATTTCCACAGAATTGATATGGAAAGATTATGAGCATAAAGTGTGTGACTGTATTTACTTTTTTATGTAAAAAAAAATGTTTACGCAAGTATGTTATGAAAGAAATGGAGCTATTTAATATCTGAAAATATACCATTTTAAACTCATTATGCTACTTGCTGCAATGAAAAAGGAGTAAACTGTTTCCATGCAGAAACTAGGTGATGCCTAAATCATGGTGCATGCCTTACAATTTACACTAAATTTGAGAGACTTTGTAATTTTCATTGATTTCAATCATGTATCTTTTAATGTTCTTATATATTTAGGGAAGACTCTCGTTATGGTAATAACGACAACTGTATTTACGTACACCGAGTCACAAATGAGGAAGTTGGAAGTGTAAATAGGGCCTGTAACTATGGTGTACACGGGACACCAAACTTTAACGAGGAGACCATTATCTCGCACGCTCACGATTTCGAGATTCAGGGCCCATACATGTTTGTCACCAAACGACAGGTAATTAAGTTTATATGTTGTGAAGATTGTTTGATTTTATTTATATCATATGAGAATTTCGAATCCTTTGTTTTAAAGCAAAAGTTTTTTCATAAATTATAACAATACAATATTTTATGTTAATGTTGAAATATTTAAAAACTCCTTAAGATGCTACTGTAATAAGGCCTTACTGCTGAACTACTTTAAAACTTATGATTTCCATGGTTGATTTTATTTTTCCTGTGAAATAGTGTGTTTAAACATGTTTAAATTATATGTCACTTGCAACTTCACGTTGTCTGAAATGAGGAAAATCTTGTTGTTGCATACAAGTTGTGTGAATATATTTAATCAATGCAATTTGAGGGATGAAAGTGAAAAGGTTCTACCTTCTTCATTATTTATTAGAACCTTTTTTGCATTCACCACCCGATTTATTGTATGTGGCAATTACTCTTAGTGACAGTTCTTTGGCTTGTTGATGTATAGAAAATCTATCCATTAATTACTTGATAGAAGTTTATAGCATAACTTAATGATTTTGTTCTGTTTTAAGCAACTGTTGGGCGGCACTAACTACACCCACCAGTTTTACGTATCATACTACAGACAGGCCTTCGAGATGGCACGCTTTGACCACAACCTCAAACATCTGGTAATTATGTGTGCTTGTTTATACCCCCACGCCCCATCCCCGACCCAACATACATACATGAACAACACACACTTTCTGGTGGTGCAATAGCAATGAATTGGGAACACAATTTGCTGTCAGAGGTAACTGCTAGGGGGTGCCTTTCAAAAGCCTGAATATGGTGAATGCAGCATATTTGACCTTTGGGATGTCTAGTTAAGAGCTTGAATAGCGTGAAATATGGGACCAAATATATGACACTGGTGATGCCTAGTAAAGGGCTTGGAGAGGTTGGAGTCAGAACTTTTAACCTTTGGGATGTCCAAAAGGGGCTTGAATGGGGTTTTGGTCAGAATACTTTACCCTTGGGATGCTTAGAAAAAGTCCTCAATTGGATGGGGTCAGATTATTTTACTCTGGGGATGCCTTGAAAATGGTCCTGAATAAGTTGGGGTCAGATTATTTTACTCTTGGGGTGCCTTGAAAATGGTCCTGAATAGGGTGGGGTCAGATTATTTTACTCTGGGGATGCCTTAAAAATGGTCCTGAATAGGATGGGGACAGATTATTTTACTCTTGGGATGCCTTGAAAATGGTACTGAATAGGGTGGGGTCAGATTATTTGAACCAAGGCAGACTCAAAGCAAGGACCAATTTGGGTTTACGCAGACTGATGCCTAACCCCTTGACCCATACGCTCCTTTGGTTTTTATTATAAATTCGGGGTTTTGGTATTTTAAAACATTTGACCTGTCAAATTTTCACTACGCAACTGCTTACTTGCGTACAGTCAGCTAGGCGCCTGCAAGGGATGCCTATAAAAAAGGACTCAAACAGAGTTGGGTCTTGTGCTTAGAAGAATAGGTTTGTCCTCATGTTTTTAATGCGTATCATTTATGTTAGCTCGACTTACCAGTTTGATCTGATAACTTTGAGTAAAACAATCATACAACATAGTCATTAAGTGTTTTTTTTCGAATTATGATACACTTCTATTATCGTAGTTAATGCATAGAATTTACATCAGTAAATATATATTACATTGAGCGTTTTTTCAACCACCGATGATCTTTCACAGGATTACTATGTAGTAGACACCACAGAAGATCAGATCCTACTATGTGTGAACCACGGGGAGGGTTCCACACACCTGTATGTGTCCGATGTTAATGGCACGCGGTTCTCCCTTGCACTGGACGATGTACTGTACTTCCACCCCAATGGCTCAAACAAGGATTCGTGGCTAAAGTAAGGACTTTGTTATACCAGACATGTTTTGCTGTAATTAAAATGGATACCTATAAGAAAGACCTTTGTCACCGACAGAACATTTGCAATCTTTGATGGTCTAAGTATTTGTTTCCTTCTTTGCAATTCTGTAACTATTATGATACGGTAAGTATAGTATGGAAAACAACAGGGACTTAATTAACAATTCTGTATAATTATTCTTTACTCTGTGTGTAATTAATGTATGTATTAGATGAGCATGTTGGTTCAGCTTCAATATCCTTTGATCAGGAGACGATGTACAGCTTTATCCAACTAGGAAAGCACATTTGAAACACATTGAGTAAGGGTGAAAGTAGTGGTCTAGTGGTGTTATTGTCTGCCCCTCACCCAGAGGATCATTCCCCTGGGGGCTGTTTCAATGTGGGATTTTATTTTTAGCTCGACTATTCGAAGAATATGTGGGCTATACTACTCGCCCCAGCTTGGGATTTTCACTTATAAGTCCAATGCCCTTCATTCAATTGACTAAATACTTCACACAGTGTTCAAGGCTATCACATGATGAGGTTAAATAACTCCATATTATTCTTTACACAGATTATGGCCCCTGATTGACTATGGAACTTAGGTTAAAGTTTTAGGGCAGGTTGGGATATTTATTAATAACTTCTATACCCTTTGTTCAATGGACTTAATACTTCACACAGTTGTTCAGGACCATCACACAATGAGGATACATAACTCCATATTATCCTTAATACAAGTTTTGGCCCCTGATTGACTTAGGTTAAAGTTTTAGGGCAAGTTGGGATTTTCTCTTCAAACTCCAATACCATTCATTCAATTGACTAAATACTTCACACAGTTGTTCAGAGCCATCACATAATGAGGTTAGATAACTCCATATTATCTCTTATACAAATGACTTGCGTCATTGTTTGGGTGGCTGGTGGGAGGGCAGCATCAAAGTCACCTTATGTATCGAATAATTTTAGTTAGGTTTGACATAAAGAGACCAAACTTGGTAATATTACATCGTTATTGCATTCACTGTTAAGTCAAAGCGGCGTAGTCGAGCGCGCTGTCTTACGACAGCTCTTGTTAACTACAATAATTTCAAATCTGTATAAATTAGGGATGTAAACGAATATTCGAATATTCCATCAAACGTTTGGTATTCGAATGTCAAAATCGGTATTCGAATATTCGAAAAAATAGTGCAAAGAAGAGAATAAAAAACCTTTTGCCTACAACACTATTTGTGTTTATAAAGCTCGCTTGTCTTGTTTTTACAAAGATAGATCCCTAATGCCAGAGGTGTGAATGTGATGACAATACACTCAACACGCGTCATATGTCATTTAGGGACATATCGTCCGGTACTATAAAGAGTCCCCTTGATTTTACAATAACTGGCTTTCTTACACGTAAATGTTTTTTAAGAGGTAATGCAATATCAAATTTACAACTGTATTTAAGACTAGAGAAATGAAACCATATCCAATATTTAGAGCTGTGGGACCTCTCTAGATGTCATTCATCGCAGGTTTCGTGGCATTCTGGGTACAAAATTACTCCTTTGACGAATATCCCATCAACCGATGGGGGTAAAACTCCTCCTTGGGCTTCAAAATTTTGTTTAAGTCACACTTGGGGATGTGACGGGGTCAAGCCATAATGCAGCCATTATAGGGCGCCGGCAGACCTTTATAAACTCAACAACAACAATAACTGACTAGGAATCAGCTTTAACACCAATGTGTTGACTTGGCTGCAAATTAAGTTGTGCATCATAGCTCAAATCGCTGTGACGATATAAATGTGCTGACATACATGTGGTTTAAACGGTTTTCCATGTTTCCAGCATTGAACTGTAAATGTAAAATGTAGCGTTTTAGGATACATTTCCTACATCGTTGTACAATAGATGAGTCAAATCCACATTTGTTTTCGTTTTATTATTTTTACTAGTTACCGAGTTGGTTTGGGTTCTCTATAGTTATATTTAGTTAATTTAGAGGTCAATCTCAGAACGAGGCTGCTCGTCCTACGGAAAGACCCTCCATTGGTGCAAAACGCTATTTGACTAGGAATCCATCTAATTTCACATTGTTTAGAAATATAAAGGCTTCGAAATAGTATTTTTTTCGATTATGTTGTTTGTTTGTTCATAATGAATTGCTTTTTTTCTTCATGATAATGAAAAAAAAATCAAAGGCTCATTTGGGGAAAATCAGAATCTGCCGCGCGTACTAGCTACGACAAAGTAGGGTAAAAAAGCCCCGGCTATTACTTTAGCGAATATTTTATAGTAGTTAACTACATCTCCTAAAATATGTATTTGGGTAATCGAATATTCGATCGAAAGAATTACCGAATATTCGAATATCATTTTTGCTATTCGTTTGCATCCCTAGTATAAACATTACAAATGGCAACACATTGACTTTTTTATTTATTTTGTGCTCATTTTAAATACTTGCTTAAGTTCGAAACACTCAAATATGTATCAAAATAATGGAACTTTGGTAAGATAATACCAATTTACGACTAAAATTTGCTATGATCTTTATTTGAAACAGTCCCGAGACCTCTAAAATAGAACACTGTACTGGGTTCTGCACCAGAAACAGACTTAAGAGTGTTCCATTTCTGCATTCAGAATTGAGTTAAAATAAATGACTACAAACTCCACTAAATACAAATAAAGCAGATTTATGAAAATAACATTCATCACCAGGTACTACTTGAATGAACCGTTTGCGGATGTGACGAAGGTAGCTGGTCTGCGTGGAGTTTACATCGCCACCCAGCTGACCAACCAAACCCTGACAGCAAGCAACCAGCGTACACTGATCACGTATGATAAGGGTGGGGAATGGCAGTTGATCGAGGCCCCAGAGTATGGTACCAACGGGGATAGGCTGGCATGTTCTACGGTATGTTAGTTGGCTGAGTTTATGAGTTCATAAAAAAGTTAAGTGTTCTTAGATTATTTTATCTGATTTGTTAAAACTGCAACTGTTAGCGTATATAAATCTTGCCGAATGTTTCAGTGCCATTGATAATAGCTCCTGAAATATAAGAATGTAAATATTCTAATAAGATAAACTAAAAAAGAATTCAAGGTCATTTTAGCACAATCAATAATTATTACAGGCAAAGCCTGTCACCACTATATAACAAAACAAAACTATATGATTATATCAGTTTTCATGATCATTTTTTTAATGTTACAATTTTAACCTGAAAATAGCTGCGCCCAAAATGATTGCGCTATTAAATTAGAAGTTAATGTGCTTCAGAGGCATACAAAGAGCTTATAAAATTTTTTTTTTGGCAATGCTTAAATTAGGTGACTTGTCTAATCGCACCTCCATTTAGCATGCACCTATATGATTATATCAGTTTTCATGATCATTTATGAAATCTTTTGTGTACAAATTTATAATTTCTTCCCTGCTAATGCTTTCATAAAGGAGAGTGAAGACCAGGTAATGTGTGATAAAAAGATGAGCATTTAAAAAGATTTAATATCAATTTCATATTTACTTGAATGAACTAGCCCAGTCTCTTGCACTACTTTTTGATTTTAAAATGTAACAAGCCCTGTGATCTAATATTTTGACTTGAGCAAGTCGGACAAACATTTAAATCCAGTGCAGGGCTTGTAAGCTACTGCTTATTTTTATGTTATATGACCCAAAACAGATGAGTAACTTGCTCATACAGCTCCAGAATATGATTTCACTTGTTTTTGTTAAAATAGCTAGAAGTGTGAATTCACTTTATACTAACAATTCAATTCTTTTTACTGGTTTTCTTTTATCACAGTGCTTTTAGAGTTCACATTATGTTTGTTGCTAAACATTTATTGTGGTTAAATGCCATTAGTTATGAAGTATGTGTTTTGTTGTCATGTACTTTCTTTTTTAAAGACAATAAAATTTATTGAAAAATTAAAGTATGATTATAGAATCACACAGATTCCAGGTCAAACCATTTAAATGATCATGATGTAATACAATTATGTATGATAAGAATGTATTCCCAAATGATATTAAGAACTTTTTATTATTGTCCGATTGTATATCTAAATGCATGGTCCGATTCAGTTTGATTTTCAATAGCAAATGATGTCAGATTTTAAACACTTTTGTTGATTGTTTTTTCTGTAAAGCAAGGCAGACATATTGTATGGATTACTATGTCTAGCATTTTCATCGTCCAAATAAATGACTTGTTGCAGTAATTTTAAACTTGGTATGCAATTTGTCATTGTCAGTTTATGAGCCCACTTGATTTTGGGGTCAATAGGTCAAACATCAAAGTCATGGTGAACATAACCAGGGAAGTGATGGGCACTTCCCACAGGTTATTATATCAGGCCCCAATATTTTGAAAATTCTTATGCTTAACAGGCCTAAGTAGCTTATTTCAATTAGTCAATATACTTAAATTGAATTTTGAAAAACGAAAAATGGTTTATTGTGATTATCATAAAGATAATGCCTTTCTAAAGTATAAAAAACTCTTAAAGAAGTAAATATTATGCAAATTATTGAAAAACAAGAGTTGTGAGCTTAGCTTAATTCTGTTATAAGAGACTTAAGAGGTTTCAAGAAATTTGGGCCTGATTTGCGCATTTCTAGTGATAAACTGTATATTCTGTACCTTAAAGCATTATTTGAATAAATGGTAGAATAGCTTAAATGTATAAAATTTAACAAGTTTTGTCAGCCTTTTTTATATAAAAGAAACAGCGAAGGAGTAACTTCTCTCTCTCTCCATGTTTAGGCAAGCAACTGTTCCCTGCACCTGTCCCAGAAATATGACCGTCTGTACGCAGGAAGCCGTACATCACCAATACTCTCTGTCAGCTCAGCCCCGGCAATCGTGCTTGGCTCCGGGAATGTAGGTCAGAAGAAATACATGGATGACACTCTTGGACTGTATGTGTCGGCTGATGCAGGAATTACTTGGAATCAGGTTAGATATCTTTACCTGAATATTATTTAAAATAGCTGTGCCAGCTGACTCGGTAGTTCCATGGAGTCAGGAAAGTTGAGTTCATCATAACTTTCCTTACTTTAGGACACCTCTGCTTTAAATTAAACTCTGTTTTTTGTTCGTAAGTGTTGGATAAGGAAATTAATAGGTAATTTTGTATGTCCCTTTTTTTGTACAAAGAATCTTAAACACTGACTACTATTTGGCTGTCGCAGTTGAAAGATTTGAAATATAATGGAAGAGAGGTAAAAAGAGTACTACCGGTAAGCTGATGTTCAGCAAATTACATATGTATTTCAGGCGTTACTAGGGAAGTACCTGTTTGCCATGTTAGACCACGGAGGCATACTAGTAGCTGTGAGATACCAGACCACTACTAACCAGCTACTGTAAGTAACTATAAAGATGTATTTAATATATTTGCATGAACTTTAATAATAAAAATTCCTGGGGCAGTATTTTATATGATTCTTTCCCTTAGGTACGCCTCAGTGATTCCATTCAGTCTATTGGCCAGTTATTTTTGCAGTCCACTCGGACTCTACATTGAAACTTAAGTTAAGATATATCTTGGTTAATCTATAAGGCCCAGATCATGAAAATCTTTGTGTGAATATAATCCAGTGTTTTTTCTCCCCAATTTGGCCCTATTTGGATTTTAAGCATTGACCTCTAAACATATATATTGATAGGTTTGTTGAATAAAACCTTTGGAAACAAGTTGAACATTTTATAAATCATCTCAGTTTTTTCCCCCATTTGGCAAAACAACACTATTTTCTCCCCTATCAAAGGGTCCCGCCACCATTCCCTTGAAAGTGGAAATAAACACTGATATCTTATTACTTCCTTTGGTGGATTTAGAAAAAAATACGCTTTCTTCTAGATATGCAGAATTGTCATCCGTTTGCAGACACAGCTTAAAACCCCAATGAGCTGATTGTCCAGAGCTTTGTTAAAGTTAGCAACATGGTTATCGTCACCATTGTTAACATTCAACTTGTTACTGCTCTGCCAGTTTCATGGATAGACTTGTGCACTGCTGTGTTTCTAACTAGATTTGAGACTTCCTTTTCAGCTGTACTTGTTTATATTTAAATATGTGAGCACATTATCAAATAGTTCATGTTTAAAAGTTAACAATCATGTCGCTTTTCACGTTGTTAACTTTAATAAAGTTCTGAATGATCATCCCATTGTGTAACATCTTTTCAGATATTCGACAGATGAGGGTCAACAGTGGCACAGGTACAATTTCTCAGACTACAAGATTCTCGTGCACGGCCTGCTCACTGAGCCAGGGGAGAAAACTACGCAGCTTTTCCTGTTTGGCTCAAACAGTACAGAACACTCATGGAAAGTGGTAGCAGTCAACATGTCTTCTGTGTTTAGTAAGTTTGTGCTGGTTTATAAATTAAGTTTGTATGCAGTACTAATGAATTAAAACATTTCATTTATTCAATTTATTGTATTTAGTTTTAACAATGATATATATCAACCATGTGGTGGTGGGGTCTATATGGAAACCTCTGTCCATCCTGAGACATTGGTACAAATCCTCTCCTCTCCATAACTTCATATGTTTTAGAGGAATTGACTTAAAATTTTATACCCATATTGACAGTTGAGGAGAAACACTGTGGAAGATAATCATTATTTTGTGTATTGCGCTTTTAGAGTTATTGCCTTTTGATTATTTTTAACCAGGTTTCCAACGAAAACCAGGTTATTAGAATGAGGTTGTCGTTGGGCGGGCGGGCGGGCGGACAGGCGGGCATCAAACATTGGTTTCTGTTCAATAACTTTAGTTGGCATTGATAGATATTGATGGAACTTGGTGTGTAGGTAGCTTATGGGAAGAGCTAGCTTGGGATTGCTTTTGATGGGGGTGGGGTAAAGGTCAAGGTCACTGTTACTAAAAATAGAAAAATGGTTTCTGCTCAATAACTTTAGTTAGCATTGATAGATATTGACGAAACTTGGTGTGTAAGTTGCTTATGTGAAGAGCTAGCTTGGGATTGCTTTTGAGTGGGGAGGGGCTATGGTCAAGGTCACTATTACTTAAAATAGAAAAATGGTCAAGGTCACTGTTACTTAAAATAGAAAAATGGTTTCTGCCCAATAACTTTAGTTGGCATTGACAGATATTGATGAAACTTGGTGTGTAGGTAGCTTATGTGAAGAGCTAGCTTGGGATTGCTTTTGAGGGGGGTGAAGCTAAGGTCGAGGTCGCCTGTTACTAAAAAAAGAAAAATGGTTCCTGCCCTTTAGTTAGGATTGATAGATATTGACGAAAGTTGGTGTGTAGGTAGCTTATGTGAAGAGCTAGCTTGGGATTGCTATTGAGGGGGGAGGGGCTAAGGTCAAGGTCACTGTTACTTGAAATAGAAAAATGGTTTCTGCCCAATAACTTTAGTTAGCATTGACCAATATTGATGAAACTTGATGTGTAAGTTGCTTATGTGAAGAGCTAGCTTGGGATTACCTTTGAGTGGGGAGGGGCTAAGGTCAAGGTCACTATTACTTATAATAGAAAAATGGTCAAGGTCACTGTTACTTAAAATAGAAAAATGGTTTCTGCCCAATAACTTTAGTTAGCATTGACCGATATAGATGAAACTTGGTGTGTAGGTAGCTTATGTACAGAGTTAGCTTGGGATTGCTTTTGAGGGGGGTGGGGCTACGGTCAAGGTTGCCTATTACTAAAAATAGAAAAATGGTTTCTGCCCAATAACATAAGTTAGCATTGATAGATATTGATGAAACTTAGTGTGTAGGTAGCTTATGTGAAGAGCTAGCTTGGAATTGCTTTTGAGTGGGGTGGAGCTAAGGTCAAGGTCACTGTTACTAAAAATAGAAAAATGGTTTCTGCCCAATAACTTTAGTTAGGATTGATAGATATTGACGAAATTTTGTGTGTAGGTACTAGTAGCTTATGTGAAGAGCAAGCTTGGAATTTCTTTTGAAGGGGGTGGGGTCAAGGTCACTGTTGCTAAAAATAGAAAAATGGTTTCTGCCCAATAACTTTAGTTAGCATTGATAGATATTGATGAAACTCAGAGCGAAGGTAGCTTATGTGAAGAGCTAGCTTGGGAGGTGGGGTCAAGGTCACTGTTCCTAAAAATAGTAAAATGTTTTTCTGCCCAACAACTTAGTTAGAATTGATGGATGGTGATGAATCTTAGTGTGAATATAGCTTATATGAAGCTGCAGATTGAACTTGCTCATACAACAAATTAATTGGCTATAATTTCTGATTGCCCATAACAAAAACCTGGTTTCTTCGCATTGTGGCGCTTTTAGTTATACTTTCTATTTATTACTTCTCTTCATAACTTTATATGTTTTGAGGTATTGACTTAAACTGTACAAAAGAATCATTTGGACCAAGAATTGATCTTAAAATTAAGAATTACAATTTTTTTCGAGTGAAAAACATCAACATTTAAATAAAACAGAAAACCTCTAGCCTAGGCCATAACAAATAAAGCATTCAAGATATTCATATGAAACTTGTTTTTACCTTCTCCAAGATACAATAGACACATGTACAGCAAGGCGGGCAATTCTGGTTTAAATTGTAGTCCAGTTATTCCCCCTTGGTAAATACATGTACATCATTGTTATGTTGTTTGTTTCCAGATTACATGTGTTCTAGTAATGACTACAAGAATTGGTCGCTACCTGACAACACCAAGCTTCATGGTAAGTTTTGAATGCGACCATGGTGATCCCTCTGCTGTAATGGAGTCAGGTCATGGTCGTATCAGAGGGAGAGATATGGCCCAAAACTCATTATAAAGACAACAAACAGCTCTTGTCAAGGTTTATGGTGGATCAGTCGTGTAGTGGTAACACACTTGACTATCAATCCAGGGATCGCAGGTTTGATTACCCACCACATCGCTAATAAATCTAATCATCTTCGGGGAGGAATGTTAAATGGGGGTCCAGTGTGACAGTGCTTTTCAATGATGCACGTTAAAGAACCAGTGTAGCTCTTACCAGGGATACATTCTGTCTGTACACTGTACTCCAAAAATCTAAAATGACTATCAATGTTATCAGAGCACTTACCGAAAGGGCGTTGCCCGATTACAGTTATAAATAAGCTTAGAAGTGGGAATAACAACATCATTATTTTAAAAAATAATTAAATTGGAATAAATGATTTCGTCTTCACCCTCTGCTTCTTTAAAAGAAACAGAAAAATATCTTTATATTTTCATTTTGCTTGGTCATTCCAGTTTTAAGCAGTGAAAATCCGAAACACAAAATAAAGAAATCTCTTTGTTTTTACACAGGCTGCCTGCTTGGTCGTAAGCTGCAGATTCAGAGACGTGTCCCGCACTCTAACTGCTATAATGGCGAAGATTACACTCATGTAACGACCCTGAATAACTGCTCCTGCACTCGAGAGGACTTTGAATGGTAGTGTTCATTAAATTTTAATCTATAACAGAATCTTTCAATTTTTAAAGTATAAATGTTATTTACTGAACTTGAAAATGTAATACATGCAAATTCTTCTAATTTTGAAATCACTTTGTTGACCAATATTGCTTAGTGCTTCATACTAACTTAAACGTTAGAGGCCTTCTTTAATTGTATTTAGTGTTATATGCAGGACCTCTAAAAGTTTGGAACCTCAATCGGTCCGGACCCCCCCCCCCCCCCCCCCCTCGCAGATTAACAATGACAATTGCATTTATCTTTAAAACCCTTTTTAACCAGCAATGCTTCTTTATTACAATTCAAATTTAACGGTTTGGTAATCAACAAACAGATATATCATGTAATGATCCACAGTGACATAGCATATGGCCATGTGAAAATATGGACCGATTTTAACACTCAATCAAGCTAGCTGCAAACACATTATTAACACATAGTTTGTTTGTCTGCAACCTACCAATACACATGATTGGACCGATTGCAAGGATCTGCTAATTAAAAGATAGGCTGTAGAGTGTTCAGCGTAGAGGAAGAAGCAGCTGGTTGCATTGTTCTGATGGTAACTAGGACCCTTTATTGGGGGTAATTTTGAATGTGTTAATGACCCAAGGATGTTTGTGTATTACAATTTTTACTGCCTTAGTCGTTTTGGACTGAAATTATAAAAAAAATGAGAACATTTCGGCCCGATTTTTTTTACACTTTTTGAAACTGAAATCGGTCTGGCTTGGTCAAAATCGGTCCAGACCGGCAAATTGCCGGTTTTTAGAAGCCCCGTTATATGGATTGATTATAGGTTTAATTAAGAATACAAAAACTGAAAGAATTTGCATTTGTGTAAGTTTTGAAATATTTGGTACGAAAAATCATTAATTGAGGATTTTCACAAGGTCAGGAAATTGTGAATTAGTTTGATTTAAAGGTACAAAACTAATAGACTCACAAAATAAAAGTATTAATTTTAATGCATTATTATGTTTAACTCATATGTCTATTATGTAAAAAAAAGAATGAGCATATGATCTGTGTACAGTTTTAAAAAATGTTAATGATATTTTGGCACTATTTTTAACTGGGGATTTTGTGGCCTTGTGATTATTTATTGAAAACCCCATTTATAAAGGCTTCTTTTATCTGTACAATACTTTTCTTTTGTGCACCAATGTTTTGTACCTTTAACAAAAAAGTGATGTTGTAAACATATTTCTTTTTTTGATCCAGTGATTATGGCTACAAGTCCATGAGTGAGATATGGGACCCTACGCTGGTGTCATGTATTTATGACAACGAGTCTGCCGCTGAGCAAAACCCCCACCAACCCCGTCCCTGCCCCGCAGGGACCTTCTACCCATATACCCGTGGGTACAGGAAAATCCCAGGGGATACTTGCACTGGTGGAGAGGAACATCGATATTCACCCTTACAGTATGCCTGTCGGGTTGTTGGTGAGTGAGTTGGAAGGCTTAAAGGTTTTTGCTCTGAAATAAAAGAAAAGCTTTTCTATTTTATCATTGCTGTGTGTGTCAGTGGTTCAAACAGACAAAGCTGAAGGCTTAAAGGTTCTTGCTCAGAAATAAAATAAAAAAATTCTATTTTATCATTGCTGTGTGTCAGTGGTTCAAACAGCCAAAGTTTTCAGCATCAGACCAACTTTGAAAAACGCAGTAGGCATTAAATCATGTAATATGATTATTTGAATTATAACAAATTGTCTTGAAACCAGATTTGTTGTTTTGAAAGTGCTATGACATGAAAACTATAAGTTAAAAATTCCTGAGTTGTATTTCATTCCCACATTTCAGATCTTGACGAGGTGCTGCTGTTTGCCACACCAACCTCTGTTAAGCGCTTAGTTCTCCCTGCATCAGCTGATGACAACCCGTCAACGCTTTTTTCACTCGCACGTAACATCTCTGCCATCTCCTATCAGTACTCACAAAATGGCTGTCTCTTCTGGGCAGATAATGCACAAAGGGCAATTCAGGTAAGAGAGTAATAGTTTCCAAACAGGAAAAAAAAGAGGCTGTCTCATCTTTCTATCCTCGTTATTTATTGTTTCAGAGAATAGTTTACCCGTCATTATCTATTGTCCCTGAGAATTGTGTTCCCCTTCTTATACCAGCTTTACAAAATGAAATGGGAGCTATATGGGAATATGCTATCTATTATACTTTAGAATTGTAAACCCCTAGTTTTTTAAAGTCCATAAAAATTGTTTACCACTCATTATCTATTATTCATAAGAATTGTTTATTCCATGTTTGTCTCTTAGAATTGTTTAACCCTAGTTTTCAATTGTTCATAAGAATTGTTTACCCCTCATTATCTATTGTCCCTTAGTATTGTTTACCCCTCATTATCTATTGTCCCTAATAATTGTTTACCCCTCATTATCTATTGTCCCTTAGTATTGTTTACCCCTCATTATCTATTATCCCTAATAATTGTCTACCCCTCATTATCTATTGTCCCTAATAATTGTTTACCCCTCATTATCTATTGTCCCTTAGTATTGTTTACCCCTCATTATCTATTGTCCCTTAGTATTGTTTACCCCTCATTATCTATTATCCCTAATAATTGTCTACCCCTCATTATCTATTGTCCCTAATAATTGTTTACCCCTCATTATCTATTGTCCCTTAGTATTGTTTACCCCTCATTATCTATTGTCCCTTAGTATTGTTTACCCCTCTTTATCTATTGTCCCTTAGTATTGTTTACCCCTCATTATCTATTGTCCCTAATAATTGTTTACCCCTCATTATCTATTGTCCCTTAGTATTGTTTACCCCTCATTATCTATTGTCCCTTAGTATTGTTTACCCCTCATTATCTATTATCCCTAATAATTGTTTACCCCTCATTATCTATTGTCCCTTAGTATTGTTTACCCCTCATTATCTATTGTCCCTTAGTATTGTTTACCCCTCATTATCTATTGTCCCTTAGTATTGTTTACCCCTCATTATCCATTATCCCTAATAATTGTCTTCCCCTCATTATCTATTGTCCCTAATAATTGTTTACCCCTCATTATCTATTATCCCTAATTATTGTCTACCCCTCATTATCTATTGTCCCTAATAATTGTTTACCCCTCATTATCTATTGTCCCTTAGTATTGTTTACCCCTCATTATCTATTGTCCCTTAGTATTGTTTACCCCTCATTATCTATTATCCCTAATAATTGTCTACCCCTCATTATCTATTGTCCCTAATAATTGTTTACCCCTCATTATCTATTGTCCCTTAGTATTGTTTACCCCTCATTATCTATTGTCCCTTAGTATTGTTTACTCCTCGTTATCTATTGTCCCTTAGTATTGTTTACCCCTCTTTATCTATTGTCCCTTAGTATTGTTTACCCCTCATTATCTATTATCCCTAATAATTGTCTACCCCTCATTATCTATTGTCCCTAATAATTGTTTACCCCTCATTATCTATTGTCCGATAGTATTGTTTACCCCTCATTATCTATTGTCCCTTAGTATTGTTTACTCCTCATTATCTATTGTCCCTTAGTATTGTTTACCCCTCTTTATCTATTGTCCCTTAGTATTGTTTACCCCTCATTATCTATTGTCCCTAATAATTGTTTACCCCTCATTATATATTGTCCCCTAGTATTGTTTACCCCTCATTATCTATTGTCCCTTAGTATTGTTTACCCCTCATTATCTATTGTCCCTAATAATTGTTTACCCCTCATTATCTATTGTCCCTTAGTATTGTTTACCCCTCATTATCTATTGTCCCTTAGTATTGTTTACCCCTCATTATCTATTGTCCCTTAGTATTGTTTACCCCTCATTATCTATTATCCCTAATAATTGTCTACCCCTCATTATCTATTGTCCCTTAGTATTGTTTACCCCTCATTATCTATTATCCCTAATAATTGTCTACCCCTCATTATCTATTGTCCCTAATAATTGTTTACCCCTCATTATCTATTGTCCCTTAGTATTGTTTACCCCTTATTATCTATTGTCCCTTAGTATTGTTTACCCTCATTATCTATTATCCCTAATAATTGTCTACCCCTCATTATCTATTGTCCCTAATAATTGTTTACCCCTCATTATCTATTGTCCCTTAGTATTGTTTACCCCTTATTATCTATTGTCCTTTAGTATTGTTTACTCCTCGTTATCTATTGTCCCTTAGTATTGTTTACCCCTCATTATCTATTGTCCATAATAAGTGTTTACCCCTCGTTTTCTATTGTCCCTTAGTATTGTTTACCACTCATTATCTATTATCCCTAATAATTGTTTACCCCTCATTATCTATTGTCCCTTAGTATTGTTTACCCCTCATTATCTATTGTCCCTTAGTTTACACGATATCTATTGCCATTCAGGCTGGCGTCAAGGCAGGTGGGTGGGAGATCTGTGACAAACTTAACTTTGTTACAAAATCATTTTAATAAGGTTAGACACTTAGTGACCAAACTTGTTATATAGGAAGAGTTTATGCAGACTTTTTAAAGATAACTATAAAGAAATCACCAAATTAAAAAAATAAAATAATAAAGTATAATAAATTCCAGGCAAACGCACTGAGGCATAGACCTCAGTGTAAACCAGCATATACCGCCCCCATCCCTGATGGTGGTGGTTTAGGGAACTAGCTAGTGTGAAATCCGTCATTTAAAAAAAATACTTTCAAACTAGCTAGTTGATATAATGCCAAGGATGCGTTGTATCTAAACATTTATTCTTGTAGACTATTTTAAAATTTAGACATCTTCTTTATATAAATTTAGGCTGAGCCTAAAATGTTTGTATAGTATAATTTCCATTTATGTATTTGAAGTGTTCGATTTTAATATGTATGTGATAGATTTTTAAGACATTATTTAAATATTGAATTTTTAACCATAGATTTTTACTTATTGTGAAGAATATAACCTATATATATATATATAGTCCAAAGCATCCACGCTACGATCAAAGAGGAGAAAAATGTTATTAAAATCTGTAGAAATATTGTAAAAAAAGGTATAACCCGATGGCGAGGGTATATAAGCTCCCCCCCACACACCTTTTATGGGATTGCATTTGGGGCTCCTAGGGTCAAGGTCACTGTTAACAAAAAAAAAGAAAAATGGTTGTTACTGAATAACTAAGTTAATGCTGACATATTGCAAGCAAATTTGGTATAAATGAAGAGTTTATGGAGACCTTTCATAAGAATGTGTTAATCCTAGAAACTCCTAGAGTCAAGGTCTTTGTTACTAAAAATTAAAGAACAGTTGAAACTGAATCTCACAATAAGGGCTTAAATACTTTAGTAAATTATTGAAAACCTGGTTTTATCGCATTGCGGCATCTTTTGTTATCTATTGTCCCTAAAAATTGTGAACCCCTTGTTATCTAATTTTGTCAAAATCAGTGCTCCAGCTAGCCCGTTTTTTAATGGTGCAGCGCCCGTGCCCCTTTTCTTACTGCCCTGCCCCTTTTTTGAGTAGTGCCCTTTTCACAAATACTCTATTAGGGCCAATTATTCCGTTAGTGCCCTTTTTACTATTGAAATCATTATGAAAGAGCAGCAGCCCTTAATCTGCTGTCACAATTTAGACAAATTATGTAATACTTATGATAATAGTGTTCCCCCTAGGTGTCACCATGCCCCCATTGTCTGCTTAAAATATGCCGTACTGCCCTTTCATCTTCCCATGTGCCTTGTCTAAGTCATATGACAGCTAAGTTTGTATTTGTGTAGTGTGCAGACGACCTGTGTATTCATAATCGGTCATCTTCTAATCCAATAATTAGGAAGAGCCAAATACAGAAACATCGGCAGGAGGCGGGGCTATTGAATGTCAGCCAATCAGAATTACATTGAGAACTCGTTCATTCAATCATGAAAGTTCGTAAAATGCCATAGAAAATGTTATGGGATGGTGAAAAAAAGTTGTCGAGCACAAATCTTTAAAAATAATTGTTAATTGTATTGTACTGACGAAACTCGCCATTTTAATTAAAAATTGTTGATTTGAAGCAGACGGTCACTGATGATTTGTAAACATAAAAAAGGTGGCGCTGAAACAATCAAATACATCACCTTTTCAGTAAAAGTTTTGAAAGTTTATTTGTAAAATATTCATGATGAACATTCCTTTGTTACCCACAAAAATATGTAGATGTTTTATGTAGCATTTATCTATCATGTCCACAATCTTGTCAAAATTCGCTGAAACCGCCATTTTGTCAGAACGATTTTCGGAGTTATTTTATCAATGCGCTATGTTTTATAAGTGATTTTTTTAAACCAGGGAAGTGATTTTTACTGTCATTTTATTCTAAAACATCAGCATATTAAACATTATTTTACCAAAGACAATTAAATAACAGCCAGGCTAAATGTAACATTCGTACCCAATCCCGATCGTACCAAACTAAGATTTTTCCCCTACATATTTGTTTTTTTTGTGTATCTATTTATTTGATTGCTTCAAATGTTTAACTGTGTTTGTTTTTTTTCTTCATTTTACATACTTTTTAGGAGAAATATGTGACATACACTAAAGAAAACTCCAGACAAGTACAATCATACTACCACAGACAAAAAGACAAATTTTAATTTTGATATTAAAGAGAAAAAACAACACCATTTTGTATAAGTCTGAAAATCATGGAAAATGATTTAAATTGAGTATGTAAACAAAACAAATTCTAGGGGGAGACCCCCCCCCCCAAAAAAAAAACAAAAAACAACAACAACAAACAAACAACAACACCTTGTGACAGGGCTGGACCCTCCCACGACCACCCCCAATCGCCCCTACACGACTCATGTAGCTAATGCCTTTTTCAAAACTCCACCCTGCCCTTTTCAAATCCTGGCTGGAGCACTGTTGTTACATATTAACCCCTCTATTTGAAAGAAAGAAATAACAGAAGTGGATGAAGAAGCCCATATTAATGTTGGGGAAATCGGAAGTTACGTGTTTAGGTCTTTATCATCTTAGAATGACTGACATTTTCAGAAATTATGTGAAGATGGAAAATCAAGAATTCAGGTGCTTCACAACACAAGTATTGGAGAAATTACCTCCCTTGCATATGACTGGAGCGGTCAGAATCTGTTCTGGATTGACCGCAGGGATCGTGTCCTAGAGGTATCACGTCAAGATGGCCGCTTCCGGCGGGAACTCATCAAGGGCCTTTATATGGATAACCCACATTCACTCGTGCTGGATCCGCGACATGGGTATTGTTCTTTTTATACAGTGTTCAACTTGAATTTTAGGAAGCCATTTTGAAGCTGCACTCTCACAGATTAACCATTTTTACAAAAAAAAAAAAATTGTCTTGGAAAGAGCAATTTTTTGCTTAAATATCTGCAAACCAATGATATAAGATTGCTGACAAAAAGTCAGATCATGGATTTTCATATTTCCGTTTGAAAATATTTTATTGCTTAAATCGTTACTAACGGTTTAAGAAAAATGCATAAAACATCAGTTTTTGAATTTAAATATTAAAATCTGCGATCTAATTTTTTGTCAGCAGTCTTATATCACTGGTTTCCATGAATTTTCGCAAAAATTGGCTTGTTCCAAGATAAAAAAAGTTGTCAATTTACCGTTCAATCTGTGACAGTGCAGCTTTAATAATATTGTTCATATTCATAGGGTTGGATTTTTTAAAAACTTTTGGGCATTGCAAATATAGCCAAATAATGACCGCTCTCCCTAGATATTAATAAGATTACAGATTTGAGGGTCATAAGTGACCCTCTTATTTAAAATCAATACATACACATGTATAACAAACTTAAATTTTGAGTGATAAACCTTTCACTACTTATACTAAATAATGCATTAATGGAAAATATTCTTTACTGATAACTGATACTGTTACCATGTATTTAATAGCTGAAAATGCACAAATATTAAATGACTGGTGAGTCCTTATAGGTTTACAGTGATCAACTACCTTCACATAAGGTAGAAATACCTTGTTTGCTGCACCTTTCTTTTAAATTAAATACGGTATCCTCTATAAGAACCATTGTTTTTAATATTTATTTATCCTTTTCTGTAAATTGAATCAATTGAATTAATTCTGGTACATCTTATTTCGGAGTAAGAGTGAATCTTTAAGTCTCAGAAAGAGAGTCCCTGCTACATTATTTAAACAACATGTTTGTGTTCCTGTAGCATGATGTACTGGGTAGATGGCGCCCAAATAATACAATCCTGGATGGATGGCACAAACTCCTCTGTGAAATCGTTTTACCAGATGTCGGGCGGCTCGATAACCTCTCTCGCCCTGGACGAAGTGGAGGAGAAACTGTACTGGTTTGAGGAAGGGTTCTTACATCGTGTAATGTCCTCCAGACTTGACAGTTCTTCACCAAATTTGGTCAAGAGCATGTCAAGTAGAGTCTCTGCATTAGCTGTTTTCAAGGTATATGTGTGTGGTTTGTTTAAATAGGGTTATTATAGAGTTAATCAATCAATCTCTTCAGGCTGAATTAAAATTTAAAAGCTAATATTATATAATAATGATATTTGCTGCTGTACATTTAATGAGTCTTAGGTTCAAAATATCTGCGACATAGCATAAGCACATGCTGTTGGATAAGCTCTAAAACATAATTAGTAATTACTGTTTTCAGAGTTTAGAAACTATTGGTTTACTCTGCGTCCATATTAGAGCTATTTTCATGAAACTTGATATGTCCTTCAGATATTTTGCCTGTCTCTAATTTTTTTGTCAGACAAAACATGGTTTCTACGATATCAAAAAAATTTGTATGTCACCTCCCATGTGGAAAAATGTCTCCTGTTATAACTAGAATTAGGTCAACTAGGAATAAACAACTTGTGTACTAGTGGTTAGTGCCAATAAGGGAATTATTTGCATCATTTTAAAGTAGTTTTACTATGGCAAAAAACAACAACAGGGAATTGCTAGCAATACACAGTGACCTGTTATTAATGCATTTTGATCTTGGAGATTGTATTTGAGAAATTTGTCAAGTACAACCTCCCTGATTAAAAATCAGTACTAATAATATTCTGTATATTTTTATTGTGTAAGATTGTTCATAGTTACATGTTTCATTTTATTATTATAACACACAAGTTCATATTTTGCCCAATGATACTAGTTATGACATGACGTCAGCAGATCTCAGCACTGCCAAATTGCAATAGGTGAAATACAGACATGGGTCTTTTGCTGTTTGTTTTTCTTGCAGTAATCCATATCCATGTAAATTTAGTTTTCATTTTGAGGACCATTCCTTTTAGCTCCCCTCATGCGTAAAGCAGCAACGTTTTATGAGTTGGAATGATTAAACAGCCCATCCATTTGTTGCTCCTTTTTTAAATGCCTGTATGGCCACACCAAATTAATGTTTAGTTCCTCGGATTTTTGCCAAAAAAAATTGGAGCGAGCGAGCGAAAAAGAAATAAAAATAAAAGTTTGTCAGTTTTCATAAAAACCGAAGCGAGCGAAGAGCGAAAAATATATTTTCCTTATATTCAATATAAATAAGAAAGATTGTTCAAAATAATTGCCCTTAAACCCATTTTAATGCCATCTTGAACTGAACCTCTAATGGACATTGGGAAAATGTCAGAAAACATACTATTTATTCATCCGTGTTTAGTACAAACATTATATGGATAAATCTAATTTCTTATATAATAATTAAAACGTACTTTAATATGACGATCATTCATAATAGTAAATAACCCTGCTTTTAGTAAAAAGTTTGAAATGACTTATATAAATCTACCTGAATCAGTTTAACATCAAATTATGCTGTCACAGGCAATGCAATGACATGTGCTTATTAAAACAAAAAGAACAAGGGTATTTTTCAGAGTACTTTTTTATTATTTAGATGTTTTTATGCACCAGCCAATTGTATATGCCCCCCCCCCCACTAAGTCCGGAAGAGCGGGGACTTTGACTTCCGGTCTCTCAAAACCCGGGTAAAATACCCGACCTGCAGGGACACACTGATGGTAAAATCCCTTCCAAATGGCCCCGCAACCCCGAATACCTATGTGAGGCCCATTCCCGACTAATTTCAATATGAAGACAAAATCACATTCACTAGGCACTGCAGGGCCACCTGAAAGGTCAAAACACAGCCCATTGCCTCTGTTGTCCCCGGTATACTCCTGAAACAAGGGCAAGGGGTGGGCGGGGCAGTGGTTACAATTGACAAGTGCATTACAATCACAGATTATGCTGCAAATAAAAACAAAATATAAGAAGATAAACTTAGGCTTACTTATGTTGAGGTATATCCAGACCAGTGTTTATATCGCTATTTGTGAAAAGATATTTGTTCAAAACTGTTGTTTTGTCAGAAATTGATAAAAAATGAGCTTGATACATCAATTTGGACCAAACAATGACTCATGTTACAGTTAAGTTGACCTGTCCGATTTCCATTCAAAACGAGTCACTAATTACGCAATACAATCGCTACCAGTCTCAGAAACACATGCTTTATTGCATAATGATTGCTTTAAATAATGATCCTTTAGTGCATGAGACGATAAACAATGACTTCAAGCATGCTCAAAACATATTTATTGTCAAAAATAAGATTTAATTTCCAAAATTCGAGCCACATTGTTTATACCGGAAGCCGCCATTTTGATTGAAACCCATGCTAAACCGATCGATATACAGTATAAAAACACTACGCATCGGTAACTTCCCTTTACAAAAACACGAAAACTAGCGTAGAAAAATTATACTTGATTATTTTTAGCCTTTTAATAAATTATTACCTGAAAAAAATCTGCTTGGCGATCAAAATGAAGGTGCGGGCGCACAAAAAAAATAAAAATATTTTTTTTACATTTTCAAAAAAATAGGAGTGGTAAATCCGCGGAACGAAATATCAATTTGGTGTGGCCTATATAGAAAATTATAACGCTTATTTTAAAAATACTTATACTAATATTTTAATTTGACTATGAACATTTCAAGAAATCAACTTAAATTAAGGATGTTTTAAAAATAAAGGCCATGAGCTGTATATGTTCAATGATTGATATATATTGAGTTTCGGTAAGACTTTAATTATTAATGTTAATTTAACATCTATTACCCCAATTTAGACTGTGAATGCTGCATACATGTTGATGTAACAGATGGATTAAATGTTATCTTACAGAGTAATCTGATTTATGCAACATCGTCCAGCATCTCCAGCTGTGACAAACATTCATGCATGAGGAGTGACCTCGTCCAGTCGTTCATTTACAACACCCGTAGCCTCATGGTGATGGACAGTACCACACAGAATTGTGAGTGAAACTCTTGTTTCAGGCAGACTGACAAATATGATATCTAAAATCATTTTGTAGGGTGACAGTATCATACAGACTTGAGAGATTAGACATTGTCCTGTTATTAACTTGGCAAGGATGGAATCCTTTTTTTAATGGGGAAGGGGGGTGAAATGCTTGATCTATTTTATATAGGAAATGACCCAACAAATTATTAAACAAGGCTTACAGTTATATGTAGGAGAAATATTACACTGCTGTCTTAATATTTCAGGGTATCTCCTATGAAATACTTCATATGAAAACATGATTATTATTCCACAACTTTACAAATTAAATGTGGTGCTATAAAGGAATTACGTTTGTTCTGACATCGGTCGGTCTCTATGTCGTTCTTTTATGTTTTTGTCCAGTCCATAACTTTCTCATTCATGGTTGGATTTTAAAATTATTTGGCAGAAGTGACCACCATAGCTTGAGTATGTTAATCGCACAAGACATGTGTTCTTTACTTCAAGGTCAGTGTCACAACAATTATCTGAATTTAGTATCTTTTGCTATATAAGCCTTACTGAGAATAGTTTGTGTCCCGTCTGTTCTAATTCATGGTCAGGTTTAAAAATAATTTGTCTTTAGTGACCACCATAGTACGAGGATGTGTACCTTTGAGGTCAAGGTCATAGCAACCTTCTAAACTTAGAATGTTTTGCCATATAATCCTTACTGGTGATAGTTGGCGGAACATTACATTACCAATATTTTACAATCTTACTCATGTCTCTGCATTATTAACAACTTCTGTGACACGTTTACCTTCAGTGAAATACTTTCCTATTGATTTCTTAGATTATTCTGTCCAAGGAGTATTTTAGTATGCTTCGGCATGCCAGGGTATTAATCACATTCTGTGATAGCTCTAGTTTGATATTTAACAACTGATTTTTAAACTGAATAGTTTAAAGCTACAAGCTTACTCTACATTTGATTTGTTTTGCCATAAAAGTAATGAACCACCAAGCGGTATAGTTTTAAAATTTGACAACATGAGAAAAATGTTTAATGACGTCAAATATGATGTAATAGGATATAAGGTACACCAAAAAGAATACAACCGAGTTAATATTGTTTTAAGTCAAATATGTTTCTGTATTTATAAAACATAATTCATATGAGACCGGAGAATGAAGCCCATAAATATATTGACTTTATATTATGATCAGATTGTTTTACAAACATATTTACGAACAAAAATGTAAATTATCGATTTTTGAATGACTTTATAAAAAACCTTAAGTGCATACAATATATACTTTGAATAAAATTTTTTTAATCTTTGTCTATGTATTTCTTTATTGCATGTGACATTGGCTTTTATGATCCAATAAATGGACAGTTATTCTTAAGCAGTTCCAAAAAGAAAAAGAATAATTTGACAATATTAGGATATTCATGATTAACCTTACTTATCAATATTACAGTGAACAACACCGCATGCAAAGAAAATGGAGCATGTTCCGAGTTGTGTCTGCTGAAACCATCGGGTGGGGGCAGTTCAACCTTGACACCGTCACGTACCTGCCGATGTGGAACCAACACAACCCTTGCTGTGTTCGCTGGGGGCAGCAATGAACAGTGCTGTGATAAGGGATTCTCTCATAACGCTTCAGGGAAGTGTGCCCCGCAGGCTTGCGCAGAAAATGAGTTTCAGTGTAGCAATTTGCGCTGCGTAAATAGTCTGTGGAAATGTGATGGGGATAATGACTGCGGAGATTTCTCCGATGAAATGGATTGTCGTGAGTATTACTGGCCCTTTAATGTTTTCGATATTATTATATATTTTGTTAAAAAAACACACAACTATTTCAGTCACTTTCTAAAGGTTTTGAATGGCAAAAAATAAATAGACATTTGTTACCGTCATCATGTATTAGTCATAGATATGCATACTGTCGAGCCCCATTGGCTCGAACTCACAGGGACTGTCAAAAGTACTTCCAGCTTTGGAAATTGGAGCCAAGCGGGAATGCTTACCTTCATGATATAGAAATCGCGCTTTTACATCCAGTTTGACCCAACGAGCAATTCAAGCCAAACAAGTTCAAGCCAGCAGGGTTCGACTGTATTAATTTGTAGGTACCAATCTTGGAACTTATGTAACAGGTGCTAAAGGTTACTTTACAAAATGTAGTAGCCTGTGTATTAACAGCTGGTGGAAATGTTATGACATAGATTAAAAATTTAATGAACATATTGCGCACACTATAACCTGAGTATTGTATTGGTTATTACATTGATACAGCCAAGGTGACATGTGAGGCAGACTATTTCACGTGTGGTAACGGTCTATGTATTCCCGGAATGTGGAAATGTGACGGCGATAATGACTGTCCGGACAGCTCAGATGAAGGATCAGCGTCAAACTGCAGTAAGTCTGCAGCTTAGTTTTCTTCTCCAGTTCCGGTTTTGTTATATCACTAATCAATTATATTTTTTGCTCTACCATAAATTTTGTGCTGTTAAGGATAGGTTTCGACTTTGATTGTGTCCGAAAACATGGAATTTAATATTTCAGTTCTGGCATGGCATATGCATTATTATCTCCACAATGAAATGCATAGAATTTTTTCACACTCCTATTATGGCTTCTGTTTTTAATATTAACTTTCTGACATGCATAAATGTTGTATTAGTCAGCCACATCTACATACTTAATTTTATGTTTGATCGAAGATGCCTGGCATTTCAGGGACAGAAAAATAAATGACATAACCGATGCGTTTTCATAAATGTCTTAAACCGATTTACACTTACATTCATTGCCATTATCAGTTTATCCGACATGTGGTGCGGACAAGTTCTCGTGCAGCGGTGGCCACTGTATCAACAAGAACTGGGTTTGTGATATGGAGGAGGACTGTTCGGATGGCAGTGATGAACGTAACTGCAGCAGGCATATCAGTAAAGAACCTTTTATTTTAGTATTGTAGTAAACATTGTTGAAATACTTGAGACCACACAATCTTCATAATCCTTAGCCATAAACCTTCAAGATGAGTTTATGAAATTTAGAACACAATTGTTTCCAGAGACAATTGTAACATGTGTAGCAAGTCCCATAACTGACGCTTTAAAAAAAATAGAGTTATGCCCCTTTTGACTAAAAAACCCAAAATAGGCTTGGCATCCACTTGCAGTGGCTTGGTTAATGTCCGTAGCCTTCTGGGAATACCTCCATCCTCAATATGGCAAAAAACATTTCTGCTTCATGGATTGGATAAAGATCAGGAAAGTTTCTTTGTCATAAGCCTGTATGTGTGCGGCTTAATACCCAACCGCATGACCTTTCCAGGCAGACCTGACATTGAATGGAGCATATTTCTAGTCTATCAAGAAAGTAATACAAACAAGTTTTACTCATGCTTTACAGCTTGTTCAGGATGCACTTTTCTTTTAGCAGTATTCATTTCAATATAACATTTTTATAAGATATAATAAGGAATAAATGGGGCAATAATAGTACAGCAGATACGTAATATGCACAATACAAAATAATCACAACAGAATAGAGATGGAAGGTTTGAAGATTATGCTTTGACTAGCTTCTGCACCGTGATCTACTTGAAACAACGAATTAACGTGGACAGCAACCTTTTATCCTCCAATTGTGTTTATTACAGATTGCACGGAAAATGAGTTCAGTTGTCCCTCAGGCTTCCCACACTGTATTTTGCGAGACAACATTTGTGACGGCGTACAAAATTGTGCTGGCGGCGCTGATGAAGCCAACTGTACAAAAATAATTTGCCCGTCATACAAGTGGCAGTGTTTGAACTCGACTTCCTGTATCTACCCTTCATGGATCTGTGACGGGGATAACGATTGCCCCGATAGAAGTGATGAGCGGAACTGTAATTCAACCACAAGTGTGTAAAAATAATTCAACATACATTTTTAGCTCGACTATTCGAAGAATAAGGAGAGCTATACTACTCACCCTGGCGTCGGGGGCGGCGTCACACTTTGGTTAAGGTTTTGCATGTAAGCACCTTTAAGTCATTATCTCAGTAAATACATCAGTTATTGCATTGAAAGTTTGGATATGTATTCCCAACTATCGTACATACTAAATTAATGAAGTTAGATAACAATTATTTGAATATAATGCAAATAATAGGCCTTTATTATTCGACCTAGAAATTCTGGTTAAGGTTTTGCGTGGAAGCACACATATGTTAATATCTCTGCAACTACTTGAGGTATTGCATTGTTACTTGATACAATGATATTCACTCATTTCTTTCAAATTAAACTCGGAATCCTTCATAAGAACCATTGTTTACGACATGTATTCATCCTTTCTGGTATATCTTAACAATTGTATAAATTGTGGTAAATCTTATTTGGGAGTAAGAGTGCATCTTTTATCATTGGCATTAGGAATTAATGCATTATGGCCTTTGAACCCCTGAGAAAATCAGATGAGCATTGACTCAAGTATTCATACGTTGTAACATCCCCATATCTCACCACCACTGTTCCCTGTGAGTTACTCATGGTAATGACCAAGTGTATTTCATAGCTTAATCATTGTAACAGTTCTAATGAATTATTAATAAATGCTTTCGTATATCTTCTGCCTTGTATCCAACTACCTTCATGTTATTATGAATGTGCTAATAGCTGTGTATGTATTCTGTAGAATGAACAGGGTGATGGTTTTAGTGATAAAATGATACTTAACAATGCTGTATATATTCACAGCTCCCGCATATCCCACCACCAAACCAACATGTGATTTCCACTGTGCGAACGGCCATGTCTGTATTCCAAGGCATGAACAATGCGATGGTTTTGATGACTGTGGAGACTATAGTGATGAAATTGGCTGCTGTAAGTGTTTGAATGAGTGCTTTGCTTGACATAATGAGCTAAGTTTTTCCCATGTGTTAGCTAGTCTATTTTGGGGGGAGAAAAAGTTGAGGTATTTTTGTTGCTTTGATGTCGTTGTAGGCATCATTGTGCAAAAACCTTAGCAATAGCTCAAAAAATGTATTCAAGATGTTGAAATGAAACTTGGTAAACATTTTGTAAAAACGCACATATATAACTAGTTCCATACCTCTGGCAATAATAACTTTCAGGCTATTAAGAAAAGGACATGATTGTTGGTGTGGGCTCTGCAATGTTTTTTAACCAGGTTTTTAACAAATACCAGGTTATGAGAATGGGAATGACGTTGGGCGGGCGGATGGGCATCAAACATTGGTTTCTGCCTAATAACTTAAGCTAGCATCGATGGATAGTAATGAAAGTTGGTGTGTAGGTACTTCATGTGAAGAGCCAGCTTGGGATTGCTTTTGAAGGGGGGTTGTGTCAAGGTCACTTTAGAAATATAAAAATGGTTTACTGGTCAACAATTTTATTTAGAATTGATGGAAACAAAACACGTGAGATTCTTTACTAAAGTAAAATACTCATCCAAGAAATCAATTGGCTATAATTTGCCCATATTAAAACCTGATTTTGTTGCATTGAGAATTAATGGGAATTTGAATTAACAAAGGCACTGTAAGATAAGTGAAAATATCATTTCTTTAAATCATAATTACGCATTTAGATTAAAATAAATGCAACAAACTTTTCAAATTTTGGATCATGTTCAATTACATTATTACAATTATTAAAGGGACTCGCTCATGTTTTGTAAAAGAATAATTTTATAACGAAATATAGTGTGGCAAATGGTTAGGAGTGTTAAAACTAAGATACTGATGGCTGGAACCTGTCAACTAATGTTGAAATATGCTCAAATTTTGTCTCTGTAAGTCGAAGATTTTGTAACAAAAGGCATAATGGTTAAATTATCCCCCAGCTTATGTAAGAGTCAATGTGGGCGAGTGGTTTTATGCCAGTGTTCTATTGTTTTCCTCACTAAGACCAGGTTGTTTTCAAACACTTTAATAATTTATTGTTTTTTTGTGCAGTTTCGGTATCAGTGACTAAAATAATCATAAAATAAGTGTTTTTTTTAGATTTTGGTCCAAAAACTGGAGCTGGTCCCTTTAAGGGCATTGGTTAAATCTTTATCTACTAATGGAGCGTGTGTAATCCAAATTTTAGACACAACATTTTCTTATAATTTATTTCTTCTTTATCAAGAAATCTTCCTTAATTTGTTTTTACAAATCTCATGAGATTAACAAATTATTTCAGCTCAGAACAACTGTTCAACACGCGATTTCAAGTGTAGAAACAATCGCTGTATTCCATTGTGGCAACGATGTAATGGACGAAACGAGTGTGACGACTGGTCAGATGAACTCAATTGTCGTAAGTAAATAACAGAAGTAAATAACACGAGCTTTGGTGCTTCAACACAAATACATTTACAGAATCATACCAACAAATAAATTCTTATATAAATGTAAACTTTTACTTTTCCTTTTCTGCAATTGCGGTCCGGTATATATCATAATGAAGGAACATCTGTCTAAATAATCATGACAACATGGCACTCAGGGGGGCATTATGTTTGACAAATATCTATTGTTGTAAAAAAAATATCTCTTTATTCTAAACCACTTTCTTTGCAAAAAATATAATTGTAATACCATCTAGTGCTGCAAAAAACATTTGGCTACCGGTATACCTAACTTCATTTGTAAAGTAACTTTAAACTTTTGGGAACTATTTTTTTTAAACTTATTACTTTTTATTGACAAAGAAAATTATAAGTGCCCACATTACAGCCATGATAAAAAACAACGAAATACCAACTTTTCAGAAACGTCAACCACAATAAACCCATTCTGCAGATTTGACGAGTTTGCTTGCACGGAGAGCAGGCACCAGTGTATTCAACGTGGCCTTGTTTGTGACGGGAAACCAGACTGTCATAATGGAGAGGATGAGAATAACTGTCAAGGTAGGGCAACTTGAATTAGATGGTTTTGAGCTCATCTGATATGTTCAAGGGCTGTCTGGAAAGTTTGAGACCCAGCTTATGCTTAACAAACTTGTAATGGTGAGCAATTAAGTGTCTGCAGATATACAATATTTGGTTTTAATTGCTGAAATTTAAGGCTTAAATTACTGATTTTTAAATTGATTACATTAGTAACAAGGGTCTAAGTTGCTACTGTGACTACTAAAATGTAGCAGTTGGTGGTGGTTTAGAAAATAATGATTTCTGAAGGCTGATTACCATTAGTAATACAGTCATGGTTGAGTACTAATTCCCTTATTGAAGCACTTAAAATACTGATGATAGGTTGGGTCTGTTTTAACTGTGTTAGGTCTCAACTTCTTCTAATAAACAATTGCAAAATTAAAATGAATCAACGAAGTGCTTTAAAATGATAGCCAAAAGACCATTATCAGTGTCATTTACGGAGCATGTACAGGCCACATTGCAGTTTTGGGGTGCTTTCCTAGTGTTAGAAAAACAACAATATACAGTTAAAACTTACATTTTTATACTTCCTATGTTGATGGAATAAAACAAATCAGTAATGTAAACAATAATAAATATTATGGAAGGCAATATGGGATTTTATGCCATTGGTAGGTGATCAAAAGATTTTGGCATTAAGAGCCCATTGATAAAAGACAAACACAGAACGATGGCTAAAAGATGGTGAAATTGCATTTGATTATACTGTAAGACATTTTATCATTTAGAAGTAAAATGTTATAAGAGGTAATAATTTGTGCTTCGTTTATGTCTCAAAATCAATACATGAAAATTTGTAGCAAGTCCCTATACTCTGGCTAGTGAGCATGTGAATGCTTTGACAGTGATTACTACATTTGCCATAGAAAAAAACAACTTCTTTATTGATTTTTTTATAAAAACTTTTTTTCTTTTTTTATCTTTCTAAAATTCTGATTTGGAGTCTTAGATTGTGTAGCATGGATCATTTTCAGTAGTGAAAAGGGCAGCACAGTGCAACACTGTGGTCAAAAGGCCTAGATGGAACCCTACTGTATTTTTATAGCAGGGTGGGGCATCCTGTTGCCCTTCTCCAGCACCCTGCTGCCGCTTCACTACATGCTGCTGTGTCATTTGTTTGACAGAGTCTGTTTTCAGAAATAAGTATAAAATACTGAATAGACATAATTTTGACACTAAAGTAAAGACGACAGCTAAGGTATTCATAACAAATTGAAAGTATCGAAAGTAGTACACTCACACACAAGAAGAATTGATCATTGGCCCTTACAAGTGCCCAATTATGGCTCATTGGATGCACATGAAAAGGGCCCTTTCTGGCCTAGCACCCTGCCTTTTTTAAATCCTGGCTGGAGCACTGTCAGATGTGATGATGATCTTATTTTCATATAAACTTAAATATATAGAGGTACAAAGCTAAATGTTACAAGTGACACTAGACAAAGAAGCATTTAGAACCTTCTAGCATTCACTCATCAACATGTACTTTTGTAATCAATAGGTGCATCATGTGATCCAGAGCACTATTTCCGCTGTGACAGATCGTCAGGCTGTATCATGCTGCGGGACAAATGCAACGGCCAGTGGAACTGCCCAAAAGGGGAAGATGAAGTGAACTGCAACTCTACAGGTTGGGTATATTTAATGCAATCACCCCTGTTGGTTCGGTGCATAAGGGATATGGTAGATGACCCCTATTGATTTTTGAGATCGGTCATGACTAATAGATGACTCCTATTAATTTTGAGATCAGTAGGTCAAAGGTCAAGGTCACCGTGACCTTGAGGCGAAGAAACAGTTTCTGCTCAATAACTAAAGAACACTTGCACCCAGGATCTTGGTTTTCTCCTTGGACATGACTAGTAGATGACCCCTTTTGATTTTGAGATTAGTAGGTCAAAGGTCAAAGTTGCCATGACCTTGAGGTGAAGAAGCTGTTACCGCTCAGTTTCTAAAGAACGCTTGCACCCAGGATGTTATGCAGTAGATGTTCACTATTTAATACGGTTGAATAAACCAAACTTCACTGTTGGTTCGTCTCCATTCCATAATTACAAATTCAATGTCCATCATTTATTTTTTCTCAGCTATGACCACACAATCTGGGAGAGAAGTGCTTTTTCAAAAAAGCAATCTCTAGTTTTCTTTGTTTGTACAGCCGTATGTTTTCTGAACTCAGTCTATCGTAATGGCTTATGATAGTTTGAGTAACTGGCCACTGGTATCAGCGGTGTCAGTGAAAAGTTTATTCTGTTAAGATTTGGCATCAGGACTTACTGTAAATTGATGTGTATATGATGCATTAAAAAAAAAGAGAGAAAAATTGTGAAAATTGTAAAAATACTATAGATAGGACGGAGTTAAAAAAAAAAAAATTCTTTCATTTATTTCTTTATTGAAATAATTTTGGCCAGAAATGGATTTTTTTTTATCAGAAGCCTGAAACTATAAATAAGATGCAGGCTTTTGTGATTTGTAATTCTGGGGGAAAAAAAGTGTCATATACACAGTGATTTCAGTAAATGATACCTTGTTTTAGTGTATGATTTTAGAGAAATGTCTATCATTCCATAATTGAATGACTGAGGTTTCCCACAATTTCAGAGCTCAAACCTAGGACAAAAGTGTGCCCCGACCAGCGACTGTTTCCGTGCAAGTATGACGACATGTGTTTGCCGTATCTGATGGTGTGTGACGGAAAGATGCAATGTCCTCATTCCTCTGACGAGAATCTGCCTTGGTGCTTCAGTATGTACACTGATTTTTGATTTTTAAGTGGTCTTTTCATAGGGATTGTATTGTAAAGCATCTTTATAAAATTTGGAATATTTCACTCAAAGGCATGCCATACATAGCACATGGCAAACTGTTTCCAGTGCTGTTAATAATAAAATTACAAAGTTTTTTTATTTCACCATAGGTGGCCCTGTCCATCCATCCGTTTGGTTTTCTGTGTCTTGGCTGTAACCTGTAGCAATGTCATGCATGGAAGTTTTTAAAATTACTTGGCACATGTGTTCGGTACATTGAAGCAATATGTGTAAGATCCACATCCCTACCTGAAAGGTCAAGGTTACCGTTACAGGCTAATCAGTATTGGTTGCAGTATACATATGCTCATAGAGGAAGTCGTTGGTCTCTAGGCTGAAATTTTCTTTGTGATTAGGTTATGCCCCTTAACATGTTCATAATAGAATCATACAGTCGGTCCATCTGTGCATGTGTCCGATTGTTGTTCTGCTTAAATAACTTTGCACATGTCTTCAGTACATAAAGAGGACATGTGGGGTGCACAGGACCATCTCAAAGTGTCACATGCAAGACCCAGGTCCCTTATTACTCTTACTTTTTAACTCCTCTACATCTTTAGTCAACCATCATGGAGTCTTTCATGTACCTATAGTTTATGATACCTGCTCCTGAATGTAGGCTTATAAGTACTGGCATAATTCATTGTAGTAGATGGCACTCCAGGGGCATTCATCACTTACTGTGACATCTCTAGTTCAAACCCTTTTCTTTGCTGTAACGCTGTATTGGATCATTTGTTTCTGGTTACACTGTGTACTCATCTCTCAGACTGTATGATGGAGATTTTATCTAATTTTGAGCATTCAAAATGAAAGGAATCTGCAGCCAATTATATTAAACTTTGGTTTGGTCAAATTTAGTCAAAACAATTATTTAACCATTTATTACTAATAACCAATCAAATAATTTTATGGGTGGAAAAAGGATTTGACCTTTTGAGTGGAATAGAAGTGTAACTCAAGTCTTAAATTTGCAAAAATGACCTGTGGACAACTTATCACAGTATTATGCAACTGCTGGAGGCCAAGTTGGATAAGTGTAGTTTTCTGTTTCAGACAATGTTGCCAGTGACGGCCATGTATCGGTGAAGATTGAAAGTGCCACAGAGGCAAGTGTGTTCTGGTCCCAATATAACAGGACGTCAGAATACATAGTATCATATGCGTGAGTCTACTTCAAATATCACAAATATATTTAGGCTTTCCGGTGGTTTATTGAATTTTATTAATGAGATACTATGAGATGTATAATCTTTATGTCACTATAAAAACAATAATACCGTAAATGACTGGGTATAAGACGATAGGGGGTATTAGAAGCAGGGAAAAAAATCTGTGAAAAATCCGAGAAAAAAACTTTTAATCTGTTTTTGGTGAAAAGACCCATAGAAAAAATGTCAAAATCGTCCGGCATTTTCAGCCACCATGTTTGTTGACAGTGACAAAAAAAAATCTTTTTCGTGAAAATGGCGATGGTTATCTTTAAATCCATACAACCATATTGTCGAGAATGAAAAGTTGTTATGCAAAAAATATTTTGACAGTGCCCAACTTTGCTTTTTTATATGTAAGTTTGAATATAGTTTAATTCAATTTATTATTCAAAATAATATTGAATACCGTAATTCACAAGAGTTCGGACACCATAAATTAATTATTTTTTTCTCTCTCCGAATACATACAAAATTATCATTTTTACATTTTATTTACATGTTTGTTTAACCTGCCTTTTTTCTTCATGTTTGCTTTTTACCACTTATTAATTTATCCGTAGTAATCAATGGTCATAAACTTATTTATTACGCCTATAAGTGTAAATCCTTCATGAAGTTAATTAAAACACCATTTTATACATGCACTGAACTGAATAAACACATTCTATCGGCTTCAGATCAAAGAGTCACACTGTGTGACGTCACATAACTTACAGTTATACCCACGAGGATCTCGTGGAGAGCATGGACATTGCTATGCAGGATTAATGTATAACTGTACGATTATTGCTTCATATAGTCGTGTGGTACAAGTTTGAAAGCTTATTGGCAGATCGTTTTACAAACATGCCATGTCGATGTTTTCTTAATCCCTTGATTGCCCTTGTTGTTTGTTTAATCCTCAAATAAATATATCACACTTCCTTTTCAACAGGCAATAAATCGTTTAGGATGGGTAGTAACTAATTAAATTGTCACAGTGGTGTATACGGTTAGGTAATCTAGCCAGGCATTGATAAAAATCAATAATCTTCGTCTGTGAAACTTGGTAACTATGAAAGTTATGATTGATGTCCTTTGGGTGTCCGAAAATTAAGTACGCAAAATAAATTATTTTGGGAAATAATTATGGGTGTCCAAATATTTAGAGTGTCTGAACTCTTAGGTGAATTACGGTAACTTTAATCGAAAAATATTTTTGTTGAAATTATAAACGTCTTATGATATACCGTATCCCGATCTTCAACTGCCGTTTTAACCCGTATATACTCGATCAATTTGACGCGAGTAACATCCCTTTCTACATAAATCTAAACAAACTCTCGGCTTGAAATTGACCCCAGAAAAAAAGTTCAAAAAATTGTTACTGGGTATTATACGCAGGCATTTTTTTGCATCAAAATCTGAGGGAAAAATAGTGCGTCTAATACCCAGTCATTTACGGTATAAAGTTTTGATGTCATACAGTATTTTTGCCACAAGTAAAAGAAATAAAAAAAAATATTATCAAAATGGTATGACATTTGTCTGGCTTTTCTTACTGCATACTATTAAATGCCAAAAATTATTTGTTTGGTGTTACTCGACCCCCTTTTTGAGCAATAGGCTGCTTCATTTGGTTATATTTTTCAACCCTAGGAAGAAATGTTATTAAGACAAAAATAAAATAATCTCAACAGAGAAAATGGGGTCACAAGTATTTTTTGTGGGTTGTGTATGGCCAAACAAATCATGTAATAAATGTTGCCTGGCTGTGCAAATTTGTAAAGTGCATGGGATACAATGATGGGACTTGAATAGTACTTGAATTTTAGGGCGCTGGATGAAAAAACCTTTAAGGTGCAAAATTCTCCTTAATCTACTTGATTTTTGTTTTATTTTGCCTTGAAAACTGGATTAAAAGTGCTTGCTTTTTCAGACACAGTCCTGAAATTTCCTTGTTCTGCTCCAAATAATCATGCCTGTTATAAAAAAGGTCCATCTTTACAAAAAAAAGTTTTGCTAGTAACAAACTCTTTGCTATCTGAATCTGTTGGTGTTTGTGTAATGGTAAGGCTATGGTACAGGTTTTAAACTCCAGTGGTACAATCAGTATGAGAAGCTGTTAAGTCTTTTTCAGTTTCCAGTTTTGATTTTGCTGTGAATGTCTTTCATGTTCAGCAAAAAGAGTTTTTTGCTTATCCTTGGCTGGTTGATGATGACAATAATCACAAAGCAATGTGAAAACATTGCATAAGGGTTATTGACATCAGTTCAATGGGCGAGTCTGCCCTGAATTCCCATGTAAAGTCCCAAAACCCTTATTTCATAGCTGCATATAAATAAAAGTCCTTGAAAATATGGGTAATGTTATTTATAAAAGATAGTTAAATAAAGGCCTTGAATTCTTCTCGAATAAAGGCCTTGAATTCTTCTCGAAGAAAGGCCTTGAATTCTTCTCGAATAAAGGCCTTGAATTCTTCTTGAAGAAAGGCCTTGAATTCTTCTCGAATAAAGGCCTTGAATTCTTCTTGAATAAAGGCCTTGAATTCTACTTGAAATCTCCTTAATTTGATTGCCAGTCTGGCTGTATAAACCCTGAATGATATCATAAATTGACTGTTTGTTATTTGGTTAGTTACTGCTAAAAGTCTTATTACCAATAATATGTGACATCATCAGTGAAAAGGAAGCCTGATGAGGCTAGTCCCACTATGAACACAAAACGTGAAATATTCAAGTGATCAGAGAAAAAAGACATCTGATCACAATGTGTAGAGTTGAATAAGAGATAAATTTCAAATGTATTTGAAAGTAGGAATGGTTCACATGACGCACATTACATCAAAACTTAATTAAAACTTTGCATTTACCTCAGCAGAACTCATTATTGCAAGCGATGTCATGTATGTAAACACTATATCTATAACATTTGGAATATTTATTAGTTTTAAAAAATACATTAAACTCCTTTCTAGCTACCTGATGCAACAAAACTGGCATTCCTTCAACAAGACAGGAGGTCATCACAACTCCTTGAAGTTGACGGGCCTGCATCCTGCTGAGCACTACTCCTTCACAGTGTACGCTATTCTGGGGAACGGTCGGGTCATGAAATATCCCACAATACAGGAGACAACCAAGGATGGAGGTTTGTGATTAATTAATTGATGTTTATTGAAATGAGAGCTCTGAACTGTGTATTTTATCAACCTACCTGTTAACTTAAAGGAATTGTCAAAACTTTGTCCAAACAATAAAATGAACACAGTTTGACCTAGATCCATAAATCTGTTTTGGTATGTTGCCCATGAGCAATTGATGACCCCTATTGTTTTGGGGGTCAGTATGTCCAAGGTGAAGGTCACTGTCAGCGTTATTATGAAAACTTTGTCTGTGCAATAAATTGAGAACAGTATGACTGAGTATCATGAAACAGTGGTTGGTTGCATTTGACCAGTTGATGATCACTATTCTCTTTGGGATCAAGAGCTCAAAGGAAATATCGCATTCAACAATTTTCTTATCTGGAGCATAAATTAAAAACTCTTGGATTGATTTATTGAAACTTCATAACGTGGTGTAGGACAAAAAGAGGAAATACTGTGAACAAGAACCATAACTCTATTTCAGCAATTTACAGAGGAATTGTCCTTTGTTACTTTTTTTTTTGCGTCTGGACCATAACTTGAAAGCTAAAAATTAAATTAAACTTCATACAATGGTTAAGGACCAGGAAAGAAAGTGTATAAGAACATAAGAAGTGTATTTCAGCTAATTACTGAGTTATTGCCCTTTGTTTTGTTTTCTTGTCCAGAGCATAACCTGAAAACTATTGGATGGAATTTAATCAAACTTCATTCAAAAGTAAAATGTTTTGTAAAGATCACTTGCTGAGAGAAGTTTTGTGATGTGATTGAGTTGTTGTAACTCATGAATGTTAAAGCTTTAACTTAAAAAACTAATGGGTTAACTTTAATCTCAATTTTGTTGTTGTTTTATTGTTTAGTGCCCGACCCACCATCAAGCGTGCACCTGGAGTTCAAAGAGGAACTTGAGCTGGATGTAACTTATTTTTCTCCCATTCTTACAAATGGAAATATCATCAGCTATGAGGTAAATGAGTATTATCATTATCAGCAGTTGCAGCATCATCATCAGCATTGCCATCAACATCATCAGCAGTTATAGCAGCATCATTAGCATCAACATCAGCATCATCATCAATATCAGCAACAGTAGCAGCAGCATCATTACCATCAACATCAGGAGCAGTTGCAGCATCACATCAGCATCATCATCAACATCAGCAGCAGTTATAGCAGCATCATTAGCATCAACATCAGCATCATCATCAATATCAGCAACAGTAGCAGCAGCATCATTACCATCAACATTAGCAGCAGTGGCAGCAGTATCATCAGCACCGTCCACTACATTATCGTCTACTTCGGCTTCTATATCATCTTGATCATCAGAATCAACAACTCTTATAAACCCTTTATATAAGTATTAACGCATATGGAGTATTCTGGCTTACATTGAGTGACGTACGGCTACACCTAAAAGAATAGACAGACATATGGGAACAAAAAATTAGGGATGCAAACGAATATTCGAATATTCGAATATTCGATCAAACGTTTAGTATTCGAATGTCAAAATCGGTATTCGAATATTCGATGTTTTGTTCTTGAATAAATATAATAATAATTATTTTGCCAACGGTTGTAGTGTTTTAGATTCGTTTGTCTTGTTTTTACAACGATTGGCCCATAATGCCAGACGTGTGAATGTGATGACAATACACTAAACACGCGTCATGTGTCATTAAGGGACATATCGTCGGGTCCCGGCGATAAAAAGGCGCCGTAATTTTACAATAATTGGCTGAAAGACAAGTGAGACAAAAAAATATTTTCGGTAGATTGCCTCTACCAATTAAGAATTTCTGAAATAAACTAGTTCCCAAGTTGGTTTGGTTGTTCCATTTTTTTGTAGTGGTCAATCCCAGAACGAGGCTGCTCGTCCTACGGAAAGACCCTCCATTGGCACATAACAACAATTGACCAGAAATCCATCCAAGTTCCCGTTGTTTACAAATATAAAGGCAGAGGATTATAAATTAAAAGTTTTTGTTTCTATCTTTGATCATAAAGTACTATTTTTTGTCTTTCTAAAATGAAGAATTTCAGAGGCTCATTTGGTGAAATTCAGTGTCCGCCGCGCGTAGTGGTTACGACACAGTAGAGCTTAAATGCACCGGCAATTACTTTAGCGAATATTGTAAAAGTTTACTACAACTTTTAAAAGATGTATTTTGGTAATCGAATATTCGAATATTCGTTCGAAAGAATTACCGAATATTCGAATATCAATTTTGCCATTCGTTTGCATCCCTACAAAAAATATATAATTCAACCTTTAAAGAAAAACAGTAAAGAATTTAAACATTTTTGCTTTTTTAAAGAATAATAAATTTATCACCTTACCCGCACCATGTTCTTCCCTTAAAACTTGGATGGTAATATAAATCCTCTCTTGCCTAAGGTATAGGTTCCTAAGATATCCTCTTCTGTTTGCAGGTGTGTCTGAGGGATGATCCAAAAACATTCCAGGTTTGTGAGACTGAAGATGGAGGAAAGCGCAGACATGTCTTTTACAACTCTGGCTCGGTCAAGTTCCAAGATAAGAAAGTCTATGTAGTTCAGGTGAGCAAACCTTTTCTGTTGCATATATTTGGCATCACTTTTAGAGCAATGCAAGCCTATATCAAAGGTGTGAGTCTCATATGTATATTGTTTACCATGGACAATTAGTTCAAAAATGGCCTGCCTATCATATCTGACCCCCCCCCCCCCCCCCCCCCTCCCCTTCATCCCAGCCGGTTTACTCTGTTTTTTTACTTACAGGTTGCTGCAAGCACCATTGGAGGAAAGAGTGGTTATAAATCAAGCAACATCACGTTCGGTCTACAAAAGATAACATCCTACGTTGGAAACATTAATGTTGAAAAAGTGGACACTAACGGGCTTAAAGTTACCTGGACTAAACCAACGTCACCTGTCCCCATTGACAACTACGTAGTACAAATACAGAGCTCCACATATACAGAATCTGTCACAATAACAGAGACTGAACATACATGTAAGTTCTGTCCATTTGAATCAGTTTTAAGTAATGATACATTTTAATGTGTTCTAAAGTCTCATATAACATGCATTAGAGTTTGGATGCTAGAAATTAATCCACAATTGTGCTTTAGTAGACCTGCATTGTATGTTTAGCACATGTTCCTTATGAAATTAAAATTTGTTTTTTTTTTCCAATCCATATTTAATAATTTAAAATATGTATGTCTATTTTAAAATATTTATGATTTTATATTATTTGATAGTTCTTGCTTAAAATACGTATATGAACATTGGACACTTTTCCTTAAAATGTACTGGTGTTATCAAATTAAACGGTTGATAATGCACTAGGATAGATAAAATGCTGGTATAGATAATACACTAGAATAAATAATGCTCTAAGATAGATAATACACTAGGATAGATAATACACTAGGATAGATAATACACTAGGATAGATAATACTCGAGGATAGATAATACACTAGGATAGATAATACACTAGGATAGATAATACACTAGGATAGATAATACACTAGGATAGATAATACTCGAGGATGGATAATACACTAGGATAGATAATACTCGAGGATGGATAATACACTAGGATAGATAATACACTAGGATAGATAATACTCAAGGATAGATAATACACTAGGATATATAATACACTAGGATAGATAATACTCAAGGATAGATAATACACTAGGATATAAAATACACTAGGATAGATAATACTCGAGGATAGATAATGGACTAGGATAGATAATACACTAGGTTAGATAATACATTAGGATAGATAATACTTGAGGATAGATAATACACTAGGATATATAATACACTAGGATAGATAATACTCGAGGATAGATAATACACTAGGATAGATAATACTCTAGGATAGATAATACACTAGGATAGATAATACTCGAGGATAGATAATACACTAGGATAGATAATACTCGAGGATAGATAATACACTAGGATAGATAATACACTATGTAAATACTAAGCTAGCATAGGTTAAATGCTAGGATAGATAATACACTATGTAAATACTATGCTAGCATAGGTTAAATCCTAGGATAGATAATGCACTTGGATAGATATTAGTCTAGGATAGAGAATATTCTATGTAGATACTATGCTAGGATAGGTTGTATGCAAGGATAGATAATACGCTAGGATAAATTTTACGTAATACGCTTGGGTAGATAATATACTGGAATAGATAATACACTTGAATAGGTAATACACTTGGATAGATAATACACAATGTTGATACTATGCTAGGATAGGTTATACACTAGAATGGATAATACACTAGGATAAATAATACACTAAGATAGATAATATTCTGGAATAAATAATACACTAGGATCAGGGCTTCTAAAAAATTCCCCACCTCCCCCCCCCCCCCCCCCCCCCCCTAAAAAAACCTGTTCAAAAGTCTGATTATATAGATGTGTATTCTGTCAATGTTTTTTCCTGATGTGGCAATGTGGCCGGCGGGAGGCGGTCAGACGACAAAAAGTGAAACAGTATTATGATTTATTTACTTAATGCTTCTACAGTGGGTCAACATTCAACTGATAATCTTGAATAATAAAAAAATATATATATATATTTATAATCAGGGCTTCAAGCTATAAGTTTGATATCGACAACAAATTTTTCGTTACTGTGAACTAAAATGATGTAAGCGGCGCACTCAGCTTTTAGACGCTGTAGTTAATCAAGCGTGTCGCTGTTCATATCTTATATATGACTAGGTTAATTAATTCGGGTTTTTAATGCTTTCGTGCATTAACAATGACAATTGTATTTATCTTTAAAAATGTTTTTAACCAGCAATGCTTCTTTATTACAATTTAAATTGAACAGTTTGGTTATCAACAAACGGATAAATCATATAATGATCGACCAAGATGACATAGCATATTGCCATGTGAAAATATGGGCCCATTTTAACACTTGATCAGGATAGCTGCATGCACATAATTAACACATAATTTGTTTAATTGTGTCTTCTGCGACCTACACGTGATTGGACCGATTGCAATCGTCTGCTAATTAACTGATATCGAGTGTTCAGAGTAGCGGAAAAAGCAGCTGGTCACATTGGTCTGATGGTAACTAGGACACTTTTATTGGGGGTAATTTTGAATGTGTGAATGACCCAAGAATGTTTGTGTATTACAATTTTTACTAATTTAGTCTATTTGGAACGAAATTATAAAAAAATGAGAAAATTTTGGACTAATATTATTACACTTTTTGAAACTGAAATCAGTCTGGCTTGGTCAAAATCGGTCCAGACCGGCAAATTGCCGGCTTTTAAGGAGCCCTGACTAGGATAGATAATACACTAGGATAGATAATACGTTGGGGTAGATAAAAATGCTAGGATAGATAAAACGCTTGGATAGATAATATGCTGTGTAGATACTATGCTAGTATTGGTTATACACTAGGATAGATAATACACTAGGATAGATAATACGTTGGGGTAGATAAAAATGCTAGGATAGATAAAACGCTTGGATAGATAATATGCTGTGTAGATACTATATATGCTAGTATTGGTTATACACTAGGATAGATAATAAACTGGAATGGATACACTTGGAAAGTTATTTACATCCATGAATATAATCTTTAGTACGCAGGCAATAATTTTAATTATATTCTAGAGAGAATAACTGGAAGTATTATAAAATTCTGTAAGAATGATGATTTGATATTGCAGTTACCGACTTGTGTCCGGCCACATGGTACATGGTTGCCGTGGCAGCCAACAACAAGGAATCTGGATCTGGCCCTGAAATCAGCACGAGCAGTCAAACAGCAGGTAGGCAGCTGTTGACAAGTTGTCCATGATTATAAAACATAAATAAGTTCAGTTGTATTAAAGAAGGCCAAGCATAACACTACCACATTCATGTATTTCGCAAGTTTGTGTTTTTAATTTTCCAGAATTTGATATTCAGGCAGTTGCAGAACTCTTGTAAACATTAAAATTGGATTTCAATTGTAATTAACATAACTGTCTCCACCCATATTAACATGATATTTGACAGTGTAGCAGGTGTCTGTTTAATATTGAACAACCCCTACCCCATGGACAGCATATAATTCTCTACCTTGCAAAATTCTTAACATCACTTGTTTGCCTTTATTCACTTTCAAGTGACATTAGATGGATTAATCAGGGTCTATTTTACATTTGATACCTGTCCCCTTCTTACAACATCTAATGCTCTTTCTTGCAGATCTCAATTTGAAAATTGTGTTTTATTTCATTTGAAACTGTTATAACTGCCTCCACCCACAGTGAGATTCAATGATGTTACCCATGTTCTTATATGTAGAGTATCACATATTATCATATTATGCACCACTTCCCATCACTGTTGTTAACCATTAAATTTCATTTCTCTAGGTTTGGACGTACCAGTCCCCACACACATTAATGTGACCTTAGATGGTGTTACCAGTGTACGTGTTACATGGAATGCCTCAGACAATTACACAGGGGTATGTAACCATTGATGAAAAACTTCATAGACTCCTTAAAGTAGTCATAGTTGTTGAAATGTTTACATTTACGTGGCATATTTCTCGAAGAGTGTTAAAACATTTTTGTTAATTGTTAACTTCCAGAAAGCAACATTTTAATACACAAAAGTGACATGTAGCTCATATCAGTTATATGTTGTAGTTGCTATGTACAAGTCAAATACATACATGGGGGTTGATTCAGAATTATGTAGACTTTTTGCATCAAATTATAATTAAACATGTATCTCTGGCCCCCATTTCTCGAAATATCTCAGGTTCATTATAACAGAAATAAGCTCATTAGTTTTATGTTTGTATGGTGTGTTTAATTTGAAAGAGTTTTGAGACTATAAAAGGAACTTATTTTTAAGAAGATCATGATGAACTTCATTTGATTCTGAAAAATCAAGTTTAAGCAAGAAAGGTTGAATGATACGAGAGACATAAAGCTGTTATGCTACAGATACTTGGGAAGTTTGAGATACATGAAGCTGTTATGCTTAAGATACTTTGAGAAGTTTGAGAGACATAAAACTGTTATGCTTAAGATACTTTGAGAAGTTTGAGAAACATAAAGCTGTTACGCTTAGATATATTGAGAAGTTTGAGAGACATAAAGCTGTTACGCTTAGATACATTGAGATGTTTGAGAGACATAAAGCTGTTACGCTTAGATACATTGAGATGTTTGAGAGACATAAAGCTGTTATGCTTAGATACATTGAGATGTTTGAGAGACTTAAAGCTGTTACGCTTAGATACATTGAGATGTTTGAGAGACATAAAGCTGTTACGCTTAAATACATTGAGATGTTTGAGAGACATAAAGCTGTTATGCTTAGATACTTTGAGATGTTTGAGAGACATAAAGCTGTTACGCTTAGATACATTGAGATGTTTGAGAGACATAAAGCTGTTACGCTTAGATACATTGAGATGTTTGAGAGACATAAAGCTGTTATGCTTAGATACATTGAGATGTTTGAGAGACATAAAGCTGTTACGCTTAGATACATTGAGATGTTTGAGAGACATAAAGCTGTTATGCTTAGATACATTGAGATGTTTGAGAGACATAAAGCTGTTATGCTTAGATACTTTGAGATGTTTGAGAGACATAAAGCTGTTACGCTTAGATACATTGAGATGTTTGAGAGACATAAAACTGTTATGCTTAAGATACTTTGAGAAGTTTGAGAAACATAAAGCTGTTACGCTTAGATACATTGAGATGTTTGAGAAACATAAAGCTGTTACGCTTAGATACATTGAGATGTTTGAGAGACATAAAGCTGTTACGCTTAGATACATTGAGATGTTTGAGAGACATAAAGCTGTTATGCTTAGATACATTGAGATGTTTGAGAGACATAAAGCTGTTACGCTTAGATACATTGAGATGTTTGAGAGACATAAAGCTGTTATGCTTAGATACATTGAGATGTTTGAGAGACATAAAGCTGTTATGCTTAGATACTTTGAGATGTTTGAGAGACATAAAGCTGTTACGCTTAGATACATTGAGATGTTTGAGAGACATAAAACTGTTATGCTTAAGATACTTTGAGAAGTTTGAGAAACATAAAGCTGTTACGCTTAGATATATTGAGAAGTTTGAGAGACATAAAGCTGTTACGCTTAGATACATTGAGATGTTTGAGAGACATAAAGCTGTTACGCTTAGATACATTGAGATGTTTGAGAGACATAAAGCTGTTATGCTTAGATACTTTGAGATGTTTGAGAGACATAAAGCTGTTATGCTTAGATACTTTGAGATGTTTGAGAGACATAAAGCTGTTACGCTTAGATACATTGAGATGTTTGAGAGACATAAAGCTGTTATGCTTAGATACTTTGAGATGTTTGAAAAACAAAAAGCTGTTACGCATTGATACATAGAGATGTTTGAGAAACATAAAATTTGACTGTTTGCTAGAAATTGACTTACTTTTCAGGACTATATTGTGTATTATGACTACAAAGCCACTGAGCTGTACTCCCACAAGGTTCAGGACTTCGCCTTTAAAAAACCCGTCCCTAGCAGTAAAAATTCCAACTTAAATCCTACCACCAAGTTGACGGACCTACGACCTTGCGAGGTGTACTATTTTAGGGTCGGACACAGCTGTCAGGGGAGTGACCTTTCACAAGCAGTTTCCATAGAAACGGGTGCAGGTATTTGACCTTTGATCTACATTAATATTTGACTTACAGCTAAAATGTTGGGGGGAGGGAAAATGTCGTTGCTTAAGTTTAGTATGACACTTTGTACACGTATTACCGCAAAACACATTAAAACTTTGTGTGTGATTGAATCTTTCCAATTAATACTAAATTAAATATAACGTCTTATTACATTCAAACATACATCTATTTGACTACTAGTAGCTAACTGTACATCTATTTCAGATTTAAATGCCCCACCGAAAGACGTCAGATTTGAGTTCAACAAAATGTCCAAAACCGATGGTCAGCTGCTCTGGAGTGTTTGTAGTAAAGGTCTTCCAGCTGTAAGTCAATGGTCATTGTGGGGAGTGTTTGTAGTAAAGGTCTTCCAGCTGTAAGTCAATGGTCATTGTGGGGAGTGTTTGTAGTAAAGGTCTTCCAGCTGTAAGTCAATGGTCATTGTGATGAGTGTTTGTAGTAAAGGTCTTCCAGCTGTAAGTCAATGGTCATTGTGGGGAGTGTATGTAGTAAAGGTCTTCCAGCTGTAAGTCAATGGTCATTGTGGGGAGTGTTTGTAGTAAAGGTCTTCCAGCTGTAAGTCAATGGTCATTGTGGGGAGTGTTTGTAGTAAAGGTCTTCCAACTGTAAGTCAATGGTCATTGTGGGGAGTGCTTGTAGTAAAGGTCTTCCAGCTGAAAGTCAATGGTCATTGTGATAAGTGTTTGTAGTAAAGGTCTTCCAACTGTAAGTCAATGGTCATTGTGGGGAATGCTTGTAGTAAAGGTCTTCCAACTGTAAGTCAATGGTCATTGTGGGGAGTGCTTGTAGTAAAGGTCTTCCAACTGTAAGTCAATGGTCATTGTGGGGAGTGTTTGTAGTAAAGGTCTTCCAACTGTAAGTCAATGGTCATTGTGGGGAGTGTTTGTAGTAAAGGTCTTCCAACTGTAAGTCAATGGTCATTGTGGGGAGTGTTTGTAGTAAAGGTCTTCCAACTGTAAGTCAATGGTCATTGTGGGGAGTGCTTGTAGTAAAGGTCTTCCAACTGTAAGTCAATGGTCATTGTGGGGAGTGCTTGTAGTAAAGGTCTTCCAGCTGTAAGTCAATGGTCATTGTGATAAGTGTTTGTAGTAAAGGTCTTCCAACTGTAAGTCAATGGTCATTGTGGGGAGTGCTTGTAGTAAAGGTCTTCCAACTGTAAGTCAATGGTCATTGTGTGGAGTGCTTGTAGTAAAGGTCTTCCAACTGTAAGTCAATGGTCATTGTGATGAGTGTTTGTAGTAAAGGTCTTCCAGCTGTAAGTCAATGGTCATTGTGGGGAGTGTTTGTAGTAAAGGTCTTCCAACTGTAAGTCAATGGTCATTGTGGGGAGTGTATGTAGTAAAGGTCTTCCAGCTGTAAGTCAATGGTCATTGTGGGGAGTGTTTGTAGTAAAGGTCTTCCAGCTGTAAGTCAATGGTCATTGTGATGAGTGTTTGTAGTAAAGGTCTTCCAGCTGTAAGTCAATGGTCATTGTGATGAGTGTTTGTAGTAAAGGTCTTCCAGCTGTAAGTCAATGGTCATTGTGAGGAGTGTTTGTAGTAAAGGTCTTCCAGCTGTAAGTAATGGTCATTGTGATGAGTGTTTGGAGTAAAGGTCTTCCAGCTGTAAGTCAATGGTCATTGTGGGGAGTGTTTGTAGTAAAGGTCTTCCAACTGTAAGTCAATGGTCATTGTGGGGAGTGTATGTAGTAAAGGTCTTCCAACTGTAAGTCAATGGTCATTGTGGGGAGTGTATGTAGTAAAGGTCTTCCAGCTGTAAGTCAATGGTCATTGTGGGGAGTGTATGTAGTAAAGGTCTTCCAACTGTAAGTCAATGGTCATTGTGGGGAGTGTATGTAGTAAAGGTCTTCCAGCTGTAAGTCAATGGTCATTGTGGGGAGTGTATGTAGTAAAGGTCTTCCAACTGTAAGTCAATGGTCATTGTGATGAGTGTTTGTAGTAAAGGTCTTCCAGCTGTAAGTCAATGGTCATTGTGGGGAGTGTTTGTAGTAAAGGTCTTCCAGCTGTAAGTCAATGGTCATTGTGGGGAGTGTTTGTAGTAAAGGTCTTCCAGCTGTAAGTCAATGGTCATTGTGGGGAGTGTTTGTAGTAAAGGTCTTCCAGCTGTAAGTCAATGGTCATTGTGGGGAGTGTATGTAGTAAAGGTCTTCCAACTGTAAGTCAATGGTCATTGTGGGGAGTGTATGTAGTAAAGGTCTTCCAACTGTAAGTCAATGGTCATTGTGATGAGTGTTTGTAGTAAAGGTCTTCCAGCTGTAAGTCAATGGTCATTGTGGGGAGTGTATGTAGTAAAGGTCTTCCAGCTGTAAGTCAATGGTCATTGTGGGGAGTGTATGTAGTAAAGGTCTTCCAGCTGTAAGTCAATGGTCATTGTGGGGAGTGTTTGTAGTAAAGGTCTTCCAGCTGTAAGTCAATGGTCATTGTGGGGAGTGTATGTAGTAAAGGTCTTCCAACTGTAAGTCAATGGTCATTGTGGGGAGTGTATGTAGTAAAGGTCTTCCAGCTGTAAGTCAATGGTCATTGTGGGGAGTGTTTGTAGTAAAGGTCTTCCAGCTGTAAGTCAATGGTCATTGTGGGGAGTGTATGTAGTAAAGGTCTTCCAGCTGTAAGTCAGTGGTCATTGTGGGGAGTGTATGTAGTAAAGGTCATCTGTTGATTATATCTCCTTATAATAAAAGTGCTGCTTTGATTCTTGATAAATCAGCCTTAGTGTTTCTTTCCCACAACATACTTGTTTTATAAGCTATTGGATATCCTCACATTTAAACACTAAATTAATTTATATATATTAAGCTTTTGTAATTTATTTGTTGTCCAAAATTATTTTTAGCTCTACTGGCCAAAGGCCAGAAGAGCTTATGCAGCTCTACTGGCCAAAGGCCAGAAGAGCTTATGTAATGGTAATGTGTACGTAGTATGTGCATCTGTGCGTCCATGTGTCCGTGCGTCTGTAAACAATTGCTTGTGAACACGATACAGTCTTCAGTTTTGATTGTATCTCGATGAAACTTGTACAGTATCTAGATATCCATTAGAGCTCAGTTCCTTTTGAAAACCAGCCAGATCTGCCCATGCATGCCTAGAATATGGCCCTTGATAGTATAGAAAAATGCTATTGTGTAAACAATTGGTTGTGAACATGATACAGTCTTCATTTTTGATTGTATCTCGATGAAACTTGTACAGTATCTAGATATCCATTAGAGCTCAGTTCCTTTCAAAAACCAGCTAGATCCGCCCATGCATGCCTAGATTATGGCCCTTGATAGTATAAAAAAATGCTATTATGTAAACACTAGCTTGTGAACATGAAACAGTCTTCAGTTTAAATTGTATCTCGATGAAACTTGTACAGTATCTAGATAACCATTAGAGCTCGGTTCCTTTCGAAAACCAGCCAGATCTAACCATGCATGCCTAGATTACGGGCCTTGAAAGTATTAAAAAAACAGTTTGTCTGTAAACAATTGCTTTTGAACATGATACACTCACTGTCTTCAGTTTTGATTGTATCTTGATGAAACAGTATTTAGATATCCATTAGAACTTGGTTCCTTTTGAAAACCAGCCAGATCCGCCTATGCATGCCTGGATTATGGGTCTTGAAAGTATAAAAAATGCTATTTTAAGCTAAGTCTATTTTTGGCCAAGTCTACATGAGCGAAGTCTATTTTTAGCCAAGTTTACATGTAAAGTCACAATCGCTTGTGAAGGTTTGATTAAATTATGCCCCTGGGATCAGTACTGCCCCCCCCCCCCCACGGAGATTGTCCCGCAAGGGACCAGTGCGGCAAATGCAAACAACCTTGTTGACGGAGGCCCAGGGAAGAGTTCTCTTTTCTTTGTAAGGGACAGACCCCCCCACGCCCCCCCCTGTTAAATTGGGAAATGTTAAAAACCTTTTTGTCTGAAACCTCTATGCAAATCCATGCTATTTTGAACAAATATTAAGTGGTCCACTACCATGGTTGTTCAAATTATGCCCCTTGGGTCAAAACTGGCACTGCCCTGGGTGTAACAATTTTCCTAGAGACTTATTTAAGAAATATTTTCAAAATCTTCTTGTTTCAAACCACAAGGCCCATACCTTTGATATTTGTTGTGGAGCATCATATGATGCAATTGAAAACATTTGACATAATGCCCCTTGGGCAAAAGCTGGCCCCACCCCTTTTGACTTACTTATTAATTTTTAAAGCTACAGTAATGAAATTTTGACCATGTGTACAGTTTTGCAAACAAGCATTAATGTTGTCCTCGGATGTTCTTGACTTTGACCTTTGACCGCTTTTTAAAGCTACAGAAATGAAATTTTGACGAGTACAGTTTTGAAAGCAAATATTTTTTACCCTCAGATTACCTTTACTTGGCACATATTAAAATAGTTCATGATTACAACACTTCCTGTCCTCAGACGTTGAACGAGCAGCCTTTTCAGCTAACCCAAACACTAAAAGTGAACTATATATTTGTTGCCTATTACTTAAACGTACATGCTCTGGATTGAAAATGACCACAAGACCCATGCCAGTAGAGCATAGGCCCTTTGGGGCCTCTTGTTCATTCTGCTGGCTGATTTGCTTACCAATTCACTAGTGTCTATTGCACAAAAAAGTGCGTATGAAAAATAGAAATTAGGAACATGTTTTTCTCTGGTTAATATTTCATATTATGATTTGGTACATCTCAATTGTCTACAGGCACAAAAATGTCACAATATAAAAAAATTCTTCACATGTTTCTAGCTTCATTGTCTTGTTCTTTATTCTTCACATGTTTCTAGCTTCATTGTCTTGTTCTTTATTCTTCACGTGTTTCTAGCTTCATTGTCTTGTTCTTTATTCTAGGGTTACATGGTAAAGTACCAGGAAACAAGTTCCAACAAGACCGCGCGCTACATGAAACCCATTCTGGAGAACCCGGAAGCCCAGTTCCAATCCACTGAGATAAAGGGTCTCCTACGGGGAGCAAGGTACCAGATAATGGTCCGCATGAACTCGACTGGGGCTCAGTGGTCAGAGATGTATGACTTCTTAGTGGGTAAGCACATGTATCTCTCTTGTATTCAATTTTAGCCAAAGAAAAGATTTTAAGTTTTACTTTTTAAAAAGGGTAAAAAACTGTTGTTTTTCTTGATGAGGGTGAGTGAACTGATAGTGATAAAACATATTTGTCCAATTCAATTTTAGTTTTAGTTATTTTCTTTCTACTTACCTGAGTTTAATTTACAAAAATTAATGCTTTCACGGATTAACAATGACAAATGCATTGATCTTTAAAAGTGTTTTTAACCAGCAATAGTTCTTTATTACAATTTTAATTTAACTGGATGGGATATCAACAAACCGATATATCATGTAATGATCGACTACGACATAGCATATTGCCATGTGATAATATGGACCGATTTTATAACTTAATCAGGATAGCTGCAAGCACATAATTAACACATAGTTTGTTTAATTGTGTCTTCAATACCAAAACACGTGATTGGACTGATTGCAAGCATCTGCTAATTAACAGATAGGCTATAGAGTGATCAGTGTAGCAGAAAAAGCAGCTGGTCGCATCGGTCTCATGGTAACTAAGACACTTTTATAACCTATTGGGGGTAGTTTTGAATGTGTGAATGACCCATGAATGTTTGTGTATTACAATTTCTACAACTTTTACTGACTAAGTTGTTTGAAATGAGAACATTTCGGACCACATGTTTTTTTACACTTTTTGAAATCGAAATCTGTCTGGCTTGGTCAAAATCGGTCCAGACCGGCAAATTGCCGTTTTTTTGAAGCCCTGTATACCACATATATATATACATATATTTGTTTGAGCCATAAACCACATATATACATATACTACATATATATATACATAATTTGTATGTGCCAATAACAAAATATATACATATACCACATATATACATATATTTTGTATGAGCCATAAACAACATATATTTTGTATTAGCCATTAACCACATATATACATATATTTCAGAACCCTATGCAGCCCCTACAGACGTTGTGTTCTATCTGACGTCAGTAACCATTGACACTGGTGAAATACATTGGAAGGCCCCTAAAGATTTACCCCCCAAGACTAAGCTCTCTGTAAGTCTTACCCCCCAACACTAAGTTTTCTGTAAGTCTTACCCCGAAGAAAAAGGTCTCTGTTAGTCTTACCCACCAAGCCTAAGGTCTCTGTTAGTCTTACCCCCTTAGAATAAGGTCTCTGTTAGTCTTACCCCCCAACACTAAGGTTTCTGTAAGTCTTACCCCCTCAGAATAAGGTCTCTGTTAGTCTTACCCACCAAGACTAAGGTTTCTATAAGTCTTACCCCCTCAGAATAAGGTCACTGTTAGTCTTACCCACCAAGACTAAGGTTTCTGTAAGTCTTACCCCCTCAGAATAAGGTCACTGTTAGTCTTACCCACCAAGACTAAGGTTTCTGTAAGTCTTACCCCCCCCAGAATAAGGTCACTGTTAGTCTTACCCACCAAGACTAAGGTTTCTGTAAGTCTTACCCCCTCAGAATAAGGTCTCTGTTAGTCTTACCCACCAAGACTAAGGTTTCTGTAAGTCTTACCGCCCCAGAATAAGGTCTCTGTTAGTCTTACCCACCAAGACTAAGGTTTCTGTAAGTCTTACCCCCTCAGAATAAGGTCACTGTTAGTCTTACCCACCAAGACTAAGGTTTCTGTAAGTCTTACCCCCCCAGAATAAGGTCTCTGTTAGTCTTACCCACCAAGACTAAGGTTTCTATAAGTCTTACCCCCTCAGAATAAGGTCTCTGTTAGTCTTACCCACCAAGACTAAGGTCGTAAGTCTTACCCCCCCAGAATAAGGTCACTGTTAGTCTTACCCACCAAGACTAAGGTTTCTGTAAGTCTTACCCCCTCAGAATAAGGTCACTGTTAGTCTTACCCACCAAGACTAAGGTCGTAAGTCTTACCCCCTCAGAATAAGGTCACTGTTAGTCTTACCCACCAAGACTAAGGTTTCTGTAAGTCTTACCCCCTCAGAATAAGGTCACTGTTAGTCTTACCCACCAAGACTAAGGTTTCTGTAAGTCTTACCCCCTCAGAATAAGGTCACTGTTAGTCTTACCCACCAAGACTAAGGTTTCTGTAAGTCTTACCCCCTCAGAATAAGGTCACTGTTAGTCTTACCCACCAAGACTAAGGTTTCTGTAAGTCTTACCCCCTCAGAATAAGGTCACTGTTAGTCTTACCCACCAAGACTAAGGTTTCTGTAAGTCTTACCCCCTCAGAATAAGGTCACTGTTAGTCTTACCCACCAAGACTAAGGTTTCTGTAAGTCTTACCCCCTCAGAATAAGGTCACTGTTAGTCTTACCCACCAAGACTAAGGTTTCTATAAGTCTTACCCCCTCAGAATAAGGTCTCTGTTAGTCTTACCCACCAAGACTAAGGTCGTAAGTCTTACCACCTCAGAATAAGGTCTCTGTTAGTCTTACCCACCAAGACTAAGGTTTCTGTAAGTCTTACCCCCTCAGAATAAGGTCTCTGTTAGTCTTACCCACCAAGACTAAGGTCTCTGTAAGTCTTAGCCCCTCAGAATAAGGTCTCTGTTAGTCTTACCCACCAAGACTAAGGTCCTAAGTCTTACCCCCTCAGAATAAGGTCTCTGTTAGTCTTACCCACCAAGACTAAGGTTTCTGTAAGTCTTACCCCCTCAGAATAAGGTCTCTGTTAGTCTTACCCACCAAGACTAAGGTCTCTGTAAGTCTTAGCCCCTCAGAATAAGGTCTCTGTTAGTCTTACCCACCAAGACTAAGGTTTCTTAAGTCTTACCCCCTCAGAATAAGGTCTCTGTTAGTCTTACCCACCAAGACTAAGGTCTCTGTTAGTCTTAACCCCTCAGAATAAGGTCTCTGTTAGTCTTACCCACCAAGACTAAGGTTTCTGTAAGTCTTACCCCCTCAGAATAAGGTCTCTGTTAGTCTTACCCACCAAGACTAAGGTCTCTGTAAGTCTTAGCCCCTCAGAATAAGGTCTCTGTTAGTCTTACCCACCAAGACTAAGGTCTCTGTTAGTCTTACCCCCTCAGAATAAGGTCTCTGTTAGTCTTACCCACCAAGACTAAGGTCTCCGTAAGTCTTAACCCCTCAGAATAAGGTCTCTGTTAGTCTTACCCACCAAGACTAAGGTTTCTGTTAGTCTTACCCCCTCAGAATAAGGTCTCTGTTAGTCTTACCCACCAAGACTAAGGTCTCTGTAAGTCTTACCCCCTCAGAATAAGGTCTCTGTTAGTCTTACCCACCAAGACTAAGGTCTCTGTAAGTCTTACCCCCTCAGAATAAGGTCTCTGTTAGTCTTACCCACCAAGACTAAGGTTTCTGTAAGTCTTACCCCCTCAGAATAAGGTCTCTGTTAGTCTTACCCACCAAGACTAAGGTCTCTGTAAGTCTTAGCCCCTCAGAATAAGGTCTCTGTTAGTCTTACCCACCAAGACTAAGGTCTCTGTTAGTCTTACCCCCTCAGAATAAGGTCTCTGTTAGTCTTACCCACCAAGATTAAGTTCTCTGTAAGTATTACCCCCCAAGACTAAGTTCTCTGTAAGTCTTACCCCCCAAGACTAAGTTCTTTGTAACTTATGAAACTTCATAGGAATGTTCGCAAGCATCAGCATTTGTGCAATGGCAATCTTTGTGACAATTTCTTCTACAAAGTGCTGCTTGTAATCAAATTTATTCCTTGTGTCAGTTTTATGGAATTGCTGCTGTTTATAACCTAAAAAAAGTCTTAAAAGAGAGGTGCTTGTCTTAAAGCTATTTTCATTTTAATATGAGTTTTGTGGCTTTTTTAGAAGTTTTTGCTGTAAATAAAAACTTTTTGTAGATATTTTATTCATTTATCTTTTTTTTTTCCTGTTGTAAGTACTACAATTTGAAATGCATTCGTATAAACCTATATATATATATATATATGAGAAGATGTAAGTGGAGAAGCAAGCCATGGTCGCTATGGAAACTTGAGTAAAAGAATCAAATAAATTATGCACTACTGACACACTTTCAGAGAAAAAAAATGTTATTTTTGGCATTTTTCATTATGATCATTTGATTGTAATAACTATGTCACAAGCCCAAAAGTTACCAGAACAGGCTCATATATGAGAATATATTCTTAACTTTCACATGCTTGTCCAGGGGTACCAAGTGCTGATGTATGCACAGCCACCATCCAGTGGTCAACAGAAGTGTCCCCAGTTGGACAAGTTTAAAGAAGTAATTGTCACTATGAAGAAGCAGGCAATGATCCGTAAACTGCCTCCTGGTCAATTGGTCTGTGTAGCAGTCAGGTTGAACAAGGTGGATGGATATTATGGGGCAGTCAGTGACATGTTGGAGACCGGTAAGTGTTGTGTTAAACTCACACTTATTCATAAACAATACATACACATGTATAACAAACATAAATTTTATATGATAAACCTTACTTACTAAATAATGCCTTTATGGAAAATATTGATTACTGATTCCAAAATTGTAACCGTGCATTTAATAGCTGAATACGCACTAATATTAAATGAAAAGTGAGTGCTAAAAGATTTTACTGTGATCTTCTTTTGTCTCATAAAGTAGTTATACCATGTTTTCTGCACATTTAAAAACATAAATAAACTGGGAATCATTCATAAGAACTATTATTTTCGACATTTATTTATCCTTTTTGTTATATTAAAACAATTTGATTAATTGTGGAATATCTTATTTTGGAGCAAGAGTGTATCTTAAAATGGGATATTAAGAGAAGTTTCATTTTCAACTGGTCTGTATTTTGAAGGTGACAATCTATGAATTGTCATAGCCATGGTGTTGTCATTGTCATTATAAGGGCATCAATATTGTGCAAAACATTTAATATTGGCCATTCTGAAGAACTGTTATACAACATCTAAAAAGATATTCAAAAGAATGTTGATAGGTATAATGTTGCCATAAACAATGTACACATATATAGAAAGTGCCTTACTCTGGCTTAAGTTATATATTTTACAATGATACAATGTCTCTCTTGTTGGCACAATGTTGTGCGAGAGTGTGGTCTTGTGTTATGGGGGAAACCAGAGTACCCGGAGAAAACCCACTTTTCCGGCTTGCTGATCACTAACCAAACTCACTAGTGCCCAGGCCTTGAATCAAACCTGGATGGCTTTGGTGAGCGCTAAAGACTGCGTTAACCAGACAAGGTCTGGCTTTAATAATGGTTGTGTAATGCATCTTATTAACTGGGGGAAAAAAGATGATTGTTAGTTTTTGCCTTGCTTATTTTTTTGTTGATATATTTTTGGATTAAGTTTTCTGATGAACTAAAGATAACAAAAGATATTTATAATTGTTCACTATTGTGCAAATATCTTAAGTTTGGCCATTACTCAAAAAAAGTATTAAAAATGAAATAAAAATATTGACATGGAATTTATAACATATGTTGCCAGTGACAATATACACACAATTAAGTAAAGCATAACTGTGAATTTAATTGTTGCAGAGTTATGTCCCTGGATTTTTCGAAAATAAAATAAAGGTCATAGCCAAAGTGTTGATAAAGCATCTGCGTCACTTTTGTCATGCAGAAGCTAACATTGGGCATTATTCTAAAACAGTCAAGATATTTAAATGGAAATCAGACATGTTTAGCAAGACCCATAACTCTGGCTTTTATATGTGTTAAGTTAAGACGCTTTTCGACTGGAAACCCCCCAGAGTGTTGTGTTTTCTTCACAGCCCTCGTATTCATTTGAACATTCTATTTATTTCAAAAAGGTGTACCAGGAATCTACCAACCACCTGCAGCTAACACGGACAGTATTGCTCTGAGCCGAACCAATGTGATAGCCATAGGCGTGTCTGTTGGCGTGGTGATAGTTGCCTTGGTTACCGTGATTGTATGCTTCATCACACGTCACCGACGGTTACAGAACTCATTCAGATCTTTTGCCAGCAGTCACTACGAGGCCAGGTCTGGCACGACAACATTCACAGGTGCAGATGAATTAGGTAAGACACAGAAAATAATGATGTTAGCAAGCATGTCCTCCTCAATCATGAACATATGAAAAATCAAATGTGGTGGTGTTAGTAGTTTATACTCCCGGTCCCGGCGTGAGCACATTGAAGGGTCCCAGAGTGACAGTTCAACCACCGCACACCTATCCTGGGCGGTGAACCAGTACTAGGTGCCTTCACTTCTGCAAGGAACTGACAACTTCTGTACATGCCAGGGGCAGTGGTACAGTGCGAATGGTCGTAGAAAGAATTTCATAACCAATCACAACAGAAGTAACCTGGTCCGCCCGGGAATCGAACCCGGGTTGTCCGATTAACAGTCCAACGCTCTACCGACTGAGCTAACCGGGCGGACATGAAAAATTGTGATTAATCCTTATATGTACTATTTAAATTAGTATTTATCATGAATGTATTGTAAAAAGGGTAGTCGTCAACACTTTTGATCATTGATCATTGATTTATTGTTTACCATTGGTTAAATGAAGCCGCTTGTCCAATCAGAGTGCAATATTGAAATAAATAATGATATTCATAAACGAAATACTATAGGAATGCTTATATCATAATATGCTGTTTTAACAATATTTTGTTATGAAGAGAAATATACAGTTTAACTTGCTAAAAAAGACAGACTAGTGTGAGCAATATGTCATTCACTGATGAGCACATTTTGAGCTGCTGCAGATGCGAAATACTGAATTGAATTAAACAAAATTACTCTTATTTTAACAGATGACGGTGATTCCCCATTAATCCGAGGATTCTCCGACGATGAACCGCTTGTGATTGCATAGTGATTTGAGATAGAAATAACGGGGCTTTCACTGTAATGAAGGCATTTTGAAACAGTTGAATCCCCAAAGGGACGTCTGCTGGCAGGCTATGCTCTGAAATCTCTTTATGAAAATTATTGAAGACTGTTCTTTCCTCATGTCAACTGCTACAAGCAATAAAAATGATGCTGAGCCTCCATTGTTTGAATATTTAAACAAGTTAAGCCAATAAAAAGACAATGTCAAATAAATAACTGAACATGCATAATTATATACAGTTTTTGCAGTGCGTTTGTTCTTTATTTCAATTGAAATTGGACACAAAATGACATATTTTGCAATCTTCAAAGACCAAAAAGTATTGTTTTGATATTGTTTTAGTATATTTTTGTATTTAATAAGAAAACAAATCTTTACTTTTGATTCAAAAATAAAGTATTTGAGGACAACGTACCATAAAATGTGAATTATTGTTGTGCTTTTTTCAGAGGATTTGATTACATGTTTTGGATAAAAAAATGTTGAATTATGATGTTGAGGGGTAGAAGGTAAAAGGCTCTAAATAATGTTTTTAATAAATGTCACTTACAACCTTTTACCTTTCATCCCTAAATATGTTATTATATAGATGTAAATGATTGGTTTTGAACCATAGAACTATTATTTCATTGTAACCAGATAAAATCTGTATGTATTAATATTCTCAGCTAATATCTGCTATTTGCTACTCAAAGGGAAAACTAACATATCAGAGGACGTTTTTATGTCATTGTGGTTTGGTTATTTGTTTAATGTTTGTATTATGATTTCTTATGTAAATGATGCAATAATAGGAGAGCTTGGCGCAAAACAGATGTACCTTCATATACAAATAGGAGGTGGTACTTCAGTCATGCGCTTAGCCCTCAAATAGTTCTCACAATGGTATGTGTCAAGTAGGGTTTTAGCCAGGATTGAAAATGGCAGAGTGCTGCAGAAGGGAGACAACTGTTCCTAAGGGTGATTAGGGCGCTATGTATTGGGCTGTGATGAATTTGAATATAATGAATTTGGACAAAAAAGGATAGGAAATGTGTTTAATGGTGAAGTTTTGGGTTTCAACAGCTAAATACATTAAGTTTTTATGTACAAATTTATAAACATGTAAAGTTTTTAAACAAAGCAAATGTTTCAGTATCTGTATCATTGAATTCTATGAAGGCAGAAGAGTGCACTGGCTGGTCTCCATAAATTATGGACAGAAGAATGTTAACAAAAAGACAAGGGGCTGAACCCTTCCATAACTCTAGCTAAAACCCTATGTGTGATGATAGAAAACATTTTAAGTATGAGTGTGATCGTGATTTTGTAATATACAAAGTATCACCATGTTTGTTACAATAATTACAACTATTTTTTGTTATTTGATAACATGTTTCTTATCTGCTTGTTTAATTCCTGCATTCTAAAGTTTTACAGCTCTGATCAAATAAGCATAAGCCCACTTAATGTTTTGGATTTTGTTAAATTTTGTTTAAATTTTTGGCTTGTTTAAGAAATATTTGATTTTGATGACAGTTACAGTGTTATTCAACCCACTGTTGTTTGATTTTAGAAGTCAAATTACGAACATCTGAATACAAAAGGTCTGATTTACAGCAATCTCTTATGGTTTACACCATTCTTGTGAAGAATTTCAGTCAGCTGATTTAATGCATTGGAATCTCTGTTCTACCTATATATTTCGCTCATTTGCTGTACATTTTCTGTCCGGTTAATTTTTGTTTTGTTTTTCTTCCATTTATGTTTTTCTTTTGATATTCATTTTACACATATCTGCTTTAATATTTTAAGAGATTACTCTTATTAATTTTGTTTTTTGTTCTGTTCACTTTTCAGTTCATACTGTTCTGTACAGTACTGTTTTCAGTTCACATTGTTCTGTACAGTACTGTTTTCAGTTCACATTGTTCTGTACAGTACTGTTTTCAGTTCACATTGTTCTGTACAGTACTGTTTTCAGTTCACATTGTTCTGTACAGTACTGTTTTCAGTTCACATTGTTCTGTACAGCACTGTTTTCAGTTCACATTGTTCTGTACAGTACTGTTTTCAGTTCACATTGTTCTGTACAGTACTGTTTTCAGTTCACATTATTCTGTACAATTTTCATTGAAACATATTTCATATGATGTAAATCTTACTGTGTGTTTTTACAAGTCCATGTGCTTTAAGCAAATGTTTTCTTTATCTTTATCTGTACATATCAACTAAACTATCCTTTGCACCATAAACTTACATGTTTGTCTTCTCATATATAATATTACAATGTGTGTGTGTTAAAATTGAAGAAATTTTACGCTCATTTTACCATCATTAAGTTCTATTTCTTTGGCCTGCATTTGTAGGTATAAAACAATAACCTTCACATGCAAGAGACAAATAGTTTATTTGGAAAAAAAGATCACATTATGTATTTAAAAATTGCGAATTGTTTGCTTATACTTTGTTATCATATCACACTGTTATGTAAATTTAGTCGACCTCTTATTGACATGTTGATATAATTAAGCAAAATGGAATCTGAAAAAAGTTTGTAACTATTGTAAGAAATGAACCAATAACAAAGCAACTCGGTATACCAGCGGAAATGAGATATTTGAGCTATTGGCGATAATAATATTGTCTTCTTAATGTTACTGTGTAGTTTAATATGTTATCACAATAATATCTGTAGCAGGGTGAGGAACAATTCTCTTGCCCTCTCTTGAAGGATACAGTATTGGTTTCTTCCTAGGAAACAGACTCTGGAGTGATTCAGATCAGCTCTCATCTGTCTTCTCTATAAAGCTAAATAAACTACTATAAACTAACATAATTATTTCCTGGGTGCCATGATAAACAAACATCATTTCTCTGGGGGGTTTTCAAATTTCCTTTGTCAAAGCAGGAAAATAATGAATTTTATATCTGGACTTTCTAATGGTGTGTTATCAAGCCATTGTAATATTTTTAAAATACTATCTTATGAATAATCAATATAACCACTTACTGTATATAGTTTATAGTTTCTTTTTTTTATTGCATTTGTTTAACATTCAAAAGTTCAAAGCAAAGAATGCTCAATTGTTGCTTAATTTGCCGACTGGCCTCATTGATGGTAATGATTGTATGTTGGTGGAACCATTTTCAGGAATGTTAAGTTCATCTCGTTGTAATGTGATTGTTATTACAGTTGACCCCCGTTGGCTCGAATTCGCTTGGCTCGAATTCATTGTTGGCTCGAACTGGATGTAAAGGACCGATTTATTTATACTTAATATAAGCTTTCCAGCTTGGCTCAAAATTTTCGAGGCTCGAGGTATTTTCGCCAGGCCGTGGGAGTTTTAGCCAATGAGGTTCGACTGTATATTAAAGATTATTTGACTGAAGTATACATGTACTGTGTTTGAATTCTGTTTGTACTCATTTTGTGCAATAGTTCAATGCCGTTTGACCTAAAACACCGTTTTATCTACCATACATCGTTATGTTTAATACATATGCTATTTTAATATATTAGATCTTATATCTAAAGGAATTGTATTAATGCCTTGAGTGTATTTAATGGTATATACATAGTAACCAGGTACTATAAACTGACATTCCAAATAATGATCCATTCTGATGCCTTTAATTACATGTATGATTAAAACTAGACCAAGAGAAGCTTGCTATGTTTCTAAAAACTGATTGGATTTTTTCTGTTAAGTATAATTGTACAAGTACATAAAATGATAAAAAAATATGGTTTACAAATTTAACTATGTTTCAACCAAATTTCTGTCAACACGAAAAAGGTCACGGTAGAATTATTCATTTGAAGTGAGAAAGTTTCTTGTTAATAATTGTTTATAATTATGCACCAAAGAACTGGTTAATGAGTGTACATACAATTGTGTAGTATGTTGTTCTTACAATTGCCATGTTACTAGTTTACATTCCATGTCTATAGCGGGAAGTTTTAATGGTTCTGGGTTATACGTACCAAAATAATGGACCTGGAGAGGAGTGTCGCAGACATTTAGCCAATTAGTTTGGTAAATGGATTAACCAGATTAGTGTTTGAAATTATATTTTTTCTTTAAATATTCACCTAATCAAAATTAACAAAGGATACCTGCTGATTTACCCCAAATAAAAAGATAAAAGTACTGCAATTTGGAAATACTGCCATCCCATTAGAAAAAAATGTAATTTTGAACACTAAAGATAGTAAAAGATTTTAGTTGTGTTGAGTGCTACCATACTTGTAGTGTCTTATAATGGTGTACATATTGTTCTGTTTTCACTGGTTATACTATGTTTTTGTTTGAATTAAACCTTTTCGCTTTTGAGTTTGGTGTTGTTACGTTGTAAATTAACGTCGTGATATTGAAATGATATGAAAGTCTGTCCTTTTTCATTGTCCACTTTTGTATTACGGAGAAATATGCCTTGAGGTTGTTTTTTCTTCTATATGAAATGAAAAGGAGGTATCAATACACCGTAGTTTGCAAGATTAGATTCACAAGTACATGATCGTCATTGCAGCACACTTTGTGAGGCCCATATAAAATCTATTTGAAGATTAACTCATTTGAAATTCATTGGCAGTACACTGTATCAATTGTTTAATAAAAAGATATCTTGATAAATTAGCTATGAGGGCCTCAAATATTTATGTCAGTTTTGGCTGGAGCTAAACAAATTGAGAACTAAAGCTAGACTGTTAAGCAATTGTTCATGAATACTTCGTAGCTTACGATGAACATTAAAATTTTATGAGTTACGTGAAATTGAGGAACATGCAAGAACAGTAGAAGGTTTGAAAGCTATATACATAAAAGATTTGTCACAAGCTGTCATAATTCAATTTTATTCAACAAGATAAGGAAATTTGTTGGAATGTTCTTGCATGTTCCTCAATTTCACTTTACTCATAAAATTTTAATGTTCATCGTTTTTAATGTTTTTATTTCATGTTATAAATTCAATAGTTTGTTATTGAATTGTTTTGAAACATGGTCAGAATACTTATGTGTATGTTGTCTTGAACACAGATGAATATGAATCACCTCAGATCAAAAAGATCTTATCAGAGGAAAAAAATCCCAGTCATAATTTCAGTAGTTTTTATCAAATTGTTATGAAACTTGGTCAGAATATCTGTCTGCATATTGTCTTTACTGAATATTTGTATGGGTCACCCCAGCAGTGAACACAAAATGAGTTCCAGGAGGGAAGTGTGATACCATTCAGTATCACTATCTATCTTTGTAGATCATGCTGTTTCAGTTTGCCTATTTAAATAGTCCCATCTCCATTGTTTAAATCTACACCAGTACGCCAAACTTGACAACTCTAACATTCCTCATATCAGTTAGTAGAAACTAATGGCTATTTCCAAGTTCCGTTTGAAGCAGCTGTGTGGTATGTTTATACCTGTTCTGGGAGTCAAGCACGTAGCTGTGCCCAGCACGTAGTCATTTGTGGAGAGGTGGATCGTTGAGAGAAAGCCAGGGGTCACAATACTGCTCTCTGGGAGACATCGGCACAAGGCGGAAAACACATGCAGTTCTGCCCTTACGAAATAGTGATCAACATTCCATAGAAGGTCTCTGGTGAGGTACGCGGTCGAAAGCTGGGGTCGATAATAGCAATGACCGTCTTGACCACTTAGCAAGAGATGGTACAAGCACATGTACAGGCGTTTGTCGGTTTGACTTTGCCATCTTGGTAAGTATATCATGTGTTTTTGTGTGGCTGACAATTACATGTCCGTTTACATTTGTACTTACGCAATAACCACTTAGTAAATGGGTTCTTTGTACAGAGCCCTCAATTTTGAATATACATGTATGTATGTTTGTCGGACTGCACTATATACCATTCCATACCATATTCATAAAAAAAGTTTGACTAATTGAGTTACTAAAGTTACCAACAGCATGTAAAAGGTGCACTCCATCAAAATGTCAGGCCCATGCCACATCATTCATATCTACAACATCTAGAGCAATAATATTAATTTAATAAATAATTGTTTATACTAGGAGACTGCGTTGCAAATTATGAAAACGACACGATCGAAAAAGCAGATGTTTGTAAAACAGTATGCTTTGATGGTTTTGTTAAAACCATACCCTGGCCCCAATATCACGAAAATACTAAAGTCTCAATTTTAACTCAATTTACAACTTTAAAGCATGGTATGATTCAAAATCTTGTTTATTTTTATACTTTTTGAAAACGTATTTTCTCATAGAATATGCCATTGAAAGATGCTGACAATATTTCAAAGAAAACTAATTCTAGAGCAAAATTTATACTTGAGACGTTGAGTATAGTCTCTATTACGTTAAAAGGCAATGAATTGTACATTTTTGGCTGTGGAAAAGTTTTCCATTGGAATCTAGACCAAAGGTTTTAATCAACATATTCAATAATAGAATGCGGTTTTAAAATGTGTAAAAGCATGTGAAAATAGAGTATTGTTTGTTTAATTTCATACAGATCAACACATACGTCTTATTTTCTAAATAATGCATAATACCAATTCTATACATTATCATCAGTATTTTTAAGCGCACACGCACGCACACACACACACACGCACACACACACACGCACACGTACGCACGCGCACACACGCACGCTGTGTTATGGATAAATTGCCAACTTTGGAGCTTATCAGGGTAACGACGGTCTCTATCGATTTCTCCTCTCATTGAATAGTAGCGTTCAGATACGCTGGATTAGCACTTATTTATCTTCTGGACGCAGTGTAAGATTAAGGCAGATAAGAAATACAGAATTTATGAGGGTCATAAAGTTGACCCGTCCTTTTTTTATAAGTTGCAATAGAAAATTTCAGTTTTGGACGATTTTAGATTTAGCCATATTTAGGTAGAGATGTCCTATAGGGGGAATTATTATCTTTGAATACCCTTATTTATTATGTTTCATAGCCCATATGTATTTACAAAATTGCCAATGAAACTTGAAACAAGTATATATTAGAAAAGTGTTACGTTTTAACTGTCTGTAATAGTTATTGCTATTAAAAATGGGAATATTTTTTGCTAAAGATATTACTTTTTTTACACGAAAACAATATATGACATTTCTTAACTACTAATAATACTAAATGAATAATTGAGTATCATATATAATTTCAATTAAATAATAATGATAAAAGAGGGGAAAATTCAAAAATCTGTGCAAAAGCGCCATGATGTCCCTTAATCGCTCACCTAGAAGTGAAAGTCAAAACCTTTGCTTTTTATGAGAATGAATGAGTTTATTGGTTTGCCGCAATGCAATAAGGGATTGTTTTGTTAGCGGCTTCAGATAAGAAGATTTTCTTATTTTAGTCTACCGCAAACGTGTGACCTCCGTAGCTGGCCAAGTTTTGACATAACGGGCAAGATTTAAACAAACTTGATTGAAGACTACTGTTTTATGATACATATGGAACTATTTTAAACCGACGCATTCTTTAAACATGTCATGTCGAAAAGTAGATCTCACGATACCTGATTTTGACTTGCTGTACTAAAGTCTGTAGGCCTCAATGATAATGAAAAACAATAGTTATTGTCAAGATCCGAATGTAACAGCTAGTGCGCATGTTCAGACCTGATCTGCTGCGGAGAGGCGAGTCTTGAAGAATATAAGTATCTATCATATGTTTCCAGTACGGATAGAAAAATCCGACCCGAGGGCATGCGCGTAAGCCGGTAACGAGGCTTGCCGAGTAACCGGCCACGCAGCGTGCCCGAGGGTCGATTTTTTTATCCGGACCGGAAAAACATGAATATTTTTTCTTGCATATCTAAAAACTCTAAAATTGTGGAAAAATTGACGTAGAAAACACACTTTTGTACATTTCACCAAAAAGCGCGTGCGACGTTGTTTTCTGACGTCATAAGGCGCAGTAATTTAATCACTATTGACGTCAAATAGTTCCTCTAAAATCGTGTTTTTACGATTATTTATTTTCAATTTTGATTAAAAGTCTTGCATACTTATATATTTGATTGCGCTTGATTGAAATGGCAAAATATAATTTTCATATTAAAGCCATACAATAAAAGAAATAAAAAGTGGCGCATTATTGCGCGTGACTCATCTTACATGGGGGTGTAAGACGGGTTTTTCTAGCACTGGTCACATGACCGGAAACACACGTATGCAAGAAAACGCCAAGAAACAATAGGGTCCCAATACTGTTCCCTGAGAAACCGCATACAACTGGGACATCGTTAACTAACTGACCATGTAAAAGTGCTGTCAGTTTACTACAAGGAGGAATCACCTGCATTTCTGCCCTCGTTTGAAATGGTGATCAACATTCTTAAGAAGCCTTATGCGAGATGCCCATTCGAAGATTTTTCTAAGGTCAAGAATAACTAAGACCCTATGGACCTTTTACCAAGAGGTGCTGCAAGTATATGTACAATAGTATGGAGATGCGTTTGTCAGTTCATCTTTGCCCTGAAGGCATCTTGGTAGTCATACGACAAATTGACATGTCAAAGTAACATAAAGGACAATCTTATGTGGCAGAAGGGGCTTTAAGCGGCGTCCCACATCGCATCATTTTTGTAACTGGCTGTGGCGTTTGTCTATTTTTTAGTTACATAGCTTTGTCTAATAGAAAGTTTGTATTAATCATGGAAAAGACCGGAGCCAAATAAATTATCAACGTCCACTGTATCAATGCAGACGTATTGTCAGAGAACCTGAAGCATTTTATGGGTTTAAAGGTTATGTTGTATACCAAGTTCAATATGTTGTGTTTTGTTTTTGTCAAAATCTTGTTCATTCCAAAGGAGGGTTGTCTTGTTCCGTGATTTACAATATTTAGTAGAATTAGTAGAAAAGAGTAGTTGGCTTTTCCTTCTAGTACCCTGTGATGTTTCTTAGCATTTCTGTTAACAGAGATTTGGATCTTTTTGTGTCAATCATTGACATTTGTTTCATATAGCCAATCACGGCGCTGTTTGAGTAAACTAATTCACTGAATAAAATGCGTCTTAAAATACTTCACTGTGGACACTTAGGTATTCATCCTGCAGTTATTTACGTAGATAGCATAAGCAATACAAGCTTATATAGCTCATTACAAAATCCAAACCTCGTCTCTTCCGACTCCCCTAAAGCAGGCTTTCAAAGTACATTCTACACATTCCTTTAAATCTTTTAAGCATTTTTCGAGCATTTTCTTTTTCAATTATGCCGTTTATTGCGTAAACGTTCACAATTAATAATATGCCACATAATTTACACCCATAACTGTCATCATTGTAATCGTTTTCGTAATTGTCATTACTTAATGTCTGTATATCATATCCTACACACGATTTGACATTTTGTTTTTGTACATCATGATTTATGGCTTGCATGTCCGGTTAAATTAGATTGCGGTATAAATGTTATAAATGTAAATAAGTAGTAGATGAGACTATTTAGGGTGGAGATTGAACATAGTTTAATAATTGGCGGTATCAAGGCGGTAATAGACGATGCTTTTAAACATACGAAAAACCGTATACGCAGTGATATTATTATTTCTTGTCTACTTGTGAATGTATAAATTCGGGTTTATGTATACTCCTGGACATAATGTATATTTGTATTGTTAATACACTGTCTATATGAACATATGAATGCACTGGTGTTGTATTCTTGTATATAAATATAAAAAAATATTTTTCTTGCGACAATTTATGGTCAAATTGCCAAAACACTAAACAGAGCTTTTGCCGCGGACTAAAGTCAAACGCGAATTCAACCAAAAATTCAAAACAACCCATGAATTTAATGAACAATTAACTTTGCTTGACTTAGTATTTAGCAGTAATAACTACTTAACAGTAATTGTTTTCTCTGAAAGTAGACCTCCTTTCAGGTTTCCGTTTTCTGAGCTGAACTATACCTGGCTCATAATGTAGTTGCACTAATTGAATTACCGAAGTTATAATACTATTATAAGGTGCAATCCATCAAAATATGATGTTTATGTCATCTTAAGGACGCTTCTTTAACATCTCGTATAATAATTGTTATTTATTAGATATTTGCTAATTTTGTGAAATTACAATGAGAATATTGCAGACAGACACACTGATATTATCCAGCGAAAAAGCAACGACAACACATTGGAAAGTATAGAAAACGTGCATTAAAAAGATCAAATTTATACTATTGAAACCACAACCTGGAGCAAATGAATAATTAAGGAATGAAATGCGGGGTTGGTGTCATTATCGGAGTATGAACTCAGTTGGGTTGGTTAAACTTTTACCAGCCCTACTGCGTTCATATCCCGGTAATGACATCTATCCCTCAATTATTACTTATATTTACACCAAAAGTTCATTATCTCTCATTCAAAAATTGTTGAAAAAATAACTTCATTTTATTTAAGGAAACCTTACAGTAATTCTTTCTCACCTTTTCCGTAAATAGAACGACCCGACCTTAATCGGAAACAGTTTATCAAATGACGTCAAAATAACGCGGGAAAAGATCAACCACTTGAAATCACATTAAACCGTAAAGATGAAACACTAATGACCACAATACAATTAACATGTCATAAATTTGCACATGTTGATTTAAGTTTTTCGGGGCCTCCCGACACAATACAAACATTTTTCATATTTATTGTTATGCGACGATTTGCGATCTGAACATATCCGAAGATACAGAGTTCATCGGATGATAACCACAATTTCCGAAAGGCAGTTTATTTAAGGAATTGAAGTTGAGGTGTAAATATTACAGTGTAAACTACGTAGACAAGCCAAGGAGCCAAACATTTAGCGAAGACCTTGTTTAGAGGCACACTATTAATTCCTTACATACACTTAACGGTAAACGTCACAAACAGACTACAACTGCAAAGAGACATGTGCAACAATACAACACATTGCTTTATTAACAATCTAACGCCTCAAGAAAGGGGAGAAAAAAGGGTCACCGGAATCAAGTCATATTCAAGTAAAAACAGTCACACCAAATTCATCCAAATAACATACATACTAAACTATAAAACTGTTCTTAGTGTCCTATGACTGTCGGTAATCATGAATACGCTTGAAAATACAGATCGTCTGAAACCACTAAGGGTCAACTTAGACCTGTGGTTAGGAAAAATGAAGTAATGATTACTTACAATGTATTCTGATATATTACATGTTTACATAACGTATATCACCGAGCTATGTTGAATACGTTTAAAATATGAACACAATTTGGATCATTTATCTCATACACAAATAACTATGTTGACTTGACCTACTTTTCACTATAATAAAATTGTATACGCAAACATAATTATATGGCGAAAGGAAATTTAAAAAATGCATAAATTGAAAACTTTATTTTATTTATTTGTAACCTTGCAGTCAGACGTATTGGGAATTTAAATAAAGACATTAATTGGAAATTTTGAATTTCGTTCTTTCACCGTGGGAACCAAGTAAGATGTCATTGTATTTCACGCATTTCTTGTAGTCTGAAATGTTGATAAACTGTGACTTTGCCCACGATTTACTCTTTTTTGACGAGTTTGACTTGTTTCACTATTCAGACTGTCGCCGTTAAGTCAGCACTAGAGGAACCACCCCTGTTTTAATACTCATTACGCTATTTTACTTTCATTAAGTTTTTTCTTCATTCGAATTAGTGATTTAATTTCAACTGAATTATACATATTTTGGCCATAAAAATGATATAAATTATAAATTTATATAAAACCATTACAAGAACACTTAAGTTTGTTTTTTCATTTTTCGAATTTGGAATTCAATTTCATTTTATTAATACTTATATTGGTCATAAATGATGCTAAATATATATTAATATAAAACCTTTGGCCATTACAAGAACACTAAGTGTTTGTTAGCTGATGGTATGCGGATCTTGGTTTTACTTCCGCATATCTCATTACTCGAAGTAGTTCTATACATTAGCTATGACCAACAGACACACATACATAATTACTTTATGCCCTCAACAGTGCAAAACCATACCCTTGACTGTCTCCATTGTCCACGAATTTTCCGTTGAAAGTGTTCAGAAAACTCCTAAATGTCATAACTGTATATTAATTAACCTCATTTTTAAATACTGCTTTACATCAAGCATACAAGCGGCTGAATCCGAATCGTTGAAACATTGTCTCTTTATACTCTAAAATTGACATACAAACATTTATATTAATGATTAAGTTAAATGTTTCATACTAATCTTTAAAGTCGGATTCAATATAAACTGTTCCATTTTTTAAATATAACCCCCATTTGTCTCAAGCGGAATGATTGATTTTCAGGAAATATATCTATATATGCGCAGTCATTGTCTATAGAAAACAACAACAAGATTTTGACTTAAGACACAAGACATTGTATCAGCCTCAGAAACAGACAATTTTGGAGGCTCTTTTAAGGTCCTCCATATTGTTAAAACTTGCATTTCAAATGAAAAGTGTAAGTCACGAGAACCAATGGTAAATATTTTTAAAAACAAACAAAACACGTATTGCACATCAGATGAGACGTTAAAATAACTTGGTTCTTAGGTATGTTAAACATACAACAGTTTTCAGAGCACAATGTGTTATTGTGACGCTATCTCGATGCGAACCAACCCTACCAGCCTGATGTCGCTTTACCTGTCAACGATATGACATGCGCCCCTCACTTCTGAATTAATTACCGGTACTTAAAGAGAACTACCAAATGCAGCCGTCCATGAACTGAAAGAATAAGAAGAAAAGTTAGCAAGACAGGAGACGACGACGGACTTGTTTTAATGTGAAACCTTTTCGGATTGATACCAAAATTTTCTGGAGAGAAGTTATGTGCTCGACGTTCTCCATTCTTGTTCTTTCCATCTGTGTTGGTGAGTGGAGAGCCTTCATTCTCGATTCTTTGAGATAGGAAACGAAAATGACTTTTATTTTTAAACTTTGGACCTTTTTATGCCATTTACACGCTAGTAAACGTCTGTTTGTTTGGATTGAAAAAAGAAACATAAGTAGTGTATGATGGTTTCAATATAATTTGATTTAATGAAAAACTTTGTGTAAACATATTTAACTGGATGTGTATTTTTGTATAAAAATGATTTTTTAATGTATGTTGCAATAGTTTCATGTTCAGTCCTTTGTATGTGTATGTGTATGTGTATGTGTGACAATTGTAAGTATTTAAAATTAAAGACTCTTTTAAGTTGTAATATCAGTTCGGCTTTAAAACATTGTTGTACCTTTTTCAAATCGGTTGTGATATCTGGCAATGGAAAATTTCATAAGATACAATAAATGAAACCTAACCAAAATATGAGCATATATGACACTGAGTGCTATTTTTGAACTAACTCGTAAACGTCACTGTCGGAACGTCCGAAGTTATTTGTCCTTGCCTAAACAGGACATATTAACGTGACGAAAATGACATTATCCTCATACCATTCGTTCACGTACACTTATTCACGTCGATCTGTGCTGAGGTTGTTGCAAATTAAGTACGGATTATGATATAAAAAGTGACGTTTTTATTGAAAACGCGCAATATAGTCCGCAAACGCTTTGCTCAAAAAAGATAAACAGTGATAGAAAATTAGATGGCTTACTTATTGTTAAAACAATAGAATAGTTTCTACTAAGAAAAAAAATCAATGTGTAGGAGGTAGACTTAACACCTGATTGCAACCTTCACAATGTATATTTTAGTTTTAATTGCATAATTTCTTTTATTTAAGTTTTATATACATAATTTATTTATTCAACATCCAATTTTATGTTACTTTTATTCGAACCGTTCTGATGTCCAATTGTATGCGTAAGTTGCTTCAATGCCGTTATTACATTAATTTACCATTTCATTTGTCATTTCTGACAGACGTTAAGAGGTAATGCACGATCTAGGAAATAACAGTTTAAATATAAACGTTTAAGTTTATGCAAAAAAAACTGCATTTAACAGACACTAGAAACAAAGAAAACACAACCTTATAATTTTTTTATAAAACTCCGAACCTCTGACAAAATGTGATACAAAATTAAAATTGCAAAATGCCTTATTTTGAGGCTGGAGGTACAATAAGTTATGTGAACGTGCATACTTAATAGAATATAATGTTAAAAAATGTCACCCGGTCCCGTGTGAAATAAACGATGTGTGGAACACCTCTACCCTTGGGAATCCTAGACATGCGCAAAGCATTTGACTAAGTAAAGCATTTTTTTGTGTAATAAGTAATTATTGGTGTATGTTTATAACACAATTTTAGGTTGCATTTTTTAACTTTTAAACACAAAGCTATCTGCACTTAATCATGTATCAAAGGGATCCTTTCTGGCTGCATTTTCATGCGCAACTGTTTTCCACAAGGTGCTGTGAGCTGTGATATGCTCACTTTTATTCAATGATTTTAATCAAAATTTCATGAAAAATTGTGGAGAAAGTATGTAAATAAGGACAGTAGAGTAGAGTGAGGAAAAATAGAATGGAGGTGAGTCCAGTCGAGTAAGTAATAAAAAAGAAAAGAGCTTATTATACTGACATGTTTTACATGACACAATACATTGAAATCAAAAATATTTTTGACAAACGAACAGTCGGCCCTATAAGTATAAGTCACATATAAGTTCAAAGTGAATGATAAATTTCATTATACAACTGATCACTTTTAACAAGATAAAAAAACAAAATATTAATATGACAAATAAAAACTTTTAATAAATTTTCCAATGAAATTAACTCTTAATATGATGCCTTTACATATGCCTCTAAGTCTAACAAAAATAAATAAAAAATACATTTAATGCCCGATTTTTATAATGTGTCGCAAATCAGTGTAACCTTTTGTTGTTATTTTTTATAACCAATGGGAATCGAAAAAGTATATTTAAAAGTCGCTATTTTATAAGACTAACATAGTGGCCAAAAACATTGATAAAAATTAAAACACAACACCAAAATTATTGCAAGTAGTACAAACGATGCAAATCATTTACAATGAATAATAGTAACGCGATTGAAATCTTGGAGCATGTAAAAGTTGCGTTGTTCATGTATCAGATGAATTTCATTTTTTTTAATTTTCCACATTTGAATTAACTGTTTTAATATAGTTTGCAGAAAAAAACATAGAGGCTTATTAATCTTTACACCTTAACTTCCATTCATTCAATCAACGGCCTTTCGTCAATTGCTAATACTTTCCGATGATCGCAACAGCCTCGGATATGTTTGGATCACGAATCATCGCGTATTGATATAAATAGCGTACATTTGTTTTTTTTGTGTCCGCAGGCCGAAAGCAGTTAAGCAACATGTTTAAACGTGTCAAATTATCATTTGTTAAATGTAAAAATATTTTATTTTGGGGCTTTTTGCCCGTTATCTAAAATGTGCAAACTGGTCGGTACGTTCAATCTATAGCATGCATTAAAAGGAATTCATGTAAGGTTTTCTTAAATGAAATTAATTATTTTATTTACAATTTTGAAAAATAATAATGAAGTATTGGTGTAAATATCAGTAATGAATTGCGTGATTGATGATATTATCGAGGATATGAACGCAGTCGTGCTGGTTAAAGTAAGCGCAAAGTCTTTCGGACTCCACACTCTTTAACCAGCCCAACTGCATTCATACCCCGATAAGTACATCAATCACGCAATTTAATCCTTTAATACTACTTCTCTTTTATTTCAATAGTCAACGTCTCTGTCAACCTTAACATTTCTAAAGTCTCATTTTGTGTTTATTATACCATTTATCGTTCCACTCAAAGCAATATTCATTAACTTGTTTTGTTTCTGCCTTGACGTATAGACTTTTAATCCTTTCGAACTTATAAAAAAATGAAATGCCTGGTACGCATTTGACGCCATCAAAATAAAATAAAAATATACCAGTTTTTATTAATAAATCACCTTCCTTTGACCGATTACGTTTTGTATTGGACTTAATATTAATAATAATCATAATGATGTCATTAGAAGTGGTGCCGTTAATATGATGCAGAAAACTATTCCCCAATTTATACCCTTGTCGTCAATCAGTGTAAGGATATGTGGCTACGGACACTGATTGATCTGAAAGGTTAGCCGTAGTCATTGCAACAACAACAGTTTGTGTGTTTGATGAACAATGAATGCTAATAGAAAACTATATATTGCACGTGCCTCTGATAATAAATGACATTTCAACAAAATAATATCTCTCAGTACCACTGTCATTTATTATTAAATCAGAATAACTCAGTTAAATTCACATTAAGAACTTGAGTCAAAACTCCATCAAAATCACAAGGTACTGTAATTATATTATAGACATCGACGCTTTTGTTTTCATGGAGCTCACAGCAAAACATCTATAAAGTCATCGTTTAAAAAAACGGACCATGGATATTTTAAAATGATTTAATGGATATATGTAAACGATTTGTTTATTTATACACGCCCCTGCAAATGCTCTTGCCTTTTATTTCGTTTCGAAAGGCCACTTGCATTATGTTTCACGTGTTTGCTTGTTGTTCTTTTTTAGCTTACTACACTAGCGCGCAAATGCATTTATTGGTAAAATTGTGTTTTTACTCCATTTATTTACTTTATTCGTATTTTCCATAACCAATTACTGCGTTAAAGTATATCTTATATATTTAAAGAAGGAAAAATAACGATCTTGAGTTGAGTTGAGTTAAAATGAGTTGAGCTCTTGTGAACTCATTACTACAGTCGCTCCCTTGGAATAAATTCGTCTAAACATTGTGATACGTGCTCTATCCAAATATTAAAGGCCTAATTTAAGGAATGTTTGGCATGACAATCCCGTGCTGTGCATCTCTTGCTTATTGCACTGATGTCACGGTAGGGGCCAATTTCCGGTTGATTTGTTTATTGGCTCAGGGCCATTGTTTGTTTGCTTATTTTTTGGTGGGGGTGGGGGTCACTTACAGAAGGATAAACTAGGCCTTTGATAACAACCAATTTAGCTGTTTGACTTACAAATTAAGATATTTTTAGAGTAAAGAGATCAGTCAAATACCTTGTTTCAAAGTTAATCTATCATCACTACTCGAAAGTGCGGTTGTATGATATGTTGTTGATTAATTCCGGTCTAAGCAACGGGGCAATGTCTGAGCACGATCTATATACATCCGCCACAATACAAATGTTTTAAAAAGCTCATAAATAATTCAAAGACACGTTGACAGAAAGTCATGTTAAACCTTGTAAATAACGTCGATATTCTTCATTAGCCGTGATAATGACGTTGTCAGACTAACAAGCGCGTTAAATAACAGCCATCATCCTTCAAAATCAGCACGTTTTTGATCTTGTTAGATAACAATTAGTTTGTTTTTCCATGTAAAGGTCACATGCTAAGCGATCCTTTGAACTGCCTATTAGTCATAAATCATCTGGTGAGTGATCTTAGTTTGCTTTTTAATATGAATTGGGAAAATGACATTTCTTGAAAAATAATAAGCAGAAAAAAATATGATTGAACCGATTTTTTATTCCAAGAGAGCATCGGTATATTTCCATTACAATCAGAATAAGTAGATATGACAGGCTCGCCTATTTATTCTTCATTTAGTGTAAGAGAAAACATGGGTATGGATCAAAGTGTCGTCACTGATTCATTTAACACTAGATCCCAATATCACAAAGTCAAAGCACTGCTTAAAGCTGGCATCAGTTAAATAGGTTAAATGTCTTTTTTAAAGATGTATGACAATGTTTTGGGACAACAACCGACACGTAAAGGGTATCACTAGATCTTAGTGTATTTCTTTGATAAGAATGAGACAATAAAAACACAGAAAAAGACAGAAATGCATGCGATAGAAATTTTATTGAAAAAGTTGCAACTGTTTTCCGGAGATTTTCAATTGAAGAATGTAAAACATAATGGGTTTAAACAATGCTTTACTCAGATAGTCCGTAACTGCTCAGCCATTTTTTTGTATTGGCTCTGTTTTCAAATTGGCCATATTGTCATAGACATTGTCATTGCGATTGACAGATGCACACATATTCGGTCTAATATGATTTAGTTATTTAGATATTACACATCACGAAAACAACATATTGAAAAGATGTTTTGAAGTAAGTAATTTTAGTTTTCAGCATATTTTCGATGGCTAGCTTCTTCTTACTCGTAGAAGATAACTATATAATAATTTTGATTTATTGATATTTTTTATATTGATGCTTACAGTTTTTGCTCGATCTGATAAGTGGTATTCTTTGCTTCTTGTTGACTCCGGGGCTAACTATTTCAAATGAATTTGTCTATTTTTCAGCATTGACGGTCGACTATGCCGGAGGCATGACCACGGGTGAGACATAATTTAAGGGTGAAGGTAACAGGGTACTGTCCAAACAAACAAAGGAAAACTTCACGTATGGTATACTATTCCATCGTCAATCGTTTGACATTAAACGGAGTGTCACTGTTAAAAGGCTGACCTATTTATTTTCTAATTTGAGAAATACACATTCCCTACACGTAGTAAATTATTTGATATAATTATGAATCTGAGCATCTTTGAGCTAGATATCGGACCAACAACACCTGCGCTGCCTCATTTGTAAAGAGTCTCATTTGCGTAAATGATTCATAACTTTTTATATTTTCCCATTCATTTTACTTCCCATGAACAACGAAATAAGACTTGAGTTTTTTTATTTGTTTCGGATATTTGGTTTTCCATTTTATTATTTACACGGCAACATCTGTTCACGGTCTTCACGTACAGAATGTACTTTTGTTATAAGATAATCCATGTTAATTTCAAAAACCAATGCAGCTGTAACATCTAATTCAAGATAAGTATTATTCTCTCTCAACACAAGTCTTATTGAGTTACATAAATAAATAATTTTACCTAAAAAAGCATTGATTTTCTTGACATTCGAATCCATTTATTTCGCATTGGTCAAGATTTTAAACCAATCAAACATCGTAGTTTTAGTATTGGTATTGGGCTTTTTTCTTCGATTCCGGTATTCATTGCCCGTGAAGTATGTACTTAAAATCGGGCATGCAATTTTTCTTTTCCGTTGTAAATGCCGTTGCTTCTTTGCAATAGTCATAACCTGTCTTACCAAGGCCAATTAACGGTTTGTCTTTGTATCAAAAATATTTTATGCCATTTATAACAATGACAAGAGGAAATCCAAGTTTAGATTTAAAACAACAGTCTACTGTCTACAGATGTTGTAAGATTTAAACAAGGTTGCATATAAAAGACAAAATTGTCAGTAAATAAAATAAATAACATTCCACAATCTTCAGAAAATGCGGTTAAAGGATGAACTGTTAAAAGGATGATACAAAAACTGTACTTCTGAATTTGTGAAGTTTTCCATTGTTCATCAGCGTTTTCATCCATGCACACATTTCATTTCAAATGATAGATTGTATTTTTCCAGATATCACTTTTGCTAATGCTTTATTTCTAAAAACAATTATATTATAAGTCAAGAATGATATGAGTAAAACGCTGGCTGTATTTGGACTTTGACAGAGTGGTGGTTTATTAATTTAAAACGCATGCACCGTATCTTAGGTTATAACTGGTGGTGGTGTCATATAATACCGTGTAGCTTTGTATGTGTTTTTTTTTCCAATGTATTTTAACATTTGGATCACATATGTTGGCTGATTTGTGCCATTTCGTATTTTCATCTTACCACATGGCGTATTTCCTCCCCGCCAAATGTCGTACTTTCGAATTTTTGCCCTGACATTTGGCGTTAATTCGCCTGCGACATGGCGTTTTTTCTCCCTGCTACTTGGCGTAGTGTTGTACTTTCGAATTCTTGCCCTGCCTTTTTGCGTATTTTCGCCCGCGACATGGCGTTTTTTCTCACTGCTACTTGGCGTAGTGTCGTACTTTCTAATTCTTACCCTGCCATTTTGCGTGTTTGTTTTTGCCCGTGACATGGCGTATTTTTTCCCTGCTACTTGAATATTTACCCTGCCATTTGGTGTATTTTTCCGCGACATGGTGTATTTCTACCTCGCCACATGGCGTATTGTCGTTCTTTCGAATTTTCGCATGCCATTTGGCGTAATTTCGCCCGCGACATGGTGGATTTTTTCCCCGCGGCATGGCGTACTGTCGTACTGTAGAATTTTAGTCCTGCCATTTGACATATATTCAACCCGCCACATGGCGTATGTTTTCCCGCCATTTGGCGTATTTTCGTGTATTCGAAATGTCAAAAATAAGAAAAGGCAGAAATCAGAACCCATTTATTTTAACTTTTAGGCTCGTTTCAATACGAATCTAAGTTGTAACTTCACAAATCGTAAGTGAACAGAAATGAAACAGATGACAACCCATTATTTCATTACGTTTTCTCAACTTACTCAACAAAGGTCAGTTTCATAAAAAATGTATCACAATTACCAAGAATTTTACACTTGGGGTGTTTTTGTTGATACCAAACTAGTTTCAGTTTTGGTATCAAGTGTTTCGACGGTTTGGAAACCTAATTCGAAAGTTTTGCTTGAAGTAACAAACAAATGGTGTTTTTGTACAGTTTCAACAACATTGTGGGGCCTTTGCATGTAGCAAATATTTCTGAATGTCTTCAAAACAATGATACCGCAGATGGTGTCTAACTGTTTTAACTAAATTATGTTTCAACACACGTGTTGTATCATTGTCCGCCATGTTGTTGTTTTTCCTAATCATTTAGTTTTTTGATGGAACGAAACGACGGAACTGCCTTCGAAGTGGGTTTTGATAGTTTCAAAAACCTATTTCGGTGTTCCGACATCAAACAATAAAACTAGTTTTCATTTTAATTGAAACTTTTACAACAAAATCACAGTTCGTGCAACCGATATAAAACCAAAAGTAGTATATTACCAAATAAACGCACTAAGAGTATTTCACTTTACATCTCAGATCTTGAATGAAACGTGTCCCTGTTGTTCATTTCTATATAAAGATCATAGAAGTACTGTATATTTTTCGTTTAAACAATTAAATTCAAAGTAAATTTAAATGTTTATACTTTAAACATTTAAATTTACTTTGAATTTAATTGTTTTTTTGACAATGCTTTGTAATCATGGCGTTCAAGCGTTTTTATAATTCTTAAATTTTAGGTGAAATGCTATTACATTTACCAAAAAGAAATGTTTGTTACTAAATAGCATTCATCAAGTATAAAACAATTTTTTATATAGATTTCAAAGGACTTGATATGTTGTCATTCAACTTCTTTTATTTACTAATATACACATTGCTTTTATATGAATATATAACATGTATAACCTTTCGAAAAAAATCACCAATGATTTACTGTTGCTTCCTTTACAAAAAATATTGGATGAGCGCGACGTCATTTGACAAAAAAAAACTTTCAACTATCAGGTGTTCCTTTTCACAGACGTGAAACGCCAATTTTTTTTATATTGTATTGCATGTAAGTATAATGATTGAATCGTTTTTTTTTGCGCGTTCATAGTATTGATGGGCAGGGAGGGTCAAAAATCTAATCCGCGTATTCCTTAAATAACTCTTTACCATGTAACATGAAAAAAGCATTTTAGTTTAATTGCATTTGCATCTGAATCATTAACACTACCGTTGTATGCGAATATGCCTTGACCAATATGTTTAGTTCAAATAGCCAATACACAAGCAGCATAACAAAACTGTTGGCGCTTTATTGAAAATACGTATGCTATATCTTGATGATATCTACAACAGTTTGAGTTTGAATCAAAATTCACATGGTACATGGCAAAACGTTAATGTTTTGAAAAAAAAATACTCATATTCATCATGATCAATACCATTGAGTTTAAATACAAATAATCATGTAACGTGGCCAATATCTTTGAGATTTGATACAAATTCACATAAAACATGGCCAAAATCTTTCAGTTCGAATACAAATTCACATGTAACATGGTCAATATCTTTGAGTTCGAATACAAATTCACATGTAACATGGTCAATATCTTTGAGTTCGAATACAAATTCACATGTAACATGGCCAATATCTTTGAGTTCGAATACAAATTCACACGTAACATGGTCAATATCTTTGAGTTCGAATACAAATTCACACGTAACATTGCCAATATCTTTGAGTTTGAAAACAAATTCACACGTAACATGGCCAATATCTTTGAGTTTGAAAACAAATTCACACGTAACATGGCCAATATCTTTGAGTTTGAAAACAAATTCACACGTAACATTGCCAATATCTTTGAGTTTGAAAACAAATCCACACGTAACATTGCCAATATCTTTGAGTTTGAAAACAAATTCACACGTAACATGGCCAATATCTTTGAGTTTGAATACAAATTCACACGTAACATTGCCAATATATTTGAGTTTGAAAACAAATTCACACGTTACATTGCCAATATCTTTGAGTCTTTAATACAAATTCACACGTAACATTGCCAATATCTTTGAGTTTGAAAACAAATTCACACGTAACATTGCCAATATCTTTGAGTTTGAATACAAATTCACACGTAACATTGCCAATATCTTTGAGTTTGAATACAAATTCACACGTAACATTGCCAATATCTTTGAGTTTGAAAACAAATTCACACGTAACATTGCCAATATCTTTGAGTTTGAATACAAATTCACACGTAACATTGCCAATATCTTTGAGTTTGATTAAACTATTCATATTTATCACTAACAATATCATTGAGTTGAAATGTAAATAAACATGGTCAACATAGTTGAATTTAAATAGCCTGACCAATATTCTTGAGCGCTTATTTTATGACCAATGCCTTCAAGTATAATCAAATTGTTCACCTGTAGCATGACATATACCTTGAGTTTAGATGCACTTTCAAATGTACGTAACATTGCCACATATATCTTTAGTATACACTGTTCTTATATTAATCAGTTACAATGCGGTCATAATATCTAATTGGCTTATTTTAGAATATCTCTAAGATATTTATCTTGACGACATTGAAGCATTGTAGTCTCTAAGCAATATATGGCTGACATTCCAAAGTTATACTATCAATATATACAACTATATAATGCGTAAAAGACCTCAATAAGTAGCAAATTATTGTGTTTGCGCGCAAAAGGTCCGCCAGTTGGAGGCGCGGGCACTACGGGTGGTATGGCAATGACAACAGCTGCCGGTGCAGCCGCCGAAGCCGCGGAGCCACTGGAGATGGAGGAAGTATTTACCACAACGGCTTCAACAACCACGACGACGAAGAAGCCGCCCTGTAAAGGCAGGGGCAAAGGCAGGGGCCGCTGCAAGGGGCGGCGAAGGGGACGTCCAAAGAACCTCAAACCAAAACCGGGATCTGTGAAGCCGAAACCAAAACCAACACCTGTGACGCAAGGTAGGTTACAATAAGTGAATGGATTCTAAGAAAGTGTTTGTGTAGTTTAAAATTTGTTTGAACACAACCTCATTTTATCAAAAATAATGCATGAGGATAAGCGTATCAAAAGGAAATTCGGCGTTAATGTTTAAACTCTAAAACATTGCATATATCATATGCAAATATGTGTATTCTTTGTTTAAAGTCATAATGAAATAAATGGCGTACGTCTTATTTTAACAGCACCTACACCAGCACCCACCCCAGCGCCAACTCCCGCGCCCACTGCCGCCCCTACCCAGGCGCCTACCTACGCACCAGGTATTAAATTATGTTCAACTATGGTGTACAATAAGGGTCAAACACTCATAAGTTGGAATTCTCTTTACATGTAGAATTAACAATAGCTTTGAGTTGAAATGGAAATGAAAACGAACGCATTATGGTTACATTGCACCTTAATGCCGATATTTAGAAATAAATCGTGTCAATCTTTATTTTCTCTCGAAACGTCATACTTTGGTAACATATTTAACGCCAGCCATGAAGTACCAGCAGTGACACAGATATGCAGTTGTGTTCATAAGTTTCACAATGGTGTAGTTTCCATGTCATATTCTTTTAACACTTGCGCAACATGCAAGTCACATTAGTTCCACAGCGGCGCTACTACTATATGTTATATAATGATGCCCTCGGCTGCAACCTAGTGAACTCATGTTTGCTGGCCGTTCCAAGATGGTGACCTCAATGTTTATTGATATATATATATATATATATATATATATATATATATATATATATATATATATATATATATATATAGATGCAACTATGGTCTCCCTGTATTGTTAATACGCTGTGTGTCTGTTAGGCCTTATCATTACCCTTCAAACAGGGTCTTTGTTAAATCATTGGCTTCTATGTTGTTTTTCTTATGTCTTCCCTTCGACATATTGCTTTTAGCATGGTTGTCTGCATGTTCGTCGGTCAGTCTGTCTATCTGTCCGCCCGTCACAGAATCTTTTGCCGCGCGAATCTCAATAAGTATAATAGCCAGAGTGATTAAACCGAACAGGGTGTTAAGCAACATGTGAAGATGTCCAACCGGGGTTTGTTTGTTTGCATTCAGTTAGAGCAGAGTTACGGCCCTTGACTGAGTACAAACAGCCTAAAGAGCATGCATGTTGCATGTTGTCGCACGTGTCTCCAAAAATGCATTAGCAAGAGTCACAAGATTTATGTTAAAGGACTGTGAACAAGCATGTAAAGTTATGAACATATTGCTGTATGTGTTGCTTTGCATAATAAGTACAGATAAATGGCACATGACTTAGTTGAAAATATAGCTTATAGAGCACGCAATCAGTCACATATCTCCGGTATTTGAGCTACTGACATGTTAGTTTACAGGAATGTTTATCAGCATTTGGTGTGTACCTGGGGTTCTGTTTGTTGCAAGTCCCAGAAACAACAGAGTTATGAGCCTTGTCTTCGTTGAAATTGTCATAAATTGGTGTGAATTTTGTTTCGTGTGGATCTCCGCAACGTATTTAAGCTACAACCATGAACTTTAAGACTAGCGTTATTCGGCACATAAAGTTGTGTGCACCTGGTGTTTTGTTTGAGGGGAAGCCCAAATACAGCAGAGTCATGGGCCTCTCAAAGTCAAAATTTAAAAAAAGTTGTGTGAATTTTGTGATGTGCTTTAATTGTTGAAATCATTTCAATTATGTGTTCTGATGAAATCATTTTTATTATTTATGTTTTGGTATATGTAGTTTAAAATACATCATGTGTTTGTACACTAATAGCATATGGTAGTAGGTTCATACAATCATTCTGCAAACACATATATAAGACAAATAATTTCACGTCGAAAACCAACCTCTAGATGAATTATTGAATTTATGGTACCATTGTCCCTATTTCACACATTGTTCTTCACCATCTGTTTCAACTCACAGATATCTTATTAATCGGTTCAGCACGTTTGTCACAAAAGTATTCATTTCAACTAATGTAAAATCAAGTATGTATTATAAATTTATACAATATGAGCAATGTTGTATTTTTCATTTAATTAAAGGAAATCGAAATAAATATAGAAAGTGCTATAAATAACTTATTCACTGACATATTGATGAAGCGACGTCTGACGAATATTGAACATTTAACTATTGCAGGCATAATACTCATTTTACAACATTGTCAACTTACAATGCCTGCTTGTTCGTTTTCGACGGAAGTCCCGAGGCGGCATTTTGACTTCGCGATTTAAATCTCATGAATTCATTATGCTTACTTCACGAAATCACAATTTCACAATTGCAACTTAACGATTTCACGATATCAACTCAATCATTCACGGAGTTGAAATCGTGAAGATGAAATCGTGACAGCTGAAAATCTTAAATTAATGAAGTTAAAACACCTAAAGAATGGTTCAAACGCACACATGCAAGAACACTTAACGTTTAGCAACACCTGCCTATGAATTACAATCGGCATTGACATAATATCTCAAAACAAGATTATAGGATAAGTTTGCATTATCCCAACTGTACTGACAGCTTCTCTTATTTCTCATGTGATGCTCTACTTCTACTTTGATAATAACATAACGGCATATACGTGCTAGCTAATCTATACATTTACGCATTGTACATTGTTGCATTTTGTCCTTCGCTGCAAAAATGCAAAAACACAGAATGGCAAAAATCGTCCACCATAAACATATGTTGGTATGCATTTAGTAATGCTTATTATTTGAGTGCATGTACTAGTAAAAAAAACTTGTGTTTAAACACGATCACCTCACCGCATTGTATTTGTTTGTGAATGAAAAATAATCTTCTACACATGATATTTCACATACTTATGTCATGGCTGAACCGCTTTGACAATAGACGTACAAAAATATGCTTGATTTTGTTTTACCTACCAATCCGCAAAAATGATGATTGTGTATGCACTTGTCATTCATTGTTTTTTTCTGAGTTATTTGGCATGAATGGGGCATGAAATAAAAACCATACATGTGATACGCTTAATACTCCTTTGTGGTGTATATATCGAAGGGTGGTGCAAAATGGTTCTAAGTGACATTAAATAAAGAAGCAGATAGAATCTTTTCGCTGTCACCCCTCGATATACTGTTCAAGATTTAGACATGCACCGTCCTTGAACGTATATTTATAAACGTCGCCGTAAACATATCAACAAAAGAATTAAAGGGCAGTATTTCTGTTCGGCCATGTACTCTTACTGAAATATGGAGTATAAGCACACTGTATGTACGTCTGTTCAATTGGTATGAATGTCAGCTTCTATTTTGTGATTGTTTGCAATGGGTTTCGGTATGTATGCACATGTATAATTCAGTCGCTTTGTGTATCAGTCTATTTACACGTGTGTTCCCATTGCATGTATTTATATACCCATTTGTGTATAGGAAGATGAAAACTACCATGAGATCAGTTAAGGCTATCTGAATCGCTCAAGAAGGCTGACGTCAGAGAGTTCGTTTCCCGCCTGTAGTGTGTGCGCTTAACAAAATAAAACAATTTCATTACCTGAGCGACTGTTAGTAGGAATTGAACATGGAATATGCTGTGGAAATCCTCAGATTTATGCAAATGCAATAAGTCGTGCAGCATAATAAACCTTAAAACTAAGGTTGAAATTCAAATTTACGAAATGGTAATCCAAATTCTTGGAACAATTAGATATACTAGTAATCTTCATAAACAATATATTAATATTTTGCGGTAAATATTATTAAAGTCTAAAATGTCAAAAATTAAGACATGATACATAACCTTACTGATTACTTACACAAAAAACAAGCCTATTTATTCATTCCTGATATCAAACAATTTTAAAAATCTAAACATTCTAAATTATTGTTTTCATACCTTAGTTAATTCACGTGATTTAGTTTAAGAATGATCTTGAATTGTGAATATAGACTTAGTATTATTTTACCTTAAACAATCTCAGTGCAGTTAAAACAAGCTCATCGTTATCATTATTAATCAAACAAATCACTCTTTGTATTTTAAACAAGCTCTTTGTTCTATAAGATCGCAAACAAAGCGCTCTGTGCATTGCTCGATGTAGTTTAGATAAGGTCTTCGTTTCTAGTTGCTATATATTTTTAAACACCCGATTCAACTAAAACAGCTTGCTTTCCTCAAAAACAATAAAGCATTCAAAATAATGTATGCTTGTACATAATGTGACAAGAAACGTGTTTTTCATTTGTATGAGAAAACACAGTGTTATATAAATATGATAGATAATACATACAAACACCCAAGCATCATTGCATTTGGCTCATGATGTTCGTGTTATTGAAAATATTAGAGTAATACTTCAGCAAGTCTTATTTATTTCTTACCTTCTTGTATACCTCTTATTACAACAACTACGGTATTAGATATGACAGTAATTTAGCCATATATGTACACCGTAAATACTCTTTAATATGGACAATTGTTTCAGATATCAATTAAACAAATATCAAGTATCTCTTCTCTCAACTACAGCGCCAGTTTACAACCAACCGGCAGCACACGCGGGCGGAGTCGGAACTGTAGGAGCAGCAGGTGGGGCCCATGGAGGAATGGTTGGTCCTAGTGTGCACGTGGTCCCCCAGATGAACCCCTACCCCAACAATGTTGTTACCCCAACCCCCACAACCAAACGACCTAACCAGTACCTGTACGAACCCCACTCCTGCCCCAAGATGGACGTAGCCACATGGGAAAACGAGGTCGTCATTTATGACAATAAAAACTGTGCAATGTAAGTATATGATCTACTTCGTGTCCATTGATATTCTTTATTTAGGACAAAAGTGTTTATTATTTAAGCTTGCTATGAAAAGTTTTATTTTGTTATCACTTACAATTACGTTCAACAGTTGTGAAGTTTGGGGGCTTATGTCAGGTATAACCAGTATCGATGGAGATCACGCCATCATGTAATTTACAGGAAAAGTTTTCAATATTTATAACATTCCAAGACGTTGCCTTAACCTGAATGTTTTGTTTTAAAAATGAATGAATTTAGGTGCTCCGAAGTATTTAAAATATCACAACCATATAAAAACAAAACAAACATGCCTATTCTTGAAAAATCGGACGCTTTGTAACCGTTATTTTATGGATTTTGGAACGAAATTGATAATGACAATGAAATCGTTTTTCTCAAAGGTTTGATTTAAATGTTACAATTTATATGACAAGGGATTCTTTATACGACCAACGACCGGAAATTTTACAAGCTTTTAAAATCGCAAAGTTAACCAAATTAATTTTATCTTAGACAGGTAGTGAACTTAAACGCCATTGTTGGTGTATTTTTAGATACGTTTTTTTCATTAAACTGTTTTATGTGCCAAATTAATCTAGCATAAGCACCAGTTTGTTTCAATATACTACTAACAGATAGATTCCCTTGACATGTCGTGTCATATTCTTACCGAAAAGGTGTATATCAAACATTCTTTGGGACAAATTACGTGCATAACGAACGTTATAAAGCGTTAAACAGACAATTTTATTGCAAACGAATATACAAAGACTAGATGGATAGTGTAACTCTGTCTGTTATACTTTACGAATATGCAATTCAATGCCTAAAATACAAACGTTTTAAACTTGTTTGACAAGTTAATTGCAAACAAAAAGTGAACATAGCAAGTACTTTGCTGACCCTACATTTTCTTTCCTGGTAATTGAATATCTGTCAAATGCATTCAAATTCATGACAAGAAAACCATTGATGCAAAGGGCGCCGTGAACGTGCTTGTAGTACAACAGGATATGAAACATCACATATTACAATGATCTTGTTAAGTGAATGACATAAATAAATCCCCCCGGATTTGTTTTAATAAAATACACTTCCAAAATAAGTTGTGTGATTATTTTGAACTGTTATTAGAAAATGCTGATAGCGAGCTTTAAAGTGCTACTGATAGAATTGACATACGTGAACTTTATTTTCTTTAATGGAGAAAACAGTTTGAAATTGGTAATAGGTAATAACGTTTTTAACAACACACAGTTATAAATACTTCATTAAGTTTGCATTAAATATTTGTTCACTACTGGATGTTGTACGTTGTATACAAACATTTTTTACCATTGCATAAACTGTCAAGCTGGGACTATAGATTTCATCATAGTATAGAAAAATTATATTGAAAATACATATTTTCAGATCGATTTGCAGAGTTCGACTTATGACAATTTAAGGTCTAAGTCGTGTGTGCAATATTTAATAAAACATACATGTATGCAATATTGCAATTATAATATATTAGAGATTTAAAAAAAAGTTTATCAATTTTACATAGATCGATTCTGACGAATGCATAAAACTAGTTTCAACGAGTATATTTCAGTCAGTCTTTATCCATCAATGCTTACTTGTTAAACTAGTGTCAGTAGGGAAAGGAAGTACATAGTTGGTGTTTGCATTTTTGTGTGGGCCAATTACAATCGAGGGTTTTTCAAATTTTGTGTGCATTATTTTAACGTAGATCGATTCTGCGAATCCACCAACAAACATCAAATAAGTAAACGTTCAATTTTGGCGATCTATAGAGAAAAGAGCGAGCGTACCTCGGCCCGCCCGGTCCATTTTCTCTAGATTGTTAAAGTTGAGCCCTAACATAATAGCTCTACCTTGCTATAATAAAATTTAAAGACAGTGGAGATACAATAATAAGGGTATATATCTACATAGGCAATTATCTTGATTTCAAACAGTTTCCTACTTCTATCATTACCCATTTTGAAGTTAACATCCACACATTAAAACGCACACGGAGGTTTAAAAAAAACATTCAGCGTATTTCTGCTCTGTGTCATGCGCCAATACATATCCAAATATATTCCCTAAAATTGTTCCTAGTCGCTGCTTATTTTAGAACATGGTTTATCCTAAAATTAACAGGGACTTGGACGGAAATCATCATGTAAATTTACAAAGAGTGCGAAAAAACAAACAATCCAAAAAGCACATTAAGTAATCATATCCATTATAAAAATATGACTGCAGCAATATTTTAAAATGACAGTAAAGCCATGAATTACAATTACATAATAACCCCTCCTAACGTGGTCAGAAAAATATTATCGTGTCATGAGGCGCGCCCACATCATTGTAGTTCATCAAGTAAGCAACAAAGGTGCGAACTGATTGGTTGTAGTCTCATCGTATGGTAGTGACGCAATGCTGACGTCATTCATTTGCTTCCTTATTGAAAAGTTTATTCTGATGTTTACAAACATGTCCAGCTTACTATCAATATTTTCAAACATACAAATATGTAAATGGTAAATGGTGTTGCGTCATTTATGTTGGAGGCGTGATATATAAGTATATAATAACATTAATATTAATACAAGCATAGAATGCAAAATAATAAGTGATATTTGAGAGTGTATTTATAACCCGTATTATAATATATTACACAGGAATGTTGATTGCAGAGTTTCATTCTTTATTTTCCTCAATCAAATAGGTTGCTATTTTGTGTAGTTCGTGTTTTCGTAGTATTTTGCAGATTTACAAATTTGACCATATTTGGTCTTCTCTGATTTTTAACCTGAATTTAAAGTGTGTACGGCAGTGTCGGCTGCCATTTTTTGAACTTCAAACATTTAATAAATATATATCAGATATATTTATACACAAATATGTTCAACATTAAAAAAAGGAAAATGATTAAAACGTCAAACGTGTTTACTGTTTGGTGTACGGCGCCCTTGGTTTTAATAGCCCTTCATAAAACATTGTTTTGACTCTAATTGTTTGTAATTCGCATGCTGTTTAACAGTATTCACACCACATTTGAGACAGTTTTTAAGTATATTTATTATCAATGTCTCCAACAATCTAATAATTTATTCAGTACTTCCAACGACTGTGGTACATTTTAAATGCCCGGATACGGTGTTGTATAAACTTGATTTGATTTAAAGTAATTTATCTTGGACTTCATAAATAGGTAATGCTGACAAGACGATATTAACGACCTACCTAATTTGTTTTCGCAGTTTTTTCGTATTTTTCCATTAAAAATGATTACTTGCAGTAGGTATGTCTACGTAGTAGAATTCATTGCTTATGCGTGATTGGCTAGTTGATGTTAGCACGTTATATTATCAAGTTAGGTATATAGCTTAACTATTCCAACTCTTTTGGGTAAGCCTTCGTAGCACAGTGGATACAACAATGGACTGCATTTTTTTCAAATTATGATAGCAAAGAATAAAACATTTTATTATATAATTGTTCTGAGATTCGTAAAAAACTTTTTTTGGTGCCAATCTGGTGTACAGTCCCTTTAAGATGCACAGCATATTCGCTGCATAATGAATATATCTATTCTGTATAAATTCAGGATGGTCGAAATAGGAAACCCTTCGCCTATATGTTACGTAATTATTGTTCTTATCGTGGACAAATGACCGTCTATTTTTGCTAAGCTCATTATCACTCAAGATCGAATCTGATGTTAGAGATCAGAGTTGCAGTATTTGGAACTGCTGGGCAATTTTTATCGAAAACAACTTCGGATGTATTTGGACGGTTTACCGAAAAGCGGTCCGCTTAAGTCCGCTGCAAGTAGATCGCGTAGTAATTTTATTTAGCAGTAAACTTTATGACTTAACTCTTGGGAATCTTAATTCATCTTAAACCATCCAAATACATCCGAGGTTGTTTTTGAAAAGAAATGGCCGAGGAGTTCCGAATGCACGTAAACTGTTATTGCAATTGTTATATATCGAAAACATATAACGACATTAGTTCATGCTGGTGACGTCATTTGTGATAGATGTTCTACATCATAAATTTAAAAATCTCTTCCAAATATGGATACTGTAATTTGATTTAACTACCATTTTACCTTTTATTTCAGAATTATTCGAATGAACCCAAAACTAAGGTAAGATGATTTATATACTTATGATACATCTTTAATACCGATTTGTGGCTAATGAAACAATGGAAACTGCAGAAACAAGCCTTAACAGTGACCGAGATACCCTATAAATGCACAAAGATCGAGGCCAAACTCACTCAACAAACCCTCAGTAAACAATATGTACAGTTTTTAACGGGCGCTCTTACTCACGCTTGCCCCAATAAGCAACGCGTCTTCCGTTGTAGTGTCAATGAGTGGAAATGGACGTAAACAGTTTTCATTTTTAGAAGTTTATAAGATGAACTGAAAAAAAAATCGAGGAATGTAGTTCCACACAATATTGACTATGTGTTGTGTAAAATGTAAAAGTTCTGAACAAAAAACCCAGATCTGATCGTCTAGAACTTGCATTATTAGTGCTTGATGTTGACAACGTAAACTTCTGGATGTTCATGAAAAGAGGTATCGTTATTTTAGGTTATAGCAATTTATATAGTTCTAGCTTTTTATTGACACAAGGCTGCCTCCTTACAAATTCAATTTGAGCACCACAACCAATGCTGTGACACAACGACGTTCATTTCGAGCCTATGGCTTCATGTTAAGCAAATTATGTTCTAATATCAAGGAGGCAGCCTTTTGTCAAACATAGCTATTCAGAAGAGTCAAGGATGTGCTCTATTGGTAATAATTCGGTTGAAATAGAAGAACACGTGTTGTTTTAGTGTCATGTATACCAGGCCTTAAGACAATAACTATTTTCCGAAGCAAATTAATAAGATACATTTAAATCTATTACTGCTGAGAAAACCTGCTGTGATATCCAAAATCTTAAATATGATACGATATATATGTGAAAAGAGAATTGATGATAGAAAGTTCTACTAACTTTAAGATATTAAAGAAGTTATAAGATATAAACATTCTATGTCATTCTTAAACCTTTATTTATGAAAACCCTGAAAAATGTAGTGGTTACATGTAGTAGTACAAATACCTATTTTAAACTTTATGTTCACAAAAACATGAATTTCCTGAATTTTACCTAGAATAATGATTGTATAAATTTAAAAAAAGTTATTTATATAATATTAGTACACTTATATTAAATAAAAACTAATACTTTTGAAAGGAAATGACAGTTAAATGTATTTTGTGATTTTATACATTGTATATATGACATATACTACATTTAAGAGTTTAATTATACTTTGTATAATTTATAAAAGTCTCCTATAACTCAATTTGAGTGGCAATACTATTTATTACCGTTTTAATATTGGAAATGATGTATGTATGTATTTGTGAGACTGTTATAAAATATGCCGAAAAGCTTGAAGGGAGAAGCTTAAACCTTAGAAAAGATTACACTCTTGAAAACCAGATATTTGCGTTATCAACATCAAGCACCAGCAAGTTCTGCAAGGTCTAGACGATCAGATTTTGATTTTTGTTCAGAACGTTTACCTTTATCACAACCCATTGTAAATCCTACGTGGGAAAACATTCACGATTCTTTTTTTCATTTTTCCCTTATCATTCTCTATTATTGAAAATTAAGAAACAACACTCAATGTTTACTTCCATTTCCACTCATTGGTTTTACAAAAGAAGACGCGTTGGAGCATTTTCAACGAAGAAACAAAACACATGGCTCCAATGAATGGATTGACCGCCATGCAATGTTATGTTATAAAATGGTTTAAAATCAATATATTCAAGTTTATGACATTTATTTATGGCGAAATTTTGATATCAAAAACATGCAAAAAGATTGCATTCTAAATATATCAATGCAACAATTGAAGTTCATTAGCATAATTTATATCAAGGGTCAAACGCAAGCAAATATATTCATGAATGAATGAATAAAATACCATATTTGCAACCATAATTCTTCTTTTTAAATTTACAGCATTGGTTCGGAAATCATTAACGAATACTTTTAGTAGACAGAGTGGATAATGTCAAATTTTAACATTTGCAATTAGCATATTGACAGGCGGCTTCCTTATATCATTGTCTTTTGACATAAAGCATGCCTTCATCACGTTGTCAACCCGCTCAATGTCAATGTGATATAGCTGTAAATTAACATCTGCTTAAATTAAACGATTTTTTATCAATAAGAATTAATTAAAAATTAATAAAGTATCCATCATTTTATACAGGTGTTACTAACATGATGAAATGGCACTCGATGCATTTGACATACTTGTTACAGGATTTCCTTGTCGCGTAATTGTGCAATGAATTAAACAGCATAAAGGTCATGTCGAAGTTATACGGAGTGGCGGATCCGTGGTCTAGTGGTAACATACATGACTGTCAATCCACGTGTCACAGGTTCGCATTCCCCGCTGCACCACTTATACAATTACTTATCGTCTTCCGGGAGGGACGTGAAATGTGGGTCCCGTGTGGCAGTGCTATACACTGGTTCACGTTAAAGAACAAGGGTGGCTGTAACCAGGGTGACATTCTGTCTGTGCAGTATGCTCCAAAAACAATTTTATCGGAGCACTCACCGAATGGGCATTGCCCGAATGCGAGTATAAATAAACTTAGACACCACCAACATAATTGCTTATTGCATAACTTGTTAGAACTTAATATAGTAAAATTTGTTCATCCTCTGATTTATTTAGATTTAATTTCGAACTTGTAACAATATAAGCATATGTGTTGTTGACGATGAACAATGTACAAGTCGCAATAAACTGTCTGTATGTCCTTTATAAACTGTGGTTTCATTACATTTTTCCCACCCATAGGTTATTCATGCGTACAGTCTGTCTTAATTGTTTGCGACGTGTTGTAGGTATTGGCCCTGGGCTGGTCCCTGTAGTTTCCATTGTATTATTATAACGACATACTATTTCCATGCATTGCCATGACCACACGGACATTTCTAATCTGTAATTATGCATGTGATAGTTTATCAACGAAGTCCCGGTAACATGTGTTAATGAATGTTTAAATTAAATAAGATTTAACTGCGTCTGTCATATGAACTCAACCGATCTGAAAAGCCGATTGTCTCTAATGTCATATGCTTTTTACGCGTTGTGTTATGTGTTATGTGTTGTTTTACAGCATTTAATGTTTCATTTTTTATATTATTATATTTTACAGACGACCCACGGTAACATTCCAAGCTCCTTACTGGTGATTCCAGGGACTGAGGCAGCAGGGCGGGGACACTTCGCCTGCTTTTGAACACTCTAGATAGCGCAGAGTCAGTATATGAGATGTACAAACTCATTCATCGGTCCCATGGAAATCCCCAATATTCACATCAAAAACAAGAACTTAAACATTGTAGTGTACACGCATGCACGCTTGTGTCACATGATGATGACGTCAATATTATCGTAGTTAAAAATAAACTGACTCACGTGCTATCTGCGCGAAAGATATTGTTATTATATTGTATCGTATTTATGTGTCGCTCGCAAGCATCGGCTGTTAGCGCTTTTAGTAATAAATGTACGTGGACAAGCTTGTATTTGCTATTCTATCCAAAAGACCTGAAACAGAAGGACAACTTAGTATCTGGTTTAATACAACTATCATGAATATTTATTTATAACTCCGCAAGTTTGAAAATAGTTTTATTGGAAACAAAAAAGGCTTACTTGGTAATATTCTAGAAAAGCATTTCGTAAACATATTTCTGACCTTGTTTTGATAATAAATATCTATTTGAATAGTAGTTAATTTTCATTTACACCATAACTGAAAAATGAGCTATTTCCCCTTATTTATAGTCAACGTTCTTAAAACCTTCGCCACTTTCTGTATCTAAACAGGACATGACATCCTGAGCATAGCTACAAAATTATACGTCATCAAACCGGGTGTTACGTCACAGTTTAAAAGAGGCCAATTTCGTTAAGAGTTTATCGTTTTGATTCTTACTGGATATCATCTCAATATTCTAACTTATGATGGAGATTTAAAGGCTCGGAGTAATATTTTGTTTTAAATCATTCTGCGTACTACAGTTCTGCAATGATTGTAGTTTGCTGTATTCTGCTCATCATCAGCGCATGTGAAACAGGTAATTTATTGTTACTTATTGTAAGAAAAAGGCATGTCACAAACCAATCTGACACTTGTCATCATATAATACACAATTTTATTAAACTTACCGAAGGCTCGCTCACACACAAATTTTCTGACCACGTTGAATAAAATTGTGTAATATATAACGACTCGTGACATATTATTTATCATCGAGAAAGAACATTAATTATGTAGTATGTGTGGGCAAGCTAAAGTCAAACAAAAATACATCAAAATATGAGCAATACAATGAACTGGATTTGATCGAGGTTATACATTGACAGCAATGGTCAAGGCAGACAAGAAAAGACATTTATTATGTGATTTAGGTTCCAGCCAGCGACACAATTAACATTTAAACTGACGAATGTATAAAACATGTATACACATTAAGTACAGTTTTTTTGCAACAAACAATTAGCACATATATAAACATATATGGGTCATTCTATTATTTTTTAAAAACATCTAGGCAAGTAGGAATACGTTATGTATAATAGAAGATGTACCCAAATCCACAGTTTTAAGTTTTTACTAACATGCCCCGTGCAGACAGTATATTCAACAACGAGAAAATGGCAACTTCCAGATAAAATTTCATAACTTTTTATTGGACAACAAGATAAAAATATCATTTCCGTAATTTAATTTAGAATCTGAATTACACCAATACTATTATTACAGTTGATTGCAAACAATAGATTTTAGGTAAAATCTTTTCTACTGAATTCAATTTTATGATATAAAATATATCCTTAATATTTTTAAATCACTAAAATTTGCAATATTTTTGAAGAATGGTCATTTTTTTAAAAAACGTTTACAAAATGTGTCTTTAATTAAAAACAAGTGCGATGAAATGGTCCAAATCAGAACCAATTGTTAAAACTAATTTGAAAGTAGCAAAATGACATATAAGGTGTGAATAATATTCCTAAATGATACTAACAACACTCATAAAACGTCATGTTACGGAACTGATAATGCGTAATGGGAATGATAGGCATATTACGGAGTTGATAAACACATAAATTTTCAATGTAAAATCACCAAAAACTATTTCATTTATCTAACAAATCAAAAATATATACCTTTAAGTGTATTATATGCAATACGTGGATAAATATTTAAAACATAACTGTATTTGACATTTTTTGTTACGGAAATGACAAAACACAATAAACATATGAACTGGAACGCAGTTATAACTATTCTCCAAGAACCATCATGAATATTAAACACAAAGAACATATTTCATCTTTTCATAAGTCTAGAATGTCTTCGATTTGGTGCCAAACGTCGTCATTTAAAAATTCCGCCCAGGCACACTCTCGGGAGCACCGTCCAATAATGACCACAGTCATTTATTCATAAGTCCAGAATGTCTTCAATTTGGTCCCAAACATCCCATGTATGGCAATTAATTAAAACCTTAAGTATTATTTCTATAATAAAACCTCCAGAACTGCACAGCAGGACATCCAGATCTAACATCTGATAAACAGCAGACGGCAATAAAGATTAAGATTAATACACGGAAGTTGTGTAGTATACACGGATTTAGCGGGAAAGGGAGTGGGGGGGGGCAGTTATAGAAAGGCTTAAACTAACCTTTAAGCAATTATCAGAAATTAATGACCATTCGTTTACTAACATTTTCCATTAAGATTGAGTGCCAAGAAAACAACTTAAGTTATAAGCTAGTTGTAATATTGATACGTAATTTTTGCACGTCATTTCATTAACGAACTTTCGTAAGTACTTGTGCGTGGCGTCATATTTAGCATTCAAATGCGCAATACATGGTCTCACGTTTAGGCAAGCAATATAAATAATATCATCATGAACTTTTCAAATACCCCAAAAATAATAAGAGCAAGTATATGTCCGGAACCCCAAAGTCGCGCGGTGCGGCTCATATGATCATTAAGCGACATTGACTTTATTTTTCAACAAATATTTACGTTTGAATAATAACAGAAAATGTTTTTTTTATGTTTTCCATCGCATTGACTATGTGCTGTCCGTTTGTTTTTCTGTCCTGCTGCAAGCTTAACTCCACCGCCATCAATTAAATAACACAAAGCCAATACATTGCCAGCAATGGGCTCTTCTAAAAAAGTTAATGAGGCCAAAGGTCTTAGATCAGAGGTCGTTTCGTCAAGGAACTTATTGTAAAATGGCCATTCAATGTTTTTATTCAATTTCATATATACCACAGGGGCAGAGTGCGTTGTTATGCCACATCCCACATCCCATGCCCCAATCATCAAATACCAAAAAGTCAAAAATATTTCCAGGTTTAGAAATAACGATTTGGGAACTGTAACAAATATTAAATCATAAGAATTTTATTCTTATACTATTATTCAAAACTCTATTTAAAGGGAGTCGACTTGCCCCTGTATTTCCCTATAGCTGATGAGATAACCATGCTCAAGAATCTATAACTTTGTCAAATGTTAACCAAACTCAACCATTTGGGACTTTCCATGGAAAATCACTATGAATATTTAAGGAAATTTACACATTTACCGATCATTATTATACTACCTTGTTTATCAGTAATGCATACTGTTAGGTTAGTTACGTATATAACACAATGCTGCATAATAGTCACACGCATTGTCTGACAAATAGCGTTCATTCAATTGACTTATTACCTCACAAGGATAAAACAATTAACAGGCACATGCTTATATTTCATCCTGTCCCTTGCGTTCAAGTCAGTCCAATAACAAGGTGCCGGTAAATTTTAGTTTATTAGGTTAGATGACCACGTGATGTTTGTCTACAGTCAGTTGGTCAAGTGACCGTGAAACGGACTTTTTTCTATTGTGAAATGTCAGAGGAAAAGCACAAATTATGCTTCAGTGCCTTATTAATAGTCCACCAACAATCACTCGCCCAGACAAATCCGTCACTCTGCATTGCAATGACACTGGCAAAGAAAATCGTTCAAAATATCTACATGTGAGCTTAACCCACCCGTAATGCTGAACAATGTATAACATTTAAAGGTATTTAATTCCATTTCTGTGGCAAATGACATAAACTCACTTACAACATCAATGAATTATCTATTTTCCGGTGCAGCTCTGAACATCCAACACGTTTTTCGTTAACATAAACATGAATTAAATCCTTTAAACATGTGCCGTTTATTTCTAAGCACACGTGATCTTAAAACGAAGACCTGCGTAGTTTGTGACCTGCGGAATAATTGTTACATCATTTGATACTGTTTGGTGACTGATCCAATGTTTATGCACTTTAACAATCCTTCAAGTTTTGCATTGATATTGACGAATCAAAATGCAATCACCTTTAATTTAAACGTATCGAATATAATTGAACAGTTTTGAGAACTATTTTTGTCACATTTAAACAAGGGTACCTAGTGTGCCAATTTCAACAGAGAAAAACAGCTGTCCCCCTTTTAACTTTTCAATGTATTTTTTGATAAACAAAGTAACATGATTAATAGAATAAAACTTCCTCCATCCATGACACTAACTTTATATTCAATATATGCGACTCTTTTTTCTGGAATTCATGGCAATGTATGCTTACCGTAAAATGTCAGGCTGAAGGAAATAAATGGTTACGACCAAAACACCTGTCTACAACTACGAACATGGACCAGAAGCTTTTATATTAATATTAATCTTGAATATTATTATTATCATCATCATCATCATGTTTCATGTATCATCGATGACTTCAAATAGTTATATCGAAGTGGACCCCTAGTAGATAATGGTTTAAATGGACTCGTGATGTTTCTAACGCAGAGCGTCCACTTTTGGTGCGAAAGGTCGCTGGTTCAAACCGAAACACGATAAAATATGAAACCATGCCGTAGCTCCCTTGCCTAACGCTCGATATTGAAAGTGTAGTTCTTAATAAATGGTATATCCGGTATTTGTTTAACCAATGAGTAACTCTCATACCTCCACAAAGTACTAACGGAGCAAAGCTCCCTACTGTTTTCAATGTCTATTGACTTGAGCTACCACGCCTGTTTCTTGAGCGCCCAGGCAAACATCTGTTTGAAATTGTTTGTAAATACCTTATACCACTTTACACTTGTTTAAAGAAGTAATCAATAATTGAATTTTCAAGCATTTCGTAGAATGGTGAAGAAAATATTGTCTTATGCGGTACAGTATTATAATGATAAGTTTTATGCACGAGGATTACGTGCGGGTATGATACTGGCTATTGTTAGTTCTACCGGACGACTTTCTTACAGCTCTCATCAACTTTTTCATTTTTATGTATTTTTCATAAATTACATGTAGACACTAATCTTGTATGTCGGATAGTTCATTTCGGTCATATTATTCACATATTCTGCAAGAAAGGCCGACATGCGTACTTGAAACCTTTTACCGGCGGAATGGGACAAACGGGCACACGTTTCCAGAGTGACTTTCATAAAGCCATTTTTATCTCTGGAATTTCGTGGGCGATTCGAGTCACAGCTGAATATTTTTTGTTTTCATTCTCATTGATTCTTGTAACTAGCTCAATTGGTTAAATAAAAACGTATACTTTTATGAGATTTCGTATACATTTCTGTACAACAAGTACATATACATTACTATCTGTTATTTTGTACATGCCGGTATTGGCACAATAACACGTCTGGTGAAAGCATTTTGTCTTGTTTCTTTTTCTTTAGATAAGTATTTGAGTAGAGCTTAGACTTTACCAAGTATGCTTTCTCTGCGTACGAAGTTTCAAAAACTAATGCGTTTTTGGTTCATGAGGTATTATTTTGCTGCCCTGTCAAACAAAACAATTAGAATGTGCATAATCTCCAAATGGTCAGCTATCCACATATCACGTTTCATGCATATATCTTTGATTTTCTCGTAGTTGTGGCCAGATTAAGTTAAATGGGTATTTTCTCCAATTCCGTTGTCAAAGCAAAAAGAAGTGAAAAGTTTACAAATAACATATATCCAAGAACCTAGTTTCATCAATGTGGCTTTCATTAATTTTAAATAATATAGAAATCGTGTCAAATATTGCTATTTTACTATTTTCGTTGTCATAGAAACCAAATTGTTGGCCCGACAAAAATATAACAAGTATAATTAACCTACTGACCAGTTTCCACATAGCATGTTTCATTAAGGTACATTCCATCCATTTTTAGACCTATAAGATACATTCAAAAAGTATTTCACTATTCACTATTTTTGTTTGCACAGAAACAGCCGTTTTGTCAGAAAACAAGGAATGTGCATACTGTACTGAGGGTCTCTATCAAATTAACGGATCGTCAGACAAAATACGTGAAAGGGTGTGCGTAATTTACTTATTGCCTTTAAAATTAACAATCAAGTTACACAATCCTAGCTTGCCCATTTCTTGAGATCAAGTAAGCAGGTCCCGGATCAAGACATTCACACAGCGTATGTTACCATAGCTGTTTGTTTGATTATTTGAGGTTATCAAGGTCTGCCCGCGCCAATTGGCCGCATTATGGCTTGACCCCGCCGTGACGCCATCGCGACTTATATTGTGTTTAAATGCCATAACACGGCCTCTAAACGCCAGCTCCACCACTTTACGGTGGTGCAAAGAAAAAGAGTTGTCGACACTTCCGTGGTGGCGCTGTGCCCTATGTTTACATGAACAAACGTGAGTATGATTTATATTTTATTTGATAATTTCATTTAACGGACATATTTCGAAAATCGGAGAATGTGGTGAAGTAAACGTTGCCATTTCGTCTTCTTTTCAATCATCAAACTCAATTAAATGCATATTGATACACATATGTTAAAGTGAACGAGCCAATTTTTGCGAAACTCAATGGAAACCAGTTATATAAGACTGCTGACGAAAAAGATCGCAGATTTTTATATTTAAGTTCAAATAATGATGTTTAAGGCATTTTTCTTAAACCGTTAGTAATGGTTTAAGCCATAAAACATTAACTGTTGAACGGAAATATGATAATCTACGGTCTGATTTTTTGTCAGCAATCTTTTATCATTGGTTTGCAGATATTTATGAAAAAAAATGGTCTTTCACAGACAAAATGTATATCTGTGAGAGTGCAGCTTTAACATACGTTTATAAATATGCTTTTAATCAAGTTTGATAATGAAAAAATACAAAATTGCAACGTTTACGTCAATGAACGTTTGTTTAAGTTACATTTAATTGTTATAAGAGTTTTAATTGAAACACAATTAAGGTGAACTAGATGCACTTCAAACTATTTTTAACAAAGTACACCGCACATTGTGTCAGGGCCACATCTATCCAAGCAATAAACAACAGCGACTTTGAAGCTCGTCATATAATGTTAATGTCCGAGCACAGAAATGAGGCGTCAATACAGTCATATTGTAGAGCACCCAGCAACGTCCAGAAGAAAGAGCTCAGTTCAACACTAATCTTCTCACGCACTCTGGCTCTACTTCCGCAAAAGCTCCCATTGCTAAACACGTTACCCCACCCACCGCCACAATCGTTTCAACCGATGTTAAATTCCAAACAAATGACAATACACTTGCTAATTTGTCCAACACCGTATTCCAACATGGTTCATACACCAACTGCTCCTTCAAAATAACGCTAAACAAGTAAATTGACTGGAATTTATCTTCAATTTGACAACTCGTGACTAACAAATGCTTTTATCGCGATTTATCGCGAGATAAAATGAGAACTTTGCATGTGGCGATATTATTGCCGTTTTCTGTTATTGTAAATGTTTCATGACCCCAGTTGTATTTTTCTAGTTGTTATACAGTTATAATACGTATATAATACGTATATATAATATATTTTTTCTTGAAATATAGAAATTAAACCTATAAATAAGGAACTATTTTAACTGCGCATACATTGTTGTATAACATTAGGTTAAGGTAGCTGTTTTAATTTTCCCATCGATGAATACATCGACAGAAAGAAAAAAAATGAAAATGCTCTAAAATGAACATTTAAATTAATGTAGATATAAGTATTAAAATTCGACATTTTGCATTTTATTGGGGTATTGTATGCAATTAGGATGTTCAAAATAGTGGCTTGGGACTCCACCATTTTGAACAGCCCAATTGCAAACCATACCCCAATAAAATGCAAAATGTCGAATTTTTATCCTTGAAGAAAGTCAATAATGTTTTATTTACCTTTATATCAAAGCCATCGCTTTAGAAGCAGTTCATTTTTTGTAAGTTCAGTAAAACATCCTTAATACACACTCATAATCTCTGTTTTAATTAGGTCTGAACTATCTGAACTATAAATGTTGAACATTTTATAACGATTTTTATATACCAGCAGGCAATAACATTTCAGACAGCAGTAGTTTTCGAACAATCGCCAAATTGGACTTATTTTGGATATAAAATATTAAGAGTCTGGTCAATCATGTTCTTAAAACATCTCAACAGTTATACCCATTTCATCAGACAATGCTTATTTGAACATACATATCAGGTTTACTGCTGCGGTTATTGACTATTTATTTTGAAAAAGTGTGTTCGCTTAAGATACTATATGAAAGTATTACTACGTGGTATCTAAAAGTTAAGAGTCGCTTTTGAATCAATCATTCAGAAAACAATAAACGTGCTATAGACACAATGGCTACCGGGACGCGACTTGTGATAGCAAATCTTAAAACAAACCAATCGCGATAAATACAGAATACTTTTGTTGGGACGCTAGCACACTTTGCACACACCGTTTGCTGCTTGTGAGGCACAGTGAAATACTTCTTTGATAAGGGCTCATACATGGAGGACATGTACACAAAATATGCCAATGGCCGACCTATATGTTCCGATTGTAGAACGAAGGGCATGGAGGTAAAACCATGTGGAAAGAAGTTTGTAGAAGAGAAGAGTGTGAACTTTATATCAAACGTGTAAACATACGTTTTCGTGTTGAAAAACCTCATGTGGCTGATATGATTGTAACAGAAACGATTTCTTACAAAGTAACATATTTTAATTATTTCCTTCAGATGATATAGTATAAAATGTTGATCTAAAACAGTTCCTTTTGCTCTTTCTGGTACATATATAAAACATATAAACTTTTCAGGTCATTTTTTAAATACATAAGTGCCATTTAACTACATGTCATTCTGTGATTTAAAAATCTGAAATTTCTGAACGGGAGAAAGTAAAAATGTCCGTTTAGATGATTATTTTACCAAATAGAAAATGAGGATGTTATGTTTTCCATTTTACAACTTTTAAACACTATTAACATATAAACATACCAAACATAAATAGTCAATGTTTTTTAAACTATCTTTCCTTCAACTGAACACATACCAACATTTACGGGAAATACGAAGTGTTCGTCGGCTGCCACATGGGATTATGTTTACAAATTTGGATTACTAAAATCACCAGGGACAAGCCGATTTTTGGAAACATTTCTTACAACAGGTGATAGATTTTGAAAGTTTGTATTACATGCTGTATATACATAGTATACATTCCTGCTTTTGAAGTGTGAATAAAAGTTAGTGTTGCTGCAAATGGTGGCATACAATTTGTCAGTATTCTGAATTGGCTTTCTTAAACCGGACTTCAGCACTTACCGTTAAAATGGGACATACCTCTGGAGATTCATGATTCAACAACAAAGTGTAGTTTAAAAAAACTGTTGATTTTTTCTTTCAATTTGACATACTAACCATATCAACAGACCAATGTAACTGCTAGTCAAAGTGTAACCTTGTAACCTACTAATAAAGTGCACTGGACTTACTATAATAAAATTAGATCGACTGATATCCCTTTCAAAAACAAAAATAGGGATCATTTTCTGATCAAATTGTGTTGTCAAAAGTGTTATTTTATGGTTCTACATTAAAATTTAGTTACATTCTTGTGAGATGGGCATATACCGCTAAAAGGTATCCTACCACTGAATGTCCTTTGGACAAAAACAACCCGTTCATTGAGGTACAAATCTTTCATAAACAGTCGACATTGTTCTTACATTATGACACACTCAGAATGCAGAAACATATGTTTTCTGGACCTAGTACAAGGAACGTTCGTCCTATTGAGTAGGTCGTTTTCAGAGTTCGTACACTTTTATATTTTAAACAAAACGCTTTTCGTTGATTATGGTAAGAATATTACCTGGAGGTCTTTGTAACTTTCTTTCGCCATGGATGCTGAAAAAGATACATGGATCGTTGTTTTAACTGATTTGTAATATGAAATAAGTAATGGCTTTGTATTAACTATCCACTTTTCTCTTATTAACAATTAATCAAAATATATTTATAACAGAATTCGTTCAATCAGTATTTGCTTTTATAAAACATTGCATTTTCGTGGTTCGTCAGACCATTTGTTTTCTTTTCGAATTCCGTGATTCGTAGTTGTATGGTACTCAAGTCATTAACATTCTAAGATTCTATTATTTTATTTCATTTCATAAGGTATCTTAGAAAGCAAGAATTAACTCTCCCATACTACATCCTAAACCCTTGACAACTCTCTTTAACACCAAATTCTTAGATAAAAAATAATGAAAATTATAAAACGTGTGACATTGCTGAAACATACTGACAATAGTCTAGACTGTCTTAAGTTTGACAAAAAAATCAAATACTTAGTACCAGTTTTTGAGCAATACTATAAGACGCATAACGTACCACTGCGATGACCGGCCAGTTATCCAACGACGGTGTATGTGACCTGAAGTGGTGAGTTATGTTTCATATATCGGGCTTAACATTTTATGATATTGCCATTCATATTATATTATTCGTATTATTAATTATTAATTAAATCACAACTTCTGACCACGTTAAAATCCGCCAATTCACGTTGATGTCATTTAAAATATTTTTTTAGTAAAACAAATAATGATGGATGGAACATTTGAAGAACTATTAAAAGATAATGATATCGACTTATTTCGGAATTTGGAATTGACATTTTGTGATTTTAAAGCATCTGAAAATTTAACAAAACATGAAATCAAGGAATTGAAACAAGAACAGAAGGAAGACGGTGAACTGGAGGAAGGACAAGAAGATTTTACTAGGTTTAGAAGGGTTGGCGAGGAAGACATAACGGTTTTTGAAGAGTTCAGCAGTCAAAGAGAACTAGAGAAAACACAAAAGGGGCAGTAAAGCTATTTCAAGGTATGAAAGTGTTGGGGTCTTTTCATCTTATGTGAACATTCAGTGTTAAAAACTTAATTTTGATTCACCAATTGCTGCATAGATAAAACAAATTAATTTTAACACATAAAAAATGAACAAAAACAGTGTTTAAAACTTAAACATTTACAATAAAAAGATATTTTAACACGAAAATAAAAATATAAACAAAATTCATTTAACAGGAAAACGTAATTCTAAACATCTATTGTAATAACATTATTAACACTAATTATTTTAGAAAAATGTGTTCAAAAATGCATTTTCTAACTCCAGATTGGCACAGAGCTAGGTATGCTGAGCCTCTTAACATGTCTTCTGTGTCAGAAGAGTTACTTGGCCAGATTTTGCTACTGCGAAGTCTTCCCGCAGCCATCACAAAGGCACTCAATTGTTTTCGGAGTTGGGTCTAAGGTTTGCTACAAGAATAGTTTGAAGAACATACGATCTGGTCTGAACAGACATCTGACCGACCTCGCAAAATGGACATTGTTCATCGCACATCATTTAAGGCTGCAAAACGTTCACTTGATGGGTTCATGAAAGAACCGGACTTTCCCGACCCTGACATCACAATACTATCAGCGAGGAAAGTTTTCTGAAGATCATGACGGAATTGAGTTTGTCACCCTGAAGCACGACACGCAGCAAAAAAAAAACTGCCAAGGTGGGCTTACCAAGGATGAGGCTCCATCTGACCAAAGAATGTATACGACAGGAGGCCGGTGTTGTCCTGTAGCAATGATGAAGTTACTCATTAGTAAAACCGACAAATCTGCATCGATGATGTTCAATGCCTGCTTCAAGGATGCCATCACAAGACCTGTAGCAAAAATTACATTGAGTTAATCAATGCGCCTCTAGTACAAGCATTATATAACATAACCTCACTGAAATTGCAACATACTACCTTTCAACGGGTTTATCTTCATTACTATGTCTTATATAACATACCAAAAAGTCCTAAGGAATCCAAGTGGTGGAAAATATTGAAAAGTACGGAAATCGGTGCTGGTATTTTTCCCAGTATCACCCATGTTAAAAGAAGTTATTTGTGCATGTCAGCTTGGCTGATGCCCACATAAATGGTTCAGTGCTATCAACAATCTACCAGAAAACTTTGGATAATATGCAATATGAAATTGGATGCAGTACAGTGCATGTCCCGGTTTTATTTTCATTCTTTTACACTAGTCTGATTTATTAAAAAAAATAATAGCACGAGAAATAAGATTTTCATAGCACTTTTAATAGGCAGCAATGTTAAGTTCATATTTCCTGCATTTAATACATAAAACTGTTGTTACAATATGTTTCTAGCTATTTTCATTGCATTAAGTTGTAAAAGGTAGATGAGTCGTTACAACACATTGTATTTGTTGTGTTCGTTTATTTGGATAGCCATACTTTTCGAATACATTTTTAATAGTAGCTTCTTGTACAGTTTCAATGTTACATTGTCTTTTATATACAATTTTATATTTTTTATTGCACCATTCACAAAATTCATTTTGGATGATGGCAATACCTGGCAACTCAACAAGTAATTCGAGAAATAAACTTAGTAACTGTATGAATAATCATCCTTTTCTACTCAGATCTATGTGCAGCAAATGTCCAAGCTTCAGGTGGAACATTCAAATGTCTACCAGAGATTTGAAGAGGGAAACCATGTGGTCAGGATAAGCGATCGCCTTTGGTCTGGCATCTCAGTTAATCTCCCAAGAGGGCGAGGGATGACAGAGCAGCAGCTTGTAACATGGCTCCTCGCTATGCCAGCTTGTGCTGACGTCAAAAATAACACGTCAGAGCTAAATTCAGGAGTCAAGTACAATACTGATAAACAAGGACATGACAGATGCATGACTAAAACGAGACATGAAGGACATACACATAGTTCAGAACCCTCGCATTGAAAGAAACCCCTTCTGCCCAAATCCAAGCTTGCGAAGTAGTGTCTAGACTGGCTGGAGTCCATGCACAACTTAGTGTGAATGTATTAAAATCAAAGACCATCGGGAACACCATCTTGGCTAGCATGTATTGAAAATCTACTGCTTAAAACACATTCAAGAAAAAGAATAAGGCAACCACCTTTAACACTCAATCCTCAGTGATGATTGTTGGCGAAGCAGTTCAGGTGGATGCTCAATTTCTTTTCCAGCGACTCAAAGTTACTGAGAAAAAATCAAGAGATCTGGCATCAGTGTTCAAGAATGAGCTGTGCAGTCACCCACCAACACTGCTTGACACCTAACTGCTACTTCGATAGCCACAGAAACCAGTGCTAGCAGATGCCATGTAGTCCCTCCTCACATCTGACCTTCCAGAGCTCACAGGCCAAGTTATATATGTGCTGAATGGAGGAGCACTTGTTCGGCGCATCCCATGGAAACGTGGATCCACATGCAATTATAAATGAATGTTGTTCACTGATTACGTCACAAGAAGTATGGAGAGGCACTTGTTGTGTTTGATGGTTATGAGGACACATCCATGAAGGTCATGACAAACCAGAGAAGAGCAGGTGGAAGGACTGGATCAACCGTGACTTTTGAAGATGACATGCCTGTTACAATATAGAAAGATGAGTCCCAGAAATAACACAAACAAGCAACAGTTCATCAACATGCTCAATGGCCACCTGTCGGACCTTTTATGCCCTCTTCTCCAAACTGAGCCAAAGAAGAGCAGAAAGAATCGATGTGTCTGGAACATCAAAGTTTTCAAGCAGCAGTTGCGTGAGTATGCACTCACATCCTCTTCATGCATGCGATCCTTTGGTGTGACACGACACAACATCCCGCCTGTATGGCATTGGTAAAGAAGCCTCCCTCAAGAAATTCATAACCGTAGACTTCCATGAGCAAGCTACAGTGTTTGGCACACTGTCAGCATCCACAGCAAATGTTGTGACAGCAGGAAAGAATGCGTTGGTGTGTTTGTATAATGGGAAGCCTTTGGACTCAACTTACTACGGTTAAACCGTGTTTGTGAGGACGTGGCTACTAGCATTTTTCATGTACAGCCACAGAGCCTACCACCTACCTCAGCAGCAGAAAAAATGTCACAGTCTCCGTGTGTACTACCAAGTGCAGCAGTAGAAGGGAACCGTTGATGACCTCCTGCCACAGGACTTGGGATAGAAAAAGAGTGATGGGTTGATTTTTCCTGTCCAAACTGACTTACCACCAGCTCCTGCAGGTCATTAGATGCAGATGCAAGACAGATTGCAGCAGCCTGAGGTGCTCATGCAAGAAGCATAACATTGGGTGCTCTGTTGTATGTAGCAACTGCAACGGATCAGGGTGTGCTAATTCATTTCAAGAGGCTGAACGTGTAAACGGTGAATTTGATGATCATGAAAACAGCAACCAGACAATGTCTGACATCTTAACAATTTATGTTGCGCTATTAATATAATCTTTCTTCATGTCATTTTCGTCCATTTTGATACATTTGTACTCAGTGTTTGCTCTGCTATCATATGTATAGTAAGCGCAATAGTGATGTTTCTTTAAAGTATTGTTTTAGGAATAAACAACTTCTTATCGTTATGCATTATCATTTTTGTTGAACATCAGGCCCCAATTACTAAAAACGTCTTATATCCCTTATAACAGGATTTCGCTTATTTTGTGTTTCAATATTTTGCTTAATGTTTTCTTCTATTTAGACTTTAAATAGCAAAATTCCAAAGAACAACTTTCTATTATCAAAATAAAACTGAAGTATGTGTTAAGGCGCTAATTGAAATTACCTACTTAAGACTGTTAAGATTAAGAAGTTTCGAGAAATTTGGGCCAGTGCATGTACTATGGAAGTATATGGCAGGCCATTATAAGTGAATGAAGGTCATCAAAATATCTTATCTGAAGGTAATGATCATCTCACCTGATCTTCCTATGAACATATGTGTTTAGCTATAAATATATTGTCAGAAAGTCCCTAAATATCCAATTATAAAGTACCAAAGTAGGGTTAAGATTTTGTTTGAAATACTTTCCACCTCTTGGAATCCTTAGGACTTTTTTTGGTTATAGATGACACTTTTATGAGTAATGAACACTTGTCAGATGCTAGGTTGCAATTTGTTGTAGGTTCGGCCCTCATTTGTCACAAAATGACTGTACTAATTCCCGGCCATTATAAGCCGTATACTGGAGGCGAAGGTTAAGTGCGCCTGATTCCCGGCCATTTTAGCGGTATCCTGGGGACCGAGATAAGGTTCAACGGATTCCCGGCCATTTAAGCGGTATCCTTGAGGTAAGTTACGACTAATTCTTGGCCATTATCAGCGTAATCCTTTAAGCCGAGGTTAGGTAGCCTGATTCCCCGCCATAATAAGCGGTATACTGGAGGCTAAGGTTAGGCTAAGGCCTATTTCTCGGCCATTTTGGCGGTATGCTAGAGGCCGAGGTTAAGTACGCCTAATTTCCGCCCCTATTTAGCGGTGTCCTGGAACAATATAGAGATTTTTCGTTAAAGTGTCTTTATATATAGAAAACATTACATTTACTTGTTTTCGTTTACAATTATCATTAAACCATAAGGTAAGCATTTTGACATTGAGAGTTTGACCAATTTGCACAATTGCTTGTTTGAACTATTTATGAGACATATTGCTGATTCTGTGACATACTTGTATTTAAACATCAAACATTCCAACTGTTTGATAATTTGCTCTGAAGAAAAATTAGTCAATAAAAACATAACTACTTTTATAATTGTATTAAAACATCCAACAGTCTGGGTGTTTTATATTTTGCTCTCAAGAAAGAATCAGTAAATATCGTGTTGAACTAAACACTCAATACACCAATATCAGTTACAAAGTGAACATGCTTTTTATCCTTTACCTCGTGAAGTGGTTTATAGTTCCTTATAATATCATTCCTTACTATGTGATATTACCTTATGTCTTGTAGTTGGATTAGTTTAAATGTATTTATTTGTCACAAGAAACTATGCAGGTTACGTGAATAAAAAGCATGTATAACTAACAAAATGACTCTGCGTTTGTATTCTAATAACTTTTCCTTGACTGATTTGTTTGAAAAATATTTTTTATGTTACATTTACAAATTAAAGCGTGCTTTGAAGTTTATTAATGCTACTTGCAAGTCGAGGGGTGAAAGCGAAAAGGTTCTATCTGCTTCTTTATTTAATGTCACTTAGAACCTTTTCGCTTTCACCTCTCGAAGTGGAGCAGTGCGTTTAAGTTCAGCCCTAATAAATAGGTCTTTAAATCGATATCATAAATCATGTTGCAAAAAAACAGAAGATATTAAAGGTAAGTGAATACGAATATGGTCAAACTTTGACGTTCATGTTTTTCATTACTTTTTTTTATCAGTGTTACACGAATCTCTACTTTTTTTGGTCATTTTGTTCATAATTATTACGTATGAAATGCATTTGGCTTCAAACAAAATAGCCTTTTTTCCACAGCTTTGTTCAATAAAGTGAGGTATATGCTATAAACACTATTTTTTGTATGACAAAACTTTCATTAACTGGTATCTGCACCAATTGTAAGAATCTCCGGTTGTCGATTGGCGCATTGACGGCAGGTCTTTATTGCGGAGCATTCGATTGCTGACTGACCGTGGCTTTCTCGGACTCGCCGAAGACATGGTTCTAGGTTTAAGAGGGAAATCATGTTTTGCCTAGCGTTGTCGATATAGTGGCGAAATCAACGGTCATGAGTGATCTGGTTAACTTCACCATTTCTATAATCCATTAACAGCGTGTTGTTACTTTTTGTGAAGTAGCGAGAATGGCCGTTTGCAAAATCGTCTTAAGCTTATTGTTGTACATCTTGTTCATTTTGTTCGGCACTTTGAGTGGTTTTGACATTACAGTAAGTCTGTTCATATTACAACAATTGGTATATTTGCTTTTTCTGAAATAAATAACACGAAGGCAAATTGGTTCTCATGATTGATTTCACTTCAAAGAAATAATATACATTTTTAACAAACGGATATATTTACTTTGAATATAACGTGTGTTCATCCAACTACATTAAACCTGGATTTCATTTTTCTGCCATATTTGAACTTCTCTGTTTAAGGCATAGGCCTCTTTCTCACACACTGCCAACACCTTTTCTAGACATTTCACGCACACTGGGTAACTATTCAATGCTGAAATCATACTTCCAAAAAATGGAATAGATATTTTAATCACCGATTCATCAGCTTCTGATGCCAAAAATATCGCTAGAAATTTCACCAATGATTGTGTTGATGCAAACAATATGTTGGACTTGATGTCTGCGTTCTGTCTTAACTTTTTCAAGTCCACACCTATATTTTTTGCCAATTCTTCCAAACTTTTGTCATCAATTTGAAGCTGCCTTCGATAGAACTGGGTTTCTTTGTAAATTGCCATAATTTCGACTGCTCCTCCTATTCCTGGAATTGGCACAAGTGAACCAAAGGATCCAACCAACGCTGTTCTGTTTATCCGCTGTCTTAATGCTAGAACCTTCGTTTGGATGATTTCATCTGAACGAGAAAATAATGCAAATATGGCGGCTTCCCGTTTAATGTCAGGAGCATTTTTTATTAATTCATTCATCAAATTTGAAAAATCATGTTCGTGTTTGTTGTGACTATTTACGAGTGCTATGAGTATTTTCTCCTCATTCAACCCGGCTTTGAGTAAATTGTTTTTTATATCTTCGCGTATTTCAGCTATTAATTTTTGATGATTGTGCGTTTGTGGGTGAGCTTTTTTGTCATCTTCAATGTCGTGGTCAATACATGTTCTTACAAAATAAAAATGCAAGTTTTTCTCTTGTATCTTTGTTGCAAACCATTTGTCGTTTTCTCTGAATCTCCTCTGTGAAACTATCAGGAAAAAGTCATACATGTCAAAATCAATTTTTTTTAAGTACTCATCTTTCGGGAAGTTTGGCGTACCTATGCCAGGCAAATCGTAAAATACCACGTTTTCGTGTTCAGGTAGAACATACTTTTTAACTTCTATGGTAGTTTCTTTACTCCCTACTTTTGCTGCTCCATTGTCGTCGGCTGTCAGGCCAAGAATAGCATTGATTAAGGATGACATCCCAGAACCCGCCTCGCCGATCAATGCCACTTTTAACTCCATATGCTTCCAACTATCCAAATCCTTTTGAAGTGCGCTCTGCATGTACTTTATTCCCTCATTTTTGTATATTGTTATGTACCGCATCACGTCTTCCATCGATTGACGATTATAGATGGATATCTGATTTAAAAATAAAACGACCAGTTTAAAGAAGCAGCATTATTAAAATGATAACAGTAGTTCAGGATATTAATTCACTAAAATGCGGCTTTTTATTCTAACACTATGATATGACTTTGGTGACAACCGATTAAATACTTGTATCAACATCCTCCTGAGTATTAAATCAACATCTTATGTCGCTTTAAGTGAAAGGAAAATGGCAACTGTAATATTCTTATTAATATTACAACTAAATCAGATAGATGACTTTTGAAGGTCCTTTTAATCAGCGTTTGGACTGTTAAACTAGCTTAAATGCCAAAAGTTCAATACTTACGTCTGGAATTGTTCCGCGTAACCAATTTGGTGTACCTAAAATGTAGAATATTTCTATTATCACCTCATAGTATACAGATTTACCTTCCTGGTTGGGTCATCTGAAAGGTATTGAAAAGACAATGCATGGATGAGTCGCAAGTTCAACAAAGACAAGAGTGCTGCTTTTGATGAAAGATAATACTATTTTAATAACATGAGCATTGACAGCAGCGAGTGGTTCATAAAAGGGGACTTTAATCAAACTAGCGTGCGGCAAATATGCATGAAGCATATCGATTTCTCAATGTCAGACTTAATGTTGGACATTTATCAAGGGATTATTACAAAATTCAGAGAAATAATTTTTTTGAAGACATGTACAAACACACAGGTCAGGTGTGTGTATGATCTTCTCGGGAAGAGCATAGTTGCATGCACATATAAAAACAAAGGGATGCAAGTCAAAATCAGTTTAAATAAGATTCTAGTGTCTAAAGTAGACGGCAAGCATGTAGAACACTGGTTTCAGGCTAAAGTTTAACCTTGGTAGTAGATTACATAATAAGTTTTCATTCAAGGTGCCAGCCTATTTTGCACTCCTGTCTTTAGGCTTCTCTTCCCTAGGTGGCGGAACAATAGTATATACATTGAGCGAAAAAGTACCAAATTCTATCCACACAAACGCATATGTCGTCCTGCAGGTATAGAAAATACATTTTAATACTGTACCAGAAAGTTATACCGAGATTGTCATAAATAAACGGCTATGGGTTTGGGCTGCAGATTAGATCAATTAAGAATATTATTTACAAAAAATACATTATCATAACACATGTAATAATAGACTATATATATCCACATTATTTAGAACATTATAAATTAAGATTGAAAATGTAGTGCAATATATAATCATACCTTACATTAATATTGTGTCTTTTTAAAGTCCATGTGCATAACTGTAATTCGTCAATATTTAGAAAAGCTTGAGTCGAGACTTTCAACGACTCGTTTTGATTGCAAAATATTTACGCTAAGGTATTACAGTTTCAAAGTGAGTAGTGCACATAATGAAATGTTGCACACAGTGTTGCGACTTTTACTCTTTGCGATGATCTAAAAAACAACAACATTATTTCATTTCTAAACATGTAATATGTGTCGTAAAATCTTAAGCATAGTGAAAATGAAACCAATGCATATAAGTCATTTTTTGCAAACAGCGTTTTGATTCACCGCCGAAATATGATTGATACACTATTTTACACTTTTAATTGCTGTTTTTTGTGCGTGCTTAATATGGTTAATAACAATACTAACAGGAGGTGAGGTGAACAGACATATATGTTTCGCTTTGGGATGTTCTTTACGACGAACACATGATGGACTGATTGTCTTTGATTGTCTGCGTCAGAATAATTTGTTCCTGCATTTGTCAATGAAGTATTGCGATTGTGCTTGTCCTTGCAATTTCCGTTAAACTATTGCAATTGATATACTTACCAACTGCGTTGAACGTTTGTTGCTTACGTCCTCCTGACACTGCGGAATCTTCATCCTATAATTGATATAACGAATTGGTTTGTGAAATGCGTATTATACAAATTTATAAATTTCAATATTCGAAAAACCATTATCCAATCCTTTGTAGTTGTTTAAATCTTATCAAAAATTACTAAAATTGAGGTTTGTCATTGATAAATGTGGTGATTGATTGCAAATATGTATTATCACATTCGATGTACATTCTTTAACTTTGTTATTGTGTTTAAGTTGCTAATAATAAACACTTAAATATTAATAAAATGAATGAAGATGACAAATGCGTAGATTTATTGAAATATAAGAATTGAAAACCTCTGAAAAGCTCTCAAGTCGGCGTCCTGTCACTTCATCACTTTGAATGCCTAAAACAACCGGTGAACGTTTAATGTGAAACTACCATATTTAAGTATTTTCTTTGCAAATGTCAACAAATTGTTTTACACTTTTAATTGCTGTATTTACACAGTTGCATACTATGTATTTTGTGCGTGCTTAACATGGTTAATAACAATACTAACAGGAGGTGAGGTGTACAGACATTTATGTTTTGAAAAATAAAAGAAACACTACACACCGCTTTGGGATGTACTTTACGACGAACACAAGATGGACTGGTTGTCTTTGATTGTCTGCGTCAAAATGATTTGTTCTTGTATGTGTCAATGTAGTATTGCAATTGTGCTTGTCCTTGCAATTTCCGTTAAACTATTGCAATTGATATACTTACCAACTGCGTTGAACGTTTGTTGCTTACGTCCTCCTGACACTGCGGAATCTTCATCCTATAATTGATATAACGAATTGGTTTGTGATATGCGTATTATACAAATTTATAAATTTCAATATTCGAAAAACCCTTATCCAATCCTTTGTAGTTGTTTAAATCTTATCAAAAATTAATAAAACTGAGGTTTGTCATTGATAAATGTGGTGATTGATTGCAAATATGTATTATCACATTCGATGTACATTCTTTAACTTTGTTATTGTGATTAAGTTGATAATGATTAACACTTGAGTGTAAATACAATGAATCTAGATGAAAAATGCAAAGATTTATTGAAATATAAGAATTGAAAACCTCTGAAAAGCTCTCAAGTCGGCGTCCTGTCACTTCATCACTTTGAATGCCTAAAACAACCGGTGAACGTTTAATGTGAAACTACCATATTTAAGTATTTTCTTTGCAAATGTCAACAAATTGTTTTACACTTTTAATTGCTGTATTTACACAGTTGCATACTATGTATTTTGTGCGTGCTTAACATGGTTAATAACAATACTAACAGGAGGTAAGGTGTACAGACATTTATGTTTCGAAAAAATAAAAGAAACACTTCACACCGCTTTGGAATGTTCTTTACGACGAACACATGATGGACTGATTACCTTTGATTGTCTGCGTCAGAATAATTTGTTCCTGTATTTGTTTATGTAGTATTGCAATTGTGCTTGTACTTGCAATTGATATACTTACCAACTGCGTGGAGCGTGTGTGGCTCACGTCCTCCTGACACTGCGGAATCTTCTTCCTAAAATTGATATAGCGAATTGGTTTGTGATATGCGTATTATACAAATGAATGAATTACAATATTCGAAAAAACCTTATCCAATCCTTTGTAGTTGTTTTTTATTATAAAAAAGATACTAAAATTGTGCTTTGTCGTTGATAAATGTGGTGATTGACTGCAACTCACCGTTGGTGTACATTATTTAACTTTGTTATTATGTTTATGTTGCTAATGATAAACACCTAAATGTAAATAAAATGAATGTAGATAAAAAAAATGCGTAGATTTATTGAAATATAAGAATTGAAAACCTCTGAAAAGCTCTCAAGTCGGCGTCCTGTCACTTCATCACTTTGAATGCCTAAAACAAACGGTGAACGTTTAATGTGAAACAACCATATTTTAGTATTTTCTTTGCAAATGTCAACAAATTGTTTTACACTTTTAATTGCTGTATTTACACAGTTGCATACTATGTATTTTGTGCGTGCTTAACATGGTTAATAACAATCCTAACAGGAGGTGAGGTGTACAGACATTTATGTTTCGAAAAAATAAAAGAAACACTTCACACCGCTTTGGAATGTTCTTTACGACAAACACATGATGGACTGGTTGTCTTTGATTGTCTGCGTCAAAATGATTTGTTCTTGTATGTGTCAATGTAGTATTGCAATTGTGCTTGTACTTGCAATTGATATACTTACCAACTGCGTGGAACGTGTGTGGCTCACGTCCTCCTGACACTGTGGAATCTTCTTCCTAAAATTGATATAGCGAATTGGTTTGTGATATGCGTATTATACAAATGAATGAATTACAATATTCGAAAAATTGTGCTTTGTCATTGATAAATGTGGTGATTGATTGCAAATATGTATTATCACATTCGATGTACATTCTTTAACTTTGTTATTGTGTTTATGTTGATAATGATTAACACTTGAGTGTAAATACAATGAATCTAGATGAAAAATGCAAAGATTTATTGAAATATAAAAATTTAAAACCTCTGAAAAGCTCTCAAGTCGGCGTCCAGGCACTTCATCACTTTCAATGCCTAAAACAAACGGTGAACGTTTAATGTGAAACTACCATATTTAAGTATTTTCTTTGCAAATGTAAACATAATAGCTTTATGTACTTTATCAGAACCGTGTACGAATGTTAAACAGAATCTAACAGAATAAACATTCTTTGGAATATATGAGCATTACTGTAATTGTCTTACCTAAATAGGTTTATATCAACACGCTACATATCTAATACACATACCAACTAATTCTATCCAATATGTTAGCATGTTTTCCAACATGTTATTGGAATTCACAAGAGAGTGACCATTCAAATTATTCAAAGACATGATACGTCTTATTACATGATAAATAAAATCATTAGGGTAGCAGCTACAAACTTGGTATATATATACAATTTCCAAAGACATAGTTGAATCGGAACAAAGAAATGAGGCCAAAATTGAATTTTCTTTGCTTGAATGCCTGTATATTTGGTAACCTTGTTGTGGTCTTTGTGGATTGTGATTACCTTCAACCTTTCTATCAAGCGACTCTAAAGCACGAAGATCCTGAATAGTGTCGGCGCCTCTGGGACTGAACTTTAATTCGGCTGGCTGCACAATATTCGCCATGTCAACGTCATCAAGTTGCCGGCGTAGCTCCTCGATCTCTTTCTGTAGTCTACGTGTTTCCGCCATCTTGCGACGCTCATCAACCAGCTTTTGAAGTCGCGCTCGCTCACGCAAAAGTTCATCATGATCTTGAATGTGTGAAGCCCTTTGCGCCATATTTTCTTTGGGACGGGCCCCAGTATCTGCCAATTTATCTACAAACAAAGAAAACGAACATCTGATCCGGATTTAAACTCAAGAACGAATGAAAAGTTGCCAAAACGGGAGGTCAAATTAATAGTGAGTAGTCCAACAGAATGCTCTCCCCTGATGACTATTTTTGTTTTAATTGTGTTAAAATGACCTTGAAAGCATAGTGCAATCCAAGTCATATCAGTACAGTAAGTGCTCCATTAAACTTTTAGTGAAGAGTTAAAACATTATAGTGTCCGAATGTTAGACAGAACTATAACAAAACGACTCTTTGAAATATATGACATTTCTATCATTGTTGGTTGATATTTTCTGTAGAAGGAAGGGTTTTATCAACACGCTACATGTATATTACACATAAATAGTAAGTCAGCAATAAAATACTATTTCAGTCTTACAGCCAGCTTGTCTATATGTTGTTAGTGCTCACGAGAGTTGGCACTGATCATTTGAATGCGTGTGACAAGATGCATCATGTATATTGTTGAGTAAAAACAGTTGGTTCCTCAATGATCGCTACATTAAGAACTGGGGAATTGTACAAAGATATAAGCCATATTTTTGAAACTCACTACGTGTATAAAAGTATGCTTGGCTGAAATTAAATCCTATCTATATTTGTGTAACGTATAAGAAAGATACATATATGGAATGACTTATCTTAATGCGGCGCTGATTCGGTAAATACATCCTTTATAAAGAACATAAATCTAGAAATGACACAACTGTGGGTTCAATAGAATATAAAGTTTGCTGTTCAATATCTAGCGATTACATTTTCTTTGTTGCAATTCAACCGGTTATTCCAAGATGTGTCTTGGCATACATTATCTTGTCACATACAAGCAACAAAGAAGCATAAAAGTGTCCGAATGGGAGACATTTCCTACAACAGAAAAATAAACATTAAACTATATGACCTTTACTTTCATTGTCGGTTGACAATCTATGTTGCTGCCCATCATGACTGTCCATTGTATCAATTGAGTCACTTGTGTCACCAGTCACTACACCTTTTCTACCAGATATACTTTATCTTCCCCGTGTGCGGCATTTGCATTGGCCAACATTTCTCTGGTTTTCCTTCCATATCTTTATCTGAATAAAAACAAATGAAATAAAGGACAACGAACTAAGGTTTATTGCTAGTAAAACTAAAATACCAATCCTATTTAAATGAGGTGTTCATGATCATCAAAAATACGTCAATATGGTTTTCATGATCTGATTATCAATACTTCTTCTACATCTACAATTCTGACTTCAGCTCAGCTAGCACTGTTGCTTCTTCTTGATTATTTCGTTTGTATGGGTCGTTAAGTACTTGAAATTACTTGATCAGTTTAATTGTTATTCTTCTTCATTTTGTCACGTTGAAGATTGCTTTGATAAGGTTTATACTTGTAATTTTGTTATAATTGATAAATGTAATGGCATACCCCATAATATTTTTGTATCTAAGGGATATTATTTCATTTGAATTTATCGTCAACAGTGTATCGTACGCTGTTGTTTTATATCATAAATGAGGGCGTCGTTCATAACCAATACCGCCGTTTATAACGATCCCAACGAAAAATCTTTCTAATGGGAAGCTAGCATGCTTCGGGCAATCTTGTCACGTGCCCTCCTGTATTTTAACAGCATTGACACATGACAAAATGTGAATCATCCTTACATAAAATTCTTCATAATGTAGAAATATATAAATTACTGTATTGATAAATGTAGTAATACATATAGCTATTGGGTTATGTACTGCAAACAGAATAACACAGTTATGCCTGTCTTAGTTAATTAAATAAAAGAATTGTATTCCCAACAGTTTGGTCATTGATTAAAAAATGATACTTTGCTAACAGAGACTAGCAAAGCATCGTCCGATACTTTCGTATCCATTCAGATCGCATTAAATGAGATCTGACAACAATTGTTTGCATGTTTGACAAGTATAATTAAGGCTTATCTACATTTTTGCATACCAAATATCTTATTTCATATCAAGTTTCAAATTTCAAGTTTATCTAATACTACTCATGTTCTAATTCATGACAGAACACACAATATTGAGAACATTTGCATAAAATAAATAACAGTAATTGCACTGATAGCTTGGAACAGAACGATTCTACGATTTAAAACTTGTTACATGTATAATACGCATCAAAATAGTTAGGCATGTATGGTAATAAGTATCTTCCATGGCCGAGAGTGTAAGATAGGTTCATTCCGACACGAGCGTAGGGTGTTTTGCGGAAACGAGGTTTACCGAGTTTCCGCAAAACACCCTGCGCGAGGGTCGGGATGAAACTATCTTACACGAGCGGCTATGGTAGATGCTTTTTCTCCCACCTCAGTTAAACAAAATTAAGTAAAAATGTATTTTTTGTTAGAACTATTTTGTGCTTAGTGAAAATAATTGCGTATGGATATGCGATAGCACGAAAGATAACATATTTATTTGAGTCAACACACAGTTTGGATATGATATTTTCTTGATTGATTTACCAAAATCATTGCTAAAACAACAACAACTAGTAAATTGTTCGTGTTCGCTCGATGTAATAAAGCGTTATCTTACGGTAAAACGAATAGGTATTCCTAATGTGAGCTATTAATCCCTCGGGAATAATTAAATACTTCTTAATCCATCCTTCTCATTATTAGGTTTATCACAGACTGCGCACTATGCTACAATTTTGTCCAATACACATGCGTGACACTACCGAGTGGAAATAAAACTTCAAACTTTAGAACAATGCGCTTTGATACCGTCTGCTGAATACACCGATTCTTAATCTTTGAAATCATTGATTTGCCAATTAGGCATTTTATCGTAACAGATCAGTATTACTTCTAATAATTTGTTATTGCGTATAAACGAATCAGTATAATCTTTGTTACATGAATAAGTTTATTTCTAGGCCAAGTTATAGTGATTTGAAATCAATTAATAACGGCCATACGTATGAATTAGGGATGGCAACGAGTACCCGAGTACTCGAGCACTCGATCAATCATGCGAGTACCCGAGTATCAAAACAATACTCGAGTACTCGAAAAAAATATTTATTTATTTTTTTATAAAATTCACCAAGATCACAATTACCGTAATAAACGTAAATATAAGATATTTTGTGTTTCCAATTTACGGCCCTTTTAATCCCCGCTATGTACACACTTGACCCTTATAAATTATTTGACAGTTGTGACTTTTTATCTTGGAATATTCAGGGTTTAATTTCAAAATAAAATGATGCAGATTTTCTAAACTTTATATACTCTTATGATGTGTTAATATTTTCAGAAACTTGGTCTTCTAAAACTACTAATCTCAACTTTTTGAAAGCTTTTCATGTCCTCGTCCAAAATCGAAAGGCTAAACGTAACAGTGGCGGGTTATTATTTATTACAAGAAATCATATTCGAAGGGAATAGAACTTGTTAAACTAAATAACAAAGGTATTATATGGTTTAAACTCAAAAAGACTTTTTTTGGGACGGATAATGATATATTTGTCTGTGCATGCTATATACCACCAACTGATTCAAATGTTTATACGAACGAAAACTCTCTTTTATTTGAATTTGATTTCTATGAACAACTTGCTGTCGATATAAGATGTTATAGTCAGATGGGTGATATAATGTTAACAGGTGATCTGAATTCAAGGGTAGGTCAACGATCAGATATAATTGAGAATATTAATCTTAATCGATATGTTGATATGCCGGAGTACGATGCTCCGCTTGACGTACTACCGCCCGCTCGTCTTTCGATGACCAGGCTAATCCTTTTGGTAACAAATTATTATCACTTTGTAAAGAAAATAGTATATTTATCGTCAATGGTAGATTAGAGCCAGGTCATTTTACATGTCATAACTTTATTAGAAACACATTCGCTTCTAGTGTTGTTGACTATGTGATAATTTACTTGCTTAGATAGTTTTAAAGTTCTAGACTCTACAGAGTTTTCCGACCATTGCCCGATTGATTTTTCTTTGAATTGTAATACTCTTTATAATGATACAAACTTGAATTCTACTTATGATAAGATTATTTGGGATACCTGCGATGCCAATGTGTTACAACATGCGTTAGACGGTAAAAAACGATTATTTGATGAAATTACCAATAATTTATTACATGACAATGTGGACTTTGATGTATGTATAAATAAACTGTGTGATCTTATTTATGATATATCTTTTCAGCTGAATGGAAAGTCTTTTAATGTAAACCCTCTACGTAAATGCAACACTAGAAAATCATTGTGGTTTGATGTAACTTGCAAAGATCATAAAAATATATTTTATCGTTGCAAAAGGGTATTTAAATATTCACCTACGAATGAAAATCGTTTAGCTTTTTTAAATGCTAGAGCTAGCTTTTGTGATGTTAAACGCAAAGCAAAGCGTGTTTTTATACTAAGAAACGTAATACATTATGTACATTAGTAAGTCTAGCCCAAGAAAGTTCTGGAAATATATAAACAAATATAAGGCTAAACCTATTTCTAGTAGTCACCATGTCAATATTGATGATTTTATCAAACATTTTAAGGATATATCAAATACTCCGCACTTCAGCTCATTCGACAACGACGATTTTTTAACCAGAGAGGAACCAATAAATGTTGATGATTTAGACTGCCCTTTTACGATCACAGAAATTTTAAAAACTATTTCAAATTTAAAAAGACATAAAAGTCCTGATATGCAAAATAATGTTGCTGAGTTTTTCGTTGATTCTAAGCGTTTTATTTCTCCCTATCTTGTTAAGATTTTTAATTTTATCTTTGACAAAGGAATTTATCCTGAGGCTTGATGTAAAGGCGTCATAGTTCCTATCTTTAAGAAAGGTGATCGTTCTTGTGCTGCTAACTATAGAGGGATAACTTTAATAAATGTTATTGCTAAAATATTTTCAATTACCTTACGGAATAGAATAAACGAGTGGTGTGAACGTGAACATATATTAAACTCATCTCAATTTGGGTTTAGAGATAGCCGTAGCACAACTGATTGTATTTTTATATAACATACTATTATTCAGAATGTTATTAATAATAAATCCAAGTTGTATTGTGCCTGTATAGACTACGAAAAAGCGTTTGATACTGTCATGCATGAAGCGCTTTGGATTAAACTTTTGAAATCTGGTATGAGTTGCAAAATGCTTAAAATGATTCAAGCTATTTATCTCAATGTTAAGTCTTGTATTAAAGATTCTGCTTGTATGTCATATTCTGAAATGTTTAATGTTACTCTTGGTGTTAAGCAGGGCGAACCCTTGTCTCCATTTTTGTTTATATTATTTATAAATGACATTAAAGATTGTATAGATTTTATCAACCTTACGGAAAAAGATTTACGCCTGCTATCCATATTTATGCTACTATTTGCTGACGATATTGCGTTGTTCACTACCAGTGCAGATAGTTTACAATTACAACTGGACACTATATATCAATATTCATGCGAATGAGGCTCAAAGATAAATGTAAATAAAACTAAACTTTGTGTTTTTGAGAAAAGAAAAAGCAATTGTACATTCAATTGGTCTATCAATGGTGACATTATTGAAATTGTCAGTTAATTCTGTTACCTAGGTATTAAGTTTTATTACACTGGTAATTTATCACGGGTAATAAATACTTTAAATGAGCAAGCTTTGAAAGCATATAACCATTTATTATCGATATTTAGTCGTGTCAGTATAGATGTTAAAACAAAACTCTCATTGTTTGGTGCGCTTGTTGTACCAATTATTCTATATTGCTCTGAGGTATGGGGGATTTACAACACAAATAACGTCGACAAGTTGCACTCAAAAATTTTTAAATTGCTGTTAGGAGTACGCCCCCAGACTTCAAATGCAGCTGTTTTTGGTGAGTTGGGTAGACTCCCATTGTCTGTCATATGCAAACAAAGAGCTTTACTGGGGTAAGGTTATAAATAAGCCAGATTCACTTATGTTTAACGTTTTTACTGAACAATGTAATTTATATAATGGTTTAAATAGAAATATCGCTAATAACTCATATATAAACCTATGGTGTATATCAGTCAAACGGGTGTTAGATAATCTCGGTCATGGTAATATTTTCTTTGAATTTAATGCTGATATCAATTATATACCAAATTTGGTGCAAAGACTGAGAGATCAATACGTACAACAATGGAGTGATATATTGTCTAATCAACCCAAAATGGAATACTATAAAACATTTAAATGCGAATTTAAATACGAAAAATACTTAGATTGTGTTTATAATACAAAATTTAGACAAAAGTTGTCACAATTTCGATTATCTTCACATAATTTGGAAATGAAAGAGGTAGATTTAATAATGTTATTAGGGCAGAACGTAAATGTAAATTATGTGCACAGAATACTGTTGTGTCAGAATTTCACTTTCTACTATGTTATTCCGCTTATAGTGATATACGAAGAAAACATGGAATAAAATCACACTGGCCTAGCTTACTTAAATTTAAGAATTTATTATCCTGTCAAAATGTTAAGGTTATTAACAATGTTGCTAGTTTTATTTCCGATGCAATGAAATTTCGAGAGGAAAAACTCCAATTTTTGGCTGCTTCTTATTTTACTTAAATAATAATAATAGTAATGTCAAAAATATTGATTATAATTATAGTTATTATGAAAATGACAGAAATGACAATAATTAATCATGATAAAGTTTGTATAACACGTTAATTACTTAGCATATTGATTATTTCAATTGTCAATATATATACATTTTCATATGCATTTTATATTATATTTGTAATATTTGTTCATGTACGTTTGTGTCTTGGCCATATCGATATTTATGCAATGTGTAAATGGCCAAAGGCAAGATGCCGATTTGCCAATAAAAACTTGTAAAAACTTGTATTGAAAAATGAATATTAATAAGGAAAACAACACTATTTCAGTATGAAAAACTTTTAATTTAAATAGTATTTCGTAGAGTAACCAACTGTCACAGGGTGAGAAAAGTGTGCAGCCAGACCGGGGCTCGAACCCGGGACCCCTGGCTATCAGGGCGAGCTACCGGACCGCTTACACACTTCCTCACCACTTGTGTAGGTATCGGTACCGTGACATAATTTCCCGCAAACTGGAAATTCGTCCTCGAATTTGAGGAACACCAGTGCTAAGGAATTCACATAATTAACACTGAGAGCGCGTTATGCTGCCAAACAGTTCTGCCACGGTCCCTCGTTGGGCGCCAAATGTCACACGGTGAGAAAATCCCACGTAATTATTAAAGAAAACACGCAAATTCTTACTTCTTTATATAAACTGAATGACCTCAATAAAAATAAAACAACAAAACAAACATATTTAATACCGACGATCCTGGCGATGAATCTATGTCTTTTTTGCGTTGTACTTTTCGCGTGTTTTGTCGTTTTCACCATCACCATCGGAAAATAGCGGGTTATTTGAAAGTATATAATTTTACAAGGTGGAAATACCATGTGTTTTTTAATTCGTTTGTTCCTTTAAAACACAAAACACAATGTTACCCCAATTCGGGGTTGTGGCACGTAGGATGATTTCATTTTTTTCTAGTTGATATCAATAATGTCTTGTTTGACGCGGGAAAAGCAAGAAACATAACCAATGTTCCTACCAATTAATTTCAACACATGACTCAAAAAGTCATCATTGGAAAATATGCGACGACACAGACAAATATCATATCGATCATATTTCAATAGAAGCGTTGTGCAATAATGAACGGAAAGATACGATCAATAATTAATTACATGTGTTTGAAAAGGGCATTCATTTTGTCACTTTAATCTCTTAAATAGGTACTTGTTATACAAAAGCGTTTTAAATGACGAACATGTTTTGCAATCAAATATCATGTTATAGTTTAACGCTCAATATCGACAGACTAATGTTCTCGTTCCACCATTCTTTTGTCTACAATACGTTGATCTTGATACCAAGGACTGCCATTTTAATTGTAAACAATGGCATCGAGAAAAGTTCAAGATTTAGGAACACATAAAATGCTTTGGTTGGCTTTTTACCACAATCATTATTCATTTAACTGTTTAAACTATGTTTAATAACGCGTTACCTGTGTTATAGAGCGACGATACATTGTTTTAGCATACCATACCTTTTAAACCGTCTGGTCAGGAAAAACAACAACAACAACAACAACAACAACAACCAAACATCAAGATAGATAAGATATAGCACACATTTTGAATTAAACATTTTTTATTCATTCGCGTATACAAACATAACATTAAGGCAAGATACACATGCATAATCTAGAGAAAAGGATTTGAACGAAATATGAAAATATATTTTACTAATCTCTTTTATAAACTTCAGCAAAAGTTTGCTTTCAGAAATCGAAAACAAAATACGTCGTTTTGGTTCAAGAACGGAATAAGAAAGTAAAACATTGAGCACACTGTTAAAAACGCAAGCGATGAAATAAAATCAATTGACGATATATGAAACTGTTCTGCTGACATATTCGAACGAAGGACGGACGGACAAACAGACAATATAATAACACAAACAGAAATAAACAGAAACAGTCAATACTATTACTAAAAGACAAAACGAGCTTAAGAAAATAGCGTACGCCATAAAGACATGTCTCTTCATAACACAATAGATATAATATAGAAAATCAATCTGGTGATATCATGATAAATCGGTTTTGAGGTGTATTGGTATACAATTATCGACTGATGTTGAGATAAATGGTTACACAATTATCGACTGATATTGAGTCGCATAGTTATCGACTGATGTTGAAGTGAATGGTTATACGATTATCGATTGATGTTAAGGTGAATGGTTATACGATTATCGACTGATGTTGAGGTGAATGGTTATACGAATGTCGACTGGTTTGAGTTGTATGGCTATAAAATATTGACTGGTGTTGAGTTGTATGCTTAAACGATTGTCGATTGATGTTAAGGTGTATGGTTATACGATTGTCGACTGGTATTGAGGTGTAAGGTTATACGATTGTCGACTGGTGTTGAGTTGTATGGTTAAACGAGTGTAGACTGGTGTTGATGTGTATGACTATACGATTATCGACTGGTGTTGATGTGTATGGTTATACAATAGCCGACTTGTGTTGAGGTGGTTGCTTTTACGATTGGCGAATGGTCTTGAGGTGTATGATTATACAATATTCGACTAGTGTTGGGTTGTCGACTGGAGCTACGATATATAATTTTAAGATTGTCGATTGGTGTTGATTTGTATGGTTATTTGATTTTCGATTGTTATTGAGGACTATGGATATACGATTGTCGACTGGTATTGAGGTGTATGATTATACGAGTGTCAATAAGTGTGGGTTTGTATGGTTATAATCTTGTCGACTGGTGTTGAGGTGTACTGTTAAACAAGGGTGCACTGGTGTTGAGGTGTATTATTAAACGATTGCCGAGTGACGATGAGTTGTATGGTTTAAGGATTGTCGACTAGTGTGGGGTTGTATGGTTATACGATTGTCGAATGGTGTTGAGGTGTATGGTTATACGATTGTCGACTAGTGTGGGGTTGTTTGGTTTAAGGATTGTCGAATGGTGTAAAGGTGTATGGTTATACGATTGTCGACTAGTGTGGGGTTGTTTGGTTTAAGGATTGTCGAATGGTGTAAAGGTGTATGGTTATACGATTGTCGACTAGTGTAGGGTTGTTTGTTTTAAGGATTGTCGAATGGTGTAAAGGTGTATGGTTATACGATTGTCGACTAGTGTGGGGTTGTATGGTTTAAGGATTGTCGAATGGTGTAAAGGTGTATGGTTATACGATTGTCGACTAGTGTGGGGTTGTTTGGTTTAAGGATTGTCGAATGGTGTAAAGGTGTATGGTTATACAATTGTCGACTAGTGTAGGGTTGTTTGGTTTAAGGATTGTCGAATGGTGTAAAGGTGTATGGTTATACGATTGTCGACTAGTGTAGGGTTGTTTGTTTTAAGGATTGTCAAATGGTGTTGAGGTATATGGTTATACGATTGTCGACTAGTGTGGGGTTGTTTGGTTTAAGGATTGTCGAATGGTGTAAAGGTGTATGGTTATACGATTGTCGACTAGTGTGGGGTTGTTTGGTTTAAGGATTGTCGAATAGTGTTGAGGTGTATGGTTATACGATTGTCGACTAGTGTGGGGTTGTTTGGTTTAAGGATTGTCGAATGATGTAAAGGTGTATGGTTATACGATTGTCGACTAGTGTGGGGTTGTTTGGTTTAAGGATTGTCGAATAGTGTTGAGGTGTATGGTTATACGATTGTCGACTAGTGTGGGGTTGTTTGGTTTAAGGATTGTCGAATAGTGTTGAGGTGTATGGTTATACGATTGTCGACTAGTGTAGGGTTGTTTGGTTTAAGGATTGTCGAATGATGTAAAGGTGTATGGTTATACGATTGTCGACTAATGTAGGGTTGTTTGTTTTAAGGATTGTCGAATGGTGTAAAGGTGTATGGTTATACGATTGTCGACTAGTGTGGGGTTAACTGGTTAAAGGATTGTCGAATGGTGTGGGGTTGTATGGTTAAACGATTGTCGAATGGTGTTGGGGTGTATGGTTATAGATTGTCGAATGGTGTGGGGTTGTATGGTTACACGATTGTCGAATGGTGTGGGGTTGTATGGTTACACGATTGTTGAATGGTGTGGGGTTGTATGGTTACACGATTGTCGACTAGTGTGGGGTTGTATGGTTACACGATTGTTGAATGGTGTGGGGTTGTATGGTTACACGATTGTCGAATGGTGTTGGGGTGTATGGTTATACAATTGTCGACTAGTGTGGGGTTGTATGGTTACACGATTGTCGACAAGTGTGGGGTTGTATGGTTAAAGGATTGTCGAATGGTGTGGGGTTGTATGGTTATACGATTGTCGACTAGTGTGGGGTTGTATGGTTACACGATTGTCGACAAGTGTGGGGTTGTATGGTTAAAGGATTGTCGAATGGTGTGGGGTTGTATGGTTACACGATTGTTGAATGGTGTGGGTTGTATGGTTACACGATTGTCGAATGGTGTGGAGGTGTATGGTTATACAATTGTCGACTAGTGTGGGGTTGTATGGTTACACGATTGTCGACAAGTGTGGGGTTGTATGGTTAAAGGATTGTCGAATGGTGTGGGGTTGTATGGTTATACGATTGTCGAATGGTGTTGGGGTGTATGGTTATACGATTGTCGAATGGTGTTGGGGTGTATGGTTATACAATTGTCGACTAGTGTGGGGTTGTATGGTTACACGATTGTCGACTAGTGTGGAGGTGTATGGTTACACGATTGTCAAATGGTGTGGAGGTGTATGGTTATACAATTGTCGACTAGTGTGGGGTTGTATGGTTACACGATTGTCGAATGGTGTAAAGGTGTATGGTTATACGATTGTCAAATGGTGTTGGGGTGTATGGTTAAACGATTGTCGAATGGTGTGGAGGTGTATGGTTATAGATTGTCGACTAGTGTGGTGTTGTATGGTTACACGATTGTTGAATGGTGTGGGGTTGTATGGTTATACAATTGTCGACTAGTGTGGGGTTGTATGGTTACACGATTGTCGAATGGTGTGGGGTTGTTTGTTTTAAGGATTGTCGAATGGTGTGGAGTTGTATGGTTATACGATTGTCGATAAGTGTGGGGTTGTATGGTTACACGATTGTCGAGTAGTGTGGGGTTGTATGGTTAAACGATTGTCGAATGGTGTGGAGGTGTATGGTTATAGATTGTCGACTAGTGTGGGGTTGTATGGTTATACGATTGTTGAATGGTGCGGAGGTGTATGGTTATACGATTGTCGGCTAGTGTAGAGCTGTATGCTTACACGATTGTCGAATGGTGTTCAGGTGTATGGTTATACAATTGTCGACTAGTGTGGGGTTGTATGGTTACACGATTGTTGAATGGTGTGGAGGTGTATGGTTATACGATTGTCGGCTAGTGTAGAGCTGTATGCTTACACGATTGTCGAATGGTGTTGGGGTGTATGGTTATACAATTGTCGACAAGTGTGGTGTTGTATGGTTATACGATTGTCGACTAGTGTGGGGTTGTATGGTTACACGATTGTCGAATGGTGTTGAGGTGTATGGTTACACGATTGTCGAATGGTGTAAAGGTGTATGGTTATACGATTGTCGACTAGTGTAGGGTTGTTTGTTTTAAGGATTGTCGAATGGTGTGAAGGTGTATGGTTATACGATTGTCGACTAGTGTGGGGTTGTATGGTTACACGATTGTCGAATGGTGTTGGGGTGTATGGTTATACAATTGTCGACTAGTGTGGGGTTGTATGCTACACGATTGTCGAAAGGTGTGGAGTTGTACGGTTATACGATTGTCGACTAGTGTGGGGTTGTCTGGTTATACGATTGTCGACTAGTGTGGGGTTGTATGGTTACACGATTGTCGACTAGTGTGGGGTTGTCTGGTTATACGATTGTCGACTAGTGTGGGGTTGTATGGTTACACGATTGTTGAATGGTGTGGAGGTGTATGGTTATACGATTGTCGACTAGTGTGGGGTTGTATGCTACACGATTGTCGAATGGTGTGGAGTTGTATGGTTATACGATTGTCGACTAGTGTGGGGTTGTATGGTTACACGATTGTCGAATGGTGTTGGGGTTGTCTGGTTATACGATTGTCGACTAGTGTGGGGTTGTATGGTTAAACGATTGTCGAATGGTGTGGAGGTGTATGGTTATACGATTGTCGACAAGTGTGGGGTTGTATGGTTACACGATTGTTGAATGGTGTGGAGGTGTATGGTTATACGATTATCGGCTAGTGTAGAGTTGTATGGTTACACGATTGACGAATAGTGTGGAGGTGTATGGTTATACAATTGTCGACTAGTATATGGTTGTATGGTTAGACGATTGTCGAATGGTGTGGAGGTGTATGGTTATACGATTGTCGACTAGTGTGGGGTGGTATGGTTACACGATTGTCGAATGGTGTGGAGGTGTATGGTTATACGATTGTCGACTAGTGTGGTGTTGTATGGTTACACGATTGTCGAATGGTGTGGAGGTGTATGGTTATACGATTGTCGACTAGTGTGGTGTTGTATGGTTACACGATTGTTGAATGGTGTGGAGGTGTATGGTTATACGATTGTCGACTAGTGTGGTGTTGTATGGTTACACGATTGTCGAATGGTGTGGAGGTGTATGGTTATACGATTGTCGACTAGTGTGGTGTTGTATGGTTACACGATTGTTGAATGGTGTGGAGGTGTATGGTTATACGATTGTCGACTAGTGTGGTGTTGTATGGTTACACGATTGTTGAATGGTGTGGAGGTGTATGGTTATACGATTGTCGACTAGTGTGGTGTTGTATGGTTACACGATTGTTGAATGGTGTGGAGGTGTATGGTTATACGATTGTCGACTAGTGTGGGGTTGTATGGTTAAACGATTGTCGAATGGTGTGGAGGTGTATGGTTATACGATTGTCGACAAGTGTGGGGTTGTATGGTTACACGATTGTTGAATGGTGTGGAGGTGTATGGTTATACGATTATCGGCTAGTGTAGAGTTGTATGGTTACACGATTGACGAATGGTGTGGAGGTGTATGGTTATACGATTGTCGACTAGTGTGGGGTTGTATGGTTAGACGATTGTCGAATGGTGTGGAGGTGTATGGTTATACGATTGTCGACTAGTGTGGTGTTGTATGGTTACACGATTGTCGAATGGTGTGGAGGTGTATGGTTATACGATTGTCGACTAGTGTGGTGTTGTATGGTTACACGATTGTTGAATGGTGTGGAGGTGTATGGTTATACGATTGTCGACTAGTGTGGGGTTGTATGGTTACACGATTGTCGAATGGTGTGGAGGTGTATGGTTATACGATTGTCGACTAGTGTGGTGTTGTATGGTTACACGATTGTCGAATGGTGTGGAGGTGTATGGTTATACGATTGTCGACTAGTGTGGTGTTGTATGGTTACACGATTGTCGAATGGTGTGGAGGTGTATGGTTATACGATTGTCGACTAGTGTGGTGTTGTATGGTTACACGATTGTCGAATGGTGTGGAGGTGTATGGTTATACGATTGTCGACTAGTGTGGTGTTGTATGGTTACACGATTGTTGAATGGTGTGGAGGTGTATGGTTATACGATTGTCGACTAGTGTGGGGTTGTATGGTTACACGATTGTCGAATGGTGTAAAGGTGTGTGGTTAATCGATTGTCGACTGGTGTTGTGGCTATTTATGGCTTTATGATATTTGACTGTTTTTGAGGTGTATAATTTTGTAAAAGTTTTGTATAAAGATTTTGGTGTTGATTTGCATGATTATACGATTGCCGATTGGTGTGGAGGTTTATGAGTATACATTTGTCCACTAGTGTGGGATGGTATGGTTATTCGATTGTCGACTGGTGTTGAGGTGTAAGATTTTTATTGAGATATAATATTTTTGGAGATATATTATTTTACGGTTGTCGACTGGTGGTGAGATGTATGGTTATACGATTGTCGACTGGTATTGAGGTGTATGGTAATACGATTGTCGACTGGTGTAAAGTTGTATGTCTCTACGATTTTCGAATGGTGTTGAGGTGTATGGTTTTAACATTGTAAACTGGTGTTGAGTTGTATGGTTATATGATAATCGACTGGTGTTAAAGTGTATGGTTATACGATTGTCGACTTTAATTGGGTTGTATAGTTATACCATTGACGACTGATGTTGGGTTTTACGGTCATACGATTGCTGACTGGTGTTGAGGTGCATGGTTATGCGATCGTCCTCGTGTGTACTTTTAAACGATTGTGCGTTGGTGTTGCGGTATATCGTTTAACAATTGCCGATTGATGTTGAGTTGGTTGGTTATACGATCTTACACAGGTGTAAAGGTGTATGGTTATTCATATGCCGACTAGTGTTGATGTGTATGGTTATATGATTGTCCACTGGTGTTGAGGTGTGTGGTTTTACGAGTGTCGACAGGTGTTAAGGTGTATAGTTACACGATTGGCGACTGGTGTTGAGGTGTATGGTTATACGATTGGCGACTGGTGTTGAGGTGTATGGTTATACGATTGGCGACTGGTGTTGAGGTGTATGGTTATACGATTGGCGACTGGTGTTGAGGTGTATGGTTATACGATTGGCGACTGGTGGTGAGGTGTATGGTTATACGATTGTCCACTTGTGTTGAGGTGTATGGTTATACGATCGTCCACTGGTGTTGAGGTGTATGGTTTTACGAATGTCGACAGGTGTTAAGGTGAATAGCTGTACCATTGCCGACTGGTGTTGAGGTGTATGATTATACGATTTTCGCCTGTTGTTGAGGTGTTTGAGGGGTATGGTACACGATTTTCGAGGTGTTTGGTTGTACGATTGTCGCCTGGTGTTAAGGTGTATGGTTATAAGATTGTCGGCTGGTGTTGAAGGGTATTGTTAAACGATTGTTCACTTGCGCTAGGTTGTATGGTTATACTATTGCCACGGTGTGATAAGGTATATGGTAACACGATTGTCGTCTGGTGTTGAGGTGTATGGTTATAAGATTGTCGACTGGTGTTGAGGTGGTTGAGGTGTATCGCACACGGTTTTCGAGTGGTGTTGAGATGTTTGACTGTACGATTTCCGACTGGTGTAGAGGTGTATGGTTATACGAGTTTCGACTAGTGTTGAGGGGTATGGTTACACGATTGTCGTCTCTAGTTGAGGTATATGGTTATGCGATTGTCGACTGGAGTTGAGGGGTATGGTTATAAGATTGTCGACTGGTGTATAGGTGTATTTTAAAACGATTGTCGACTGGTGTTTATGTGTTTGGCTATATGATTGTACACTTGTGTTGAGGTGTATGGTTATACATTTCTGGACTAGTGTTGATGTGTATTGTAAAACGATTGTCGACTGGTGTTGATCTGTTTGGCTTCACGATTGCCGACTTTTGTTGGGGTGTATGGTTATATGATTGTCGACTGTCGTTGGTTTGCATGGCTAAACGATTGTCGACTGGTGTTGAGCTGTTTTGATTCACGATTGCCGACTTTTGTTGGGGTGTATCGTTATGTGATTGTCAACTGTCTTTGGTTTGCATGGCTAAACGATTGTCAACTGGTTGTATGGTTATACGATTGTCGCCTGGTGTTGAGGAGTATTGTTATACGATTGTCGACTTGTGATGAGTTGTATGGATATACGATTGTCGACTTGTGATGAGTTGTAGGGATATACGATTGTTTACTTGTGATGAGTTGAATGGATATACGATTGTCGACTTGTGATGAGTTGAATGGATATACGATTGTTTACTTGTGATGAGTTGAATGGATATACGATTGTCGACTTGTGATGAGTTGAATGGATATACGATTGTTTACTTGTGATGAGTTGAATGGATATACGATTGTCGACTTGTGATGAGTTGAATGGATATACGATTGTTTGCTTGTGATGAGTTGAATGGATATACGATTGTCGACTTGTGATGAGTTGAATGGATATACGATTGTCGACTTGTGATGAGTTGAATGGATATACGATTGTTTACTTATGATGAGTTGTATGGATATACGATTGTCGACTTGTGATGAGTTGAATGGATATACGATTGTCGACCTGTGATAAATTGTATGGATATACGGCTGTCGACTGGTGCTGTATGGATATACGATTGCCGACTGGTATTGTATGGATATACGATTGTCGACTGGTGTTGTATGGCCCTACGATTGTCAACTGATGTTAAGGTAAATGGTTTTACGATTGTCGACTAGTGTTGAGGTGCATAATTATACGATAGTCAAATTGTCTTTGTTTATATGATTATACACTTGTCGATTGAAGACTGGCTTAAAGGTGTAAGTTTATGCATGTGCCGACTGGTGTTTAGGTGTAACGTTATACGATTGTCGACTTGCGTTGAGTTGTATTGTAATATTATTGTCGACTGGTGTTGAGGTGTATAGCTTTACGATGGTCGACTACTATTGAGGTGTATGAATGTCAAATGGTGTTGAGGTGTATGGATATAGGATTATCAACTGATGTTGAGGTGTATGATTATACGCTTGTCGACTGGTGTTGGGTGGTACGGCCATATGATTGTCGACTGGTCTTGAGGTGTTTGATTGTACGTTTGTCGATTGGTGTTGAGGGTATCGTTATATGACTGTCAACTGGTTTTTAGCTGTATGGCTTTACGATTGTTGACTTGTGTTGTGGTGTATGGTTATATAACTCTTGACTGGTATTCTGGTGTATGATTATAGGATTGTCGACTGGTATTGGGCTGTATGGCTATATAATTGTCGACTGGTGTTGAGGGTGTTGTATGGCCCTACGGTTGTCGACTGGTGTTGAGAATTATGGTTATACGATTGTCGACTGGTGTTGAGGTGAATGATTTAAAGTTGTCGACAGGTGTTTAGGTGTATGATTATAAGATTGTTGACTGGTGTTAGGTTGTTTGGCTATACGATTTTCGTCTGGTGTTGAGGTGAATGGTTAAACGACTGTCGACTTGTGTTGAAGTGTATGGTTTGTTAATAAATGAAATAACTGACACAAGACAAAATGAACAGCCGAACGCAAGAAACAACTTCTAAGACAACAAATATGGATAACCTAGATGTTTATACAAGCAACGGAGAGATATACATCTTTAAAATACTATAAATGTGGATCACCTATTTCTGAATATTTATGCGAAAAGCTACAGAAACAAGCTCAGTAGCAAACAGTTTAGACATAAACCCAGTTTAATGTGTCTGGGTAAACGCCAAAGACATAGGACATAAACACAAAAAATCACAAACAAGAAAGATGAAAGAACAGTACAAAACTCCACAAACAGCACAATACATAAATACTGTATATATATATATATATATATATATATATATATATATATATATATATATATATATATATATATATATATATATATATATATATATATATATATATATATATAAAACTAGGTATGTGTATCAAGGATTGTAAGGTAGCGCCTTGGAACGGTCAGTAAAATGTTACTGGGGGTTTTAACCAGTTAAAGTGCACAAACCTCACACTTATCCCAACATTCCTACATAAAGAAAAAACGCAAACGGTAAATCTTATCAAAGTATGCATTAACAAGAGGAAACTTTACAATACAATTAATAATAAATAACTTATAGGTAAACCCCAAGTACTTCTATGATCAGAGATCCCAACTCTTATCTGCAGACGGACGAATACAATTCAGAGCACCTACTGCAAAAAACTCAAAGATACGGTGCAGTCATTGTTTGAAACTAAGACCATTACACACAGTCTGCCTTAAAATAAAATGTTTAAAACTGTGTGCTAATGGAGTTTCATAATGAAAAGCATCATTGTTTTAAAACTGGGAACAAAATAAAGAAAACATTATTAAGAATAAAACGACTTGTTTTAGCTTATCTTTTCTTCCAAATGATTACCCATGTAAAATATTTGAAGAAATGACGTCACATGCCAAAACAATCCGAGTCAGCCAGAAAAGGTTTTAAAGACAACATAAATTAGCAACATTTTCTTAAAAGCAAAGGACTGAAAGCTTAGTTATGTAAGGATGCTATATTCACATATGCATACCATGTTTATACTACTGCATGAGAAATTCAACAGATCGCAATACAACCGAACGAGGGATACACAACTTTACAAGACAACGAATAGAGACAACCTAGATATTTAAACCGCCAACGTTTGCCCCTCAATTTCACAATAGCACAATCAGAGATAACGTTGAAGTGAATTCAATCGAACTGGAAACAGACAATTTCGCAAGACAACAAACATATGTATATAAAAACAATCAATGAAATTATAGTTAAACCCCATAATGTTTAAAAGTACTTCCAAATGACCTTGACCTTGAACAATAATGCAAGAATACCTTACATCATTCATGTAGAGCGCCCATCGTCACTGCAGTTTGCTTTACACATGAATATCTTAATTGCCTATATACTTTATGGCTTTAAACAGTAATAAATTTCAAATTCAAACTAAGAAGTAATTGTTTTTGATGTTTTTTTTAAAGAAATAATAATATTTTAACTATGTTTTATACAACATTCGATTTTAAGGCTAAACTATATAAATTTGAAGAAGGGGAGGGGAGGGGGGTGTTAATAGGACACAGAACAGAACAGAACAGATTTTATTTTCACTTAAACTTATACAGTTTTACGTGATAAACATACATATTGCATACAAATACATAAATTGTATACAAATACATGAATTGTACAATTATACACACATAGTTGTGACGGATAAAATAGGGTTTTATTGCTTAACAACATTGATATTTTTTCATTCGAAAATGCTTGCGTCAAATTTATTTTAAAAAAGGAGCATAATATCCCAAATGTGAAATGTAATAAGAAAAAGTTTGGTATTTTTTCCAGTTCCTTGTGAAAATAACACCGAGTCTTCTGTTTAGGCCGAAATAGACAACTATGTACTTTTTACAAGATATATGCTCCGCCTTTAATAGCATATAGTGACTCAGTGGTCAGTTTAGGTTTACGTTGGACATTTTAATACATTTCTGTATAATTGAATATAAAGTGACCTCGCGGTTTTATCAGACATTAACTAAGACTCTATGATAGCTTTATAAGCTTATAATTCTTGTCTTTCCATTACACAAAATAACAGGGTTATCTACTTTGAATGTAGGCCAATCGTGACATCTAAGCTACCCAAGCCCACACTAACTTTTAATGTCAACCTATATATAACTGTGCAGTTGTACACAATCAGTTGACAGAAACATGCGCATAAGTGGACAATAACATATTAGTCAAATATGCCCTACAATAATTAAAAAGGTGTTAAAAATGGAAAACAAATTCATTTTATAAACATCCAATTGTTTCGTAAAAGTAACGATAACTCTCTCGTTACGTTACAGTGAGTAAGATGCTCAAACAAATACGGACACAATGTTGTAATTATTTTTTTCTGTGAAATGTTAATTTTATTGCATCTATATTGGTTGCCGTATTGGTTAAGAAAGTAGCCTAGCATTCACTAAACAGGGTTAAACTGAAGTCATCTTATGTGTATTTCACAGGCCCAGTTTCCTGACTGCTTTATGTTTGTTTCGAGGAACCTCACAGCATTTGTAAAGGTCGAATAGTGCAACGAAAACTACAGGGAAAAGCCCAGTAACCTTGGGAAACCCTGTTTAGATGCACAGATACGGGCCCAAACAACAATGAACTAGAGACACAAACGTATAAACATCACATACACAAAAACAGTTACAACAGACAGATACTTTTTTTCGATCAATGATGGGCTTACCGCCTTGAACAGTGAGTGCGAGTTATGGACAACTGAACCTGAAAGAATGAAACTTGGGATCGTGAACTTTTCAAATGACGTTCATTTTAGCTGACAATACTTCGCAATGTAATGGGCGCATACTCGCCACAATCCTTGTTTTTGTGTGTCAGGAAAAAATATTCCACCTTACAGATGTCCTCCCTTAAGTATAATTTCCGCGCATTGCCAGTAGCTTTTTCCCGTCCATTAGATTGACGTCAGTTATGGTCTGAGACGTAAGACTAATGCTTTCGACGATTTGTGTTTCCATTTGGGGCTTCCCCGTCGTCATCTCTTATTCGGCGAACAATTTAAGTCCGATATAACGCCACTGATCCGGGAAAGCCTGAAACGGACAACTAAACATTGAAAAGAAGTGTAGTAGTAGTAGTAGTAGTAGTCGTAGTCGTAGTCGTAGTCGTAGTCGTCGTCGTGGTCGTGGTAGTGGTAGTGGTAGTGGTAATAGTAGTTAGCGGTAGCGGTAGCGGCAGCGGCAGCGGCAGCGGCAGTGGTAGTGGATGTGGTAATAGTAGTAGTTAATGTGTTGTTGTGACGAGTTTCAAATTGATTCAAAGATAATCCTCTAACCACATACATTTAAACAGATATTTCTAGAGTATGTATAATATATTGGGGATATTACGAAAGGACGCTTTTCTGGTGACCTGTATCACGTCGAGTTCGGTGTGTTAACACGTATCCGTCTAAACCGCAGGTCGATACGGATACGTGTTTACACGCCGAACTCGACATGAAACAGGTTATTAAATGTCACAGCACAAAAGAATAACAACAACAAAACGGTACTTATTTTACGAGTATACACTAATCGTCATTTCCTGTAGACGTAACGCGGCCATTTTTAACAAAGTAAATATTCGTGGGATTTTTTGACGATCATAATATGCAGAATTGAGGGAAGTTCGTGAGTCAATCGCTATTTCTTTCGATGACGCGAAATCGCCTTCTTCTTTTTATTGACGAGCTGCTCATATTTATGATAGTAAACATGAATAATGCAACAATTTATGAATTTCGAAATGGCAAACAACTAGTTCACTGAAGTAGCTGTCTAGATAGATTTGAAGTGTTCTCTGCTTCATGCTTATCCTCATGTTGTTTTGAAGAACATGAGAACCATGAATATTTACATGCTTCTGGAGCGTTTGTAAAGTTAGATAATTTTTATGTATTTTAAAGTTGACAGGTTTTACCAGTGTTTCTGGTCACGCAATTTTTAGTTATGCGAAAGTAGTTCCGAGATTACACACGGTACTCGCATGATACGGACTCAGAAAACGACAGTATCATGATACGGATTTTTCAATACGGCGTGATGTATTTTCACTGTTGGATTTGGAAAAGGAATTTGATAAGCATATAATAAATGATTGTATTGAAAGCATTTAAAGTCCGCCAGTATACCTTTGTGTTATTTAAATATATTCAAAAGTATGTGTATTCATTAAACACCCTACTTGAATTCAACTCTTCCTGATTAACACAGTAGTTTAATGCTCAAGTAGTTTGGAGGATATATTTGCTATCAATATCGTACAAATATGCAGCTATGTTTAATGTAAACTTTCGGTGCATCTTTATGATAAGGTTAATGATTTGGACATATACAGGTGAGTTTAAGAACATATATGTGTACAAATTCTCTACTTATACTGCATTAAAGACGCTGATCACTCTGACTCATTATCTGCTGCAAGCAGGGGTGGCTCAATGATTGAAGATTAGAGGGAGCGCTAACTAATAATTTATAAGAAATTACGTTAAATAACTTAATGAATAAATAAACACGTGAGTTAAAAATGAAACATTTAGAGGCAAATGAAGGTCTTAAATCAACAGCCACTGTCTCTGTACCCAAACATGCGGTTAATTGAACGTCATGGAGATTGACATTGACACATTCACACTCTTCTGCTAGTCCATATAAACAGCCGCTTCAGAGTCTTTGGCGATTTTTGTTTGTTTTCCTAGCCAAGAATGACAGATTCCAGCGCTAAGTATATTGAGATGAATGATAACGGGCACCTGCTAGAAAGTTAAAAAATGACGATGCTTTGTTGACACATCGATCTGAATTTGCGTTTCATAAAACACTTAAGTGTAATAAGAGAAAGGTATTGGCTAAAAATAAATTATATTTAACTTTTGTGTTTTTATATAACAAACAGTGTTAAATATTGTAGAGTTACAGTTGAAGAATATATTATACATTGTTATGAATCAGTCGACTTGTGGCATTTAGGGAAGAAAATGAATACCCAAATGTAAAAAATGTCCCTATAAGCGCTTTATTTTGGCTTACTCTTCTTCTTGAATAAGGACAATGGTTCCTTAGAAGTCTTCGTAAAAAAAGGCGGATTACCTGCTTGTATAAGAGTTTGAACAGCTCCTGTATTTCTTAGCATAGTAAAAGCGGTGAAAGTGTCACCCTTAAGTGTCAAAAAACATCGAAGAGGAATGGTCATAACATAATCAGACTTTTGCTATTTGATCAGCGTAAAGCACTCAGACACGACGGTATCTTTTTTTCAAAAAATAAGTGGTTTAAGATAGGATTTTTATTTCTATAATAAAAAACACAATAATGCATGTACCTATTTTAGCTATTTATTTAAACATAAAGAACCCCGTAAAGTGCCCACTTGAAGTGTACCAGCCGTCGAAAAGAAAAGATGCATTTTTTTTTTATAAAATAGGTACAAGAATGGTACCCTTTGACTTAAACCACACTTTCAAGGCATTCAATTTTCTATTTTCACTTTGTAAACAAGCGATCGTTCAGCATATACTTTCAAAAACATTTTTGTTAAGACATCCAGAAACATAGGTTAAAAATCCCGAGAGAAGCTTACACGTCTGGCCTCCGGGTTGGCGTATTTACATTGCGATCAAAGTGATATAAACTTACTTAACCAGGTCAAAACATCCTCCGAAAACACCAAAATACTTGAAAATATCACCAGTTTGTTCCGCATCTTACATTTCATTCACTTAAGATTCCGATAAAAAAAAACGTTGGACCCCCCTGGGTATCAAACATAAACCTACGTAGAATTGCACAATTTATAATATGGTGATTTATTTTTTTTGTGGATTACTACGCTTTATTTTTGTTACATTTTAATTTTACCTTGTAGATAGTGTCACTGACTTATTTAAAGAAACATGGGTACAGGGACACCGTCTATTTTTCAAATGATAATCAATCACCTTTATCCAGGTTCCGGTAATACATATGTGCACTTTTAGTGTTTTTGTCATACTGGCACAACCTTTAGTTGCATTTATTTTAACAGGACCGGTCTTAACTGAAATATTCTTAAAATTTATTAATTGAATGTATCATTTCATGTAATGTATAATTTTCTTTAAGACATACATAAGTTAATAGAATAAATCCCAAATATGCATTGTAAAATTAAATTGCAGGTACCGAAGCCCAGGTGGTCACGTTGTCTCCGACCTCTCCCACCGTGACACAGTACAGTCCTCTGACACTGACCTGTGAGACACAGAGCACAAACACCGAGTATATAATATGGGTTAAGCTTGTAGGGAATGGTGTTTTCGCCGTCGGAACCTTGATCATTAAAGGGGTCAACGACTGTTATCCTCCATTTGTTGGTTTTGAACCGAACTCCACATTGTACACCTACGCTTGCCCAGCTACAAACAGACTGACACTAACAATAAAAAACGTGTCGAGAACAGATAACGGAAGCAGATGGAAATGCCAAGTTCAAGTCGACGGGAAACAAGAAAGCAGTCAGGTGGAAGCGATTACAGTGCATGGTACTTCTTTTTAGATTCGTTTATGCCATTCATCTTATTGTCAGTATAAATAACTATACGTTTCATACATGAACATTGTTTAATCAATGTTGTATATAGATATAAATTGAAGGTAGGTTTTTCAGGTAAAACACTGATCACGCAAATCACAGTTTCATTTTAGTTCATGATATGTCCAGCACAATTGCAATTAAAGGCTTGACCGTGTCTCGAAATACTATTTAACAGCAAAAATAGAATGACAGTTATACTTCTAGTAGAGAGTTTTGAGGTGACCATTCGTATACGTGTTATAGTACACATATATGGATTAGGAATAACAATCGACGCTTTTTTAATCGTTATTTTAGTGTGCCATAGATTTACCAGATTTGGGAGAAACCTGAGTTCTAAAATGTAAAGAATGTACCACTAAGCATTTTTTAAATGTGCCGAATTATCTCCAAAACTTGCGATCTGCACTCTGAAAACATTAACAATACAATGAACAAGGCATTGGATTAGATTTGCAGGAAAAGAGAAACGGTTTAAAGTCGTAGTTTTTCAGAATAAAGTGCATTGGGTGAGTCGGTAAGCCTAGTAATTAGGGATGAAAATCGGATAGCAAATTGGTATTCGGATATTCGTATCAACTATCCGAATACTATCCGGATACTCGTATGAAATTGTTGTCTAAGAATGTGTACACCTTGTTATATAACGTTTACCCTCTACTATGTACACCCTTTATCATATCATATGAAATAATAGTACACTTCAGTTGGTATCCGTCGTAAGCTTGATGTGTTTTTACTAATCTGTTTTACGTCATTATCGTTTTAAGTCGTAAACAAATACGTTACATCCATTGTGCGTCATATAAATGTGTCAAAAGGAATGTGGAAGGCAGTCACGTACGACCCAGTCCGTCACCGCTCGGGTAATCCTCTCCGTCGTGGCAGCCTGCATCCTCGGAGGGGTGGAAACGGTGACGTCAAGTGTCGTCTGCACCAGGGGGGTCTTAGACGGAGTTGATGGCGGACTGCACACAGGATGCTTCTTCATGTGATTCCTTAGATTTGAAGTCCCGCCACAATACACAAGTTTCACACTACACAAGTTACACACAACACTTTTACCATCCTCAGTTTTAGTGAAATACTTCCAAACACTAGAAGTCACTTTCGGAGGCATAGTTCCAGTTTTGACAAGATTGCTCAATTGATAAACTTTAAAACGATGTTAACTGATTGGGAATAAAATAGAAATGAAACGATTTTTTTCTAATAATTTTATTCAGACATCAATACTTGATTTATGCATATTCATTAAGATAATTGATTGGTTAATAATCTACTGATTGCATGACGTTACTTTGTGATTGGACAGTTAAATCGTATGGATTAATGCACATATCATATACGTCATCATTGATGTCAACTACTGCCAATTAGTGCCAATTAGCCACTTCAGAGACCATAAACAACACTTGTTTTCATAAACAGGACCATGGACCCTTCAAAAAATGCAATCTCGCGCCTTGTGCAAACAACCAATTAATAGCAGACGGTTTATGACACCCATCACGCTTCGCCAATCAGTCTGTGCAGCACCTGAAACAGTCTAAACGCTAAGATGTTTAAGACCTACACTAATTAATCGACCATTTTAACCGCATAATTTATACAAAAAATATTAAGAAAATTATACGAATATCCGAATACCAATATTAGTATCCGAATACTAATCTAATATCCGGATATTCGGATATTCGCTTCCATCCCTACTAGTAATAGATGCATTGTTTTCATGAGATATTTAATACAAATATGAATTGCATCTAAAACAATCAATTTCTCTTCATTCGGTGCACAAAGTCGTTTTTAAAAAATACCATTGAAACATGTAGAAAACACTGTTTATACTCACGGAATCGAAGACGATTTTCATCTCAAACAATGAACCAGAAAACCTGGACGCACCATACATTACTGCCCTTGTAAACGTTCAGTTTCGATAACGAACGGATGCCGATTCTACATTTAGAATACGAGAAGTATAACATATTTGATGCATACCTGATAAGGTTTACCTACATAGATACTGATTTCTTCAATAATTGCACCTGTAGCTTAGCCATTCCATGCAGAAACTCAAAGGCTGATATGTTCATGTATTTCATTCAACACAAAATGTTGTTTGTTTTGAAATTCAAGCATAATAAAAGCTGTTAAAATGTTGAATAATTCTAAATTGTTCAGACATGTATTACCTTATAATACGTTAAGGATACGAAGCAATTTAGATACAAAAGAGAGATTGTAACCAGAATTTTTCATTTAACTGTCATAATTTTTTAAATAAGGCAGCGAACTACATGTGTTTCATTAGCGGAGAGGCATAAAACAATAAAGTACCAGCTACAAGGCTTGGATAAGGGTGTAACGCTATATGAGCCCCTTCACGATCGGTTAACTAAACGCAGATTTTTACTCGAATGAAACAATAAACAAAATGCAAATATAATGATTGAATTTAATTTCGACGGCATTTATTCGATCTAGAATGCCCAACCCCAAGGTCAAACTGACAACTCTCCTAAGAAGCGCCACATGGGAGTTGGCGGTTTGACATAGGGTATTGGAAGATCACATGAATGCAGCCGAAATTAATTTCAATCCTGAAATATGCATTTCACAGCATGTCAGTTTGTTAGCCTGAGAGTAGACTATGTTATGAAAAAATGTTCTCTCTGTTATTCAGAAGAAATCTTTATTACAATATATTTCCATGAAATAAAGATAGTTTAAGTTATTTCTTTGAAATAATGATATTTCAAACAATGGCGTGTTTACGATCGATTATATTTTTTTCGGAGTCGCAGTATCGGAAGTGAGATGTCCTTGTTTTAATAAAATAGGAAATTGTATTACAATCAATAATCATATTAAGTTAATAGGGAATAAAAAAACAAGATAAATTACCTATGTACATTATGTTATAAGGTTACTTGTTTCTTTAATGATCGTTTCAGAAACTTGCATTGGTATTAAAACATCAGCATTTTACACTTAAAGCAAGGGTTCGAACATAAGCCATGTTAGTTGATTTATATGTTAACACAGTGTACCAATCAGTATATGCACTCGTCGGGCATGTGAATATGAGTATCTTGGAAAGCAAGGGTGATTTAAGGCATTTTTAAGAAATGTACAACCATTTGCGCTGTAGATGACAAGCAGTTTAGCTTATGAAAGTTCTAAATGGAAGTTTTACTATGATTTTATCATAAGCATGGGGTTTCATGTAAATAATCATAAACTGCTTATGATAAAATCATAGTAAATCTGTCATTTAGATCCTTTATAGAAATACAATACTTACATAGACCTGTGCCTTTTAAATGGCTTAACATGAACATTAACTCAATTCATATTGCACTAATGAACTAACTAGTTTTTTATCATGTGCATAGGGTAGGTTAAAAAATTTGATTTCTCCAAAACTGGTTACTTTTTCTAATCACGGTTTTCGCCCAAATATTCCACGTGCATCCAAACACTTCAATGCAAATAAACATGCATGAACGTGCCAATTAACTTTGTTTGATAACATATTATTGAAAATTCCATGCGTATTGGGGCGAGGTGGCATACTTGTTTCAAAAGTTACTTAATCGACCGTCTCTGACTGATACGAACACATATGATCCCACAAGTATAGTCATACTGTTTATGCAAAATACCATTAATTCTAATCCATTGTCTACACAGATATGAAACCGGCTGGAACTCTTGGAAGGCTTTTTCATCAATTGAAGAGTAAAGACTTTAACGTTATTAATATAAACGCTACTTGCAATATATTCAAACATATCCTATGGAAGTATCATTAGTTACATAGCTATTGACCGACCAAAACGAAACATCATTAAGCGCAAAAAATTAAAATTGTTTATTAGGTTATCTTATTTGCAGTTGATGAAGTTTGGATTGTTAACATAGTGTTTGATAGGGAAGCTATTGAATACTGTACTGATTGTACTAAGATCGCAACAACATACTCTATAACATAGGGAAAATGGCATACTATCGTTTAAGGTTAGTTCAAGTGCAATATTTGACTAATATTCTGTGCATAAAAGCCTTTTAAACGAACATAGATACAATATGAATGTGTCTTCAAAAACATTTTAAACTATAAGCATCTGCTTTTATCTGGTAAGTTCTAACTCAGGAAGCTTGAATTGATCAATCATGATATAAACATTATGAGAAAATCATTTCCCACCTAATTGATTGTTTTAAACGTCCGAAAACACATACCTCCAGGAGAATAAAGTCTTACCAGTAGAAACCTCTATGCAAAGCTTATGTTTTGCAGTTGGTATCACCACAGTGACATTATCTCCCGACGCCGACCCTATCAACGTGAGAGAGAATACCCAAACGACACTGCAGTGCCGAACATCGGGCGGGATACCGGCTGCCAAGGTCAATTGGTTTATCCAAAGGTCAGGACAGGTGCAAGACGTAACGTCGCTTTCCACGAACACGTACCAAGAGGAGGGAGACCTCAACGTGACGTTGAGCACACTTAACTTCACCCCGTTAAAGTTTGATCAGAGTGGCCAGATATACTGCTCAGCAAACAATGTGGGAGTGGATAGGATTTCCACAAAGCCATCTATCAATGTATTATGTGAGTAACATGAATAAGGCATGGCCTTTATAAGACAAAACGTATTCGATTTATTATCATCTAACACACGAGATTTAAGAACATTTTAGAGACATACTAGTGATTGTTGCACACCGAACTCGGAACGGTATTTAGACTTCAATCTGATCATTGAGCATCACCGGCTCAAAACACAGTTTTTATTTCCATATCTACCAGTATTATGTACTGGTTCGTTATTGCAAACAAGGGGCTAAACAAAAACCACGGTTTCACGAACATGTTCGTAGGATATCAACAATTTATTTATATATCCATATACAAATATAGTTTTTTTCGAATACTTATCAGGATATTAACACATCGCTATTATGCGTTATAGAATTAAAACAATACAAGCAATTTATACTAATACACATCTCTCGAACTAAGAGAACTAACAGTAATATCAATAATTCAAACGAAACCCAAATTTCGTTCAAATATATGCACGTAAAATAAAGCTCAGAATTAGTAGGAAATATCGTTAAATATGCCGATTTGTAAAGAAAAATACCAGTTGATGTGAAAAACGAAATATCAAACTGAGGTATTCGATCTTTATGGGATGCCGATCGATCTAGTGGATCGATCAGCAATAATGTGAAAAAGAATACATTGCCAAAAGTTTTAATTTATTTGATATATATGTAAAACGCATCATCTCGTTGAATGTACACATAATCAGCGATTCGTATTAGAATGGGTATATCTGTTGTTACTTGTCCTTACGTATAAATTATCTGTTATATTTTAGTAACATTTTATTTATTTTTTTATTAAGCATGTAACATATAACGATAAGATGCACATAATTCAAATACTAATTCGGCTGCATTTATTTCACTTTTTAGAATATGTATTGTTGACGCATTTCACACATAAATAAATCCCGTATGTTTCATTTTAAAGTACATCCAATACAGTTTGGATTTAATTACACTATCTTGATCTGATCATGTGTTCAATTTAAATTATAATTCGGAAGGGGACCGTTTGTTTCTCAGATCCACCTCTTTTACCTTCATTCAAATATGGAACTACCACTGGCCCAATCATTACCAACAACAACATTGCCATTGTCCTGGGAGACGGACCTTTAGTGGGTGGTGAAGCCGACGCCAACCTGGCTCCTCATACCTACACCTGGTCTGGTCTGTATTATTAACCATGTTTTGGCTTTAGGACCTCCGTATGATGTTACATTACGATACTATTATGGTGTTACTGGATCCATGAGTATAACAGAAGAACTGAAGATACTAGCCGGCGAGGCCTTTTGATTGTCTTGCACGGCGGATAGTTCTCCGCCATCTACGTACTCATGGTCTGGCCATCCTTTGTAACGGTTTGATGGAGTGCTGAAAGCATTCTCATACCGAAGGTTAAAAAAGATTTTCCTAAAGCCTTTGGACGGATGTAATTTTTATTCTTATCTGTGTGTGCAGGTATTCGTTGAATATTTCAGATGGTCCGAAAACGGGAATATTGCAGAACGTTAGTAAAGTCCGCGGGGAAAACCTTGTTTACCAGTGTTTGTACACACCGGGAAACCCTCCAACTGTTGACTTTGAGTGGACGAGGTCCGGAACAGATAATTCCTGGGTCAAACAGAATACACAGAACTTGACCATTCCAAACGTACAGCGAAGTGATGAGGCCAGTTACACTTGTAACGTGTCCAGCCTTCTCCGGCCCACTTTGATATCAGCGATGATCACACAGTATGATACTGCAACATTTCATCTGGATATTCTTTGTGAGTTTATTTTGTAAGCAACACAAACATAAAAAATAACGACATTGAAACTATTGTCCAATCTGGTAAAAACAAATATTAGTGACTGCGAATCGGGCGAACTGATTGTATTCATTATTTATTTTTTTATTCAGAAACAATTTATAACAATGCACTAACTCAAGATACTGTACTAGTGAAATTATAATCGTGAAGAACGAAAGGGGATTGGGGTGGCCATCAAGAGTTTAAAAACAAACAAACTATTTTTATGTAAAACTGTGGACCACTAAAAAGTTAAATAATGTTTCTGTTTTTCATGAAGATATACGTAAATCTTAGGCATTCCTGAAATAACATACGAACAAAACATGTATTAAATATGTTTTGAGAAACATCCGATTTCGTGTTAATATGACCGTTGATTGCGCAGCATATTTAGTAGTAAAACTTAACAAGTTGTTGCACAGAATAACGATACGCTCAAGCATAATTGAGATTGAAAATGAGTAAAGAACAAACTGATTCCTTCAACTGCTATTGGGTCTTAACTTATAAAAATACACCAACATTTCAGACTTAAAAAATGTAAATGATATATAACAGAGGAAGACGGGTTTTAAATTTGTTACACACCGCAAAATAAGGGAATTTGAGGCAGCATGGTGTTTTCTTTTTTCTATTCACTCAAATACAAAAATATAAGATTCAGGCACTTTACTTTGATGGTATGCTTATTATTTCGCAAAATGGTATACGAGACACTTAGTTGGAGGATTTCAAGATCTTTTTAAAATGGCCTTTTCTTAATTTTACTGTAACTGAACTGTTTATATACATTCTGATTTCTGAGTTTCTCGCTTTCCCTTTTTTACTTTTTCATAATACAAGTTCTTGTTTAAGGTTTCAACACTGTTATTTAGTCTTATAGTCATATACTTAGACAAACCAAAGTTATTATAAATTGAATAAAACAAGCTTTTATTCTGAACACAGACACATTAAGCACATGCCACTTTAGCCTCACATTAAATGCAATATACACAATCAAACGGTATATGAAAAAGAGTGATGTAGAACTTTATACTGTCCATTTTAAGTAGTTCATTTTAAAAGTCATGTGAAACATCATAGTATAAACAGTCAACATATTGTTTGTCAACTGTTATTTATTTTTAGATGGGGCGGAAAATTTGATGTTACAACTCAACAACGTATCCCACGCATCTGTAGAAGTTGATGAACATTCATTAAACCATATGCAATGTTCTCTAGAAAGTGATCCCGTTTCGTATATGACGTTAACAAAAGACGGTAAAATAATCATTGCAAGATCTGGTGTACACCAACTTATATATGTACTACGGGCTGAATGTTCGGACGCTGGAGTGTATACATGTTCAGGATACAACCAGTATGGAGAGGCGAAAAACGCGTCGGTGCGCTTATTTGTAAAATGTAAGTTTACAAGTTTACAAGTTTATTGGTACACTTAGCACATACATACATGTGATAAAAGGTTATACAACAATATACTAATAACTACAATAACCAGGCTGTGGGTTGTTACTATCAGATGGAAGAAATAATGCGGAAAAGTAGCTACACATTTATAAAAAAGGGAAAAACATGCTTCTATGATTATCTTACGTTTTGTGTGTTTGGAATGCCAGGTGGGTTTTTAAAACGATTTAATATAAAAGCCAAAAATTTGCCTAATTGACGAAGTGTTTGTTCATTGTTTTCATTCATAAGAGATTCGAAATTAAGACAATTTGTGTTTCTTTGGAATCGCTCTGGAATTTGTTTTTTTTCGTAATTGATTAAAAAAAACTACATTTGAATAAGTAATGAAATTCGTCTCCGACCTCTCCAGAATGACAAACATTGCAAATCCTATCGTAACGTTGGACATTTGCCCATCTAAGTTTTTCAATAGGAAGATGGTTGTTACACATTCTAAAATTAACTAGTTGTTGTACAAGGTAGGGTGACAATTTATCAAAATACTGTTCATATTTATGTTCGTGTTTGTACATACGGTAATTAAGGCATTTACTGGAATCAAAGACCTTGCTATGCCATATTTGTGAGTACTGATTTTGAAGACTTGATTCTGTTTTCTTTAACAACATATCTCTAGAACCATCAAACATTTGGTTTATCCATACATAGCTTAAACCACATTCATCTAGAATAGACTCCACAAATGTTAACCATTTTAGAATTATGAACATAGTCTGAGTACATGAATTTATAAAACAACGAAGAAAGTTTATTAGTATTTAATATCATATTATACCAAAAGCCAATAATTCGTTTCTTGATAACAATAGAAATGGGATATCTCCCAAGGTCTCCATATAGCATAATATGAGGAGTACTACGTTTAACATGTAATATATTTTTCATAAAGTCTGTATGCACTTTTTCTAACAGGTTAACGTCTGAATACCCCCAAAGTTCGCATCCATAAGTAGGAATTGGAAGAATAGTTGAATCGAACAGTTTGAGTTGGCAATCCATAGATAAATCTAGATTTCTTATTTTTTTGTATAGACTAATTAAGCCTTTCCTTGCCTGTTCAGCTATATGTTTTTTAGCAGATGTAAACTGTCTTTTTTTTCGAGAAAAGAATTCCAAGATATTTAAATGTATCCACCACCTCGATTTGGTGGTTATTTATGATAAAGTTTCTTTTTCTACGGAAACGATCTCTAATTACCATTATCTTAGTTTTGTCAAAATTTATATCTAATTTCCACTGTGTGCAATATTCGTTAAAAGTATTAAGCACTGAAGTCAGATCCTCCTCTGTGTTTACAAAAAGTACTGTGTCATCAGCATATAATATAACAATCAGTTTTATATATATGTCGAAATTGACATCAGCTAAGACTAAACTTATGTCATTTTTTGTCAATAAGTAATTCTCTAGATCATTTAAAAACAGAGAAAAAAGTATCGGTGAAAGATTTTCGCCTTGGCGTACACCTCTAGCACGGGGAAAAAAGTTTGACATCTTATTATTAACAGAAATACAAGATTTGATACCACTATACATATTTTTTATAATAGCTAACATTTTTCCATTTATATTATAACACATTAATTTACTCCAAAGGCCGGTTCTCCATACAGAGTCAAAAGCTTTCTGGAAATCAATAAAACAACAGAACAACTTTTTATTTTTACGTTTACAAATTTCCGCTAATGTATGTAGTACAAAAATGTGGTCTTCTGTAGAGTGATTTTTTTGTAAAACCCGCTTGATTTTCATTTAGAATATTATAGCATTCTAAGTATTTAGTTAGCCTATTGTTTAACACAGCAGTAAATACTTTTCCAACACAGCTTAAAATTGTGATAGGTCAATAGTTTAGGGGATCATCTTTATCTCCTTTATTTTTATAAATTGGTTTAATGGAGCCAATTAGCCAAGATTCAGGGATACAACCCGTGTCAAAGACTATGTTAAATAACTTATGGTACAGGGGCATTAAAAGATCACAAGACGCTTTAATATATTCATTTGGTACCCTATCAAGACCCGTAGCCTTGCCAGACTTTAATTTGTTTATACAAACTATAATTTCATCAATTGTAATTTCATTGTTAAGATTATGGTCTATGCTCACATTTGGAAATTCCGCTTCAACATGCTCATTTGCATCAACGTTATTAGCATTTAAGCTTTTAAAGAAATCAAAAAAATCGTCAAGGTTAACATCATCAGTCTTATTTCTAGTGTTTAAACTGTTTATGTAATTCCAATAATCTTTAGGAGATTTACTACGCATAGATCGGATTTTTCTCCGCATGTCTCTTTTATGTGCTACTACAGATTTTCTAATGATAGCCTTGTATGTTTTGGATGACTGGACTAGATCATGTTTTGTATTAGTATTCTTTCTATGACTATATATACGTTTACAGGCATGGAACTTATTTCTAGATGATCTACATTCATTATTAAACCATACTTTATTATTTCTACTAGTATTCTTACTTGTATGTGGGTAAGTTTTATACACCCCGAATGTGGTTCTGGCAGACTCTACTAAGGCGCTTTCAACAGAATTTACTATTTCATATAATTTAGTTTTATCTAGATTGCCATCATTTTTAGATAGATTCTCCAAAGCATCGTCTATAGTATGCATATTGATATTATTAATAAATTGTTGCTTTTTGTCGCCATCCCATTTACGACTTTTTTCTCCATTTGCATCGTTATCAGATGAGTTTAATTTTCTGTGACTAGTTTAAAGTTGAGACAGCAATGAACATCAGAGAGAAGGGGACAATATTCACTTACACTAAAATCTTGAAAAAACGAAAGTAAATCGCGCGATGCGATTACATAGTCAATAACCGATATATCATTGCATGTATAATGACCACTTTTGTCATTGAAAGCTTTGCCATTGATAATAACAAGGTCGTTAGTTCGACAAAAGTCAATCAGCTGTCTACCTAGACGATTTACAATGTCATCTTTAGAACAACGTTCAAAATTCATATTGCTGGTTCTAAGCTTTTCTCTCAAATTACTATCAAAAACATCCGACGTGTCAATATTTACATAATCAAAAAGGTGCTGATCTACATCTGTAATATCCATTAAATTAGAAGTTCTAGCATTAAAATCACCCAACAGTATCACATATTTGTTATTACAATTAAACTGTTCTATTTCAGTATAAAAGCAGCAAGTAATGTTTGATTAAAATATTTTGAACTATCCGGTGGTACATTCACTGGACCAAATATAACATCTTTATCAGATGTGAAAACAGATTTCGAAAGCTTAAACCATTGTATATACTCACAAGCTGTAGGTATTATTGAGAAATAATTTGAAATATCTTTTTTAATAAAGGTAGCTATTCCACAAGACTTTTTCAGTGTTTTTTGGGAACGATTCTTAAGAAAACAATCATAGTCCTCAATCTTGATTAAATCAAACTCGTCACAATGGGTTTCGAAACAAGAAAATATATCGACGGACTTAATATGATTAACTAATTCAGAGATATTTAGTTTTGAAGTTAAACCACAAACATTTAGACAAGAAAATGAAAGTCCACCACGGCATCCCTACAGGTGCGTGGATTCGGTGTCATATCCGGCGCCGATCGGTCGTCAGTATGCGGGATTGTTAGCTCGTCCTCTTAGGGACTGTGTATAATTCCCACGTTGGTGTTGGTAACGTGCGCCTCCACAGCCACGGATGCCACTTCCGGTCGGTAGCCCATGGTCTCCCCTTCGGTCCTGCGATGTATCGATTTCCCCGGCTCTTACTTCCCTACCGTCGACAAACAGTCTGTCACGCACAAGAACAGTATGCCTTTTCTGGGCCCTGAAGTGCCTCACAAGGGGATACAGTTCGCGGCACTTCATCTCAATCTCCTCTGGGAATTATTTACTTATACCAAAAGTTGTCCCTTTAAGCATGTACCCGGAGCGACGGACTTCCTCCCGTTCCTTGAAAAAGGAGAATTTGGCAACTATTGGACGGGGTGTATTTCGCTGTGGGTCGCGATTCGATGGCATTCTGTGAACACGCTCAAATTTTATTGAGTGTAGATTTAATTGTAGACAAAAACTCAGTTAAAACAGTTTCAGTGTCTTCGTACAATTTACCAGTGGAACCGGTTTTCATGACTTCTGCTATGTTGGTGAATACCAAATTGTCTCTCATCTCTCTACACTTGCTGTCAAGAAGTTGGGCCTGAAGACCTGAGTGTAGCTCTCTGATATCGTTGAGTGAGTTATTTAAGTTTTTATTTTCAGATGTGAGAAAATTGATAGTTTTGTTATGTTCATCCAATGTCTTTTGGTGAGTATTTTTGTTTTGCATTTAGTGTATCATATCCTGAACTGATGAAATCAGCAGTTTGTTGAGCTCTATTCCATTCGTTTCTACAGCGCAGAGCCTTCGTTCCATGTCGTACAACTTAAGGTTCAGATCATTAACATTTGTCTAGCTTGTCAAGTTTATTGAGACACTTGTCTAGTTTATCACATTTATCAAAATTTTGCTGGATTTTATCAATTTTGCTCACTAGATTGTCAAACTCTGATAACGACAGCTTTACTCCGTCTTCTTCACGAGCGGCTGAGAGTATATTTCAAGTATCCAAATAAAGATATGACAGGTCACCGACAGAGGATTCAGAGCCGGGTTTTCGGACCTTTGAACGTTTAACGCCTCGCCTCATAACGCCCCAGTTTGAGGGGGTCCTGGGGTCTTCCGCTTGGTCCGGTCTGGGTTCCATATCTGAAAGGTACTGAGAGAAACACACAGAAAAACGCAAAGACAGTAAAGCTTCAAAATAACACCGGGAAAAATCAGTAGCAATATTTGTACTAATTAAACTAATATAATCACATCTAACTAGGCTGTCTCGTGTGCTTTGGCTCTCTCTCTGTTACTTTATATATATGTATATAAACTTTTGCGTCTAATTCTATTACATGAATTCAGTTCTGTAAACCTTATACAAAGAGATGCAGTCTTAACCTCTGAAGACCGGGCAGTAACTGAGTTCACATAAATCTAAAAGGCTGTGTTTAGCCTTAAACAGAATGAAGAAAAAATAATTGAACGAAATAAAACTGTCGAAAAGAAAATAATATCACTCTGCTAAGTACCGCTAGACGCACAAGCTTTCCTCGAGGAAATTAGTTTATACCCTGAATGATTGACAATAGGGATACGATATGTGGTCACTGGACTGTGGTAAAATGTAAACAATAATGGCCGATATCGGCAACTTATGTTGTCACAATGGGAAAAAGAATCTTGGACCAAAAAGCCTTTTCTAGTTCAAGATATCTACGTGTTGACAAATACTAAAAACAATACAATATGTGTTTATGTTTTGGTCATTTTAGAAAGTAAACTCAAAGAGATAGATTGAAAAAAACAATGAAAAGTTGAGAGCCAAAATAAACGTGACCAACCTCACAGCCTCTGTCTGTTATGTTAATATCTGGTGTGCAGACAGTTTAACCCACTGCATTGTGTTTGGATTGTTCTGCACGTCGTGTAATCAAGATGATTTATACAATTGAAAGTGTATGTCCGAACAATCTGACCTGATTTTATGGTTTCCGTTGGGTGGCTAGCATATTGATGACGAACTATTTCATTTTATTACGTTTAACAAATATGTCTGAATATTTCGCCCTGCAACTGGTATCAAACCCTGGATCCAAACCTAGTTTTTTCGTCTTTTTTTTAAAACAGGTACGGAACACTGTTGCCATAACTGGTTTCAACATAAATCAAAGCAACAAATGCTTGATTTGGTAATATGTTAAGGCGTTCCTTTTTTGTTTATTAGAGTTGTAAATCAGATATGTATCAGTTTTCAATGATGAAATTTGAAGTACATTGTGTGCAAAGGTGCTCGTCACATTGCCTTGATACAGTAATACATTTATTTTAAAAAAAATTCATTTTTTTTTTATTATTATTTTTTTTGTCAAAATAGTGAATATATGTCATTTCAAAAATTATTCCACAATTGTTCATGAACGAAAATTAGTATAATATATAAATAAATATAAGGTGAACATGTGCAAAAATTCATTTAAAACAATTTACAAACGAACTATCGCATGTGACAGAATATAAGATACACATTCAGGTAGTACTGCAGTCATCGTAAGGTTAATGAATTTCTAATTTATTCGAAATATTATCATCAATTGTTTAGATTAGATTTGATAATGTTTGATAAAAACATCAATATCGATTCAAACTGATTTTCTTTCTTTTTTAATGCGTAAATGTTAAATTCTTGAAATAAAACTTAAACATTTAAAACAATAAGGTTAGATAAAAGTATATTTTATATGTGTAACATTTGTTGGTTCATAGTTTTTCATAACAAAGCCATGTTTAACAATAATGCTGATGCTTGTCAAAGTGTATTTAATTTGCATTATGATTTTAAACTAAATAGTTTACTGTTTGATATGACGACTCGTGACGGATTCTTGTTATCTCATGCTTTTAACAGGTAAAATATAACAGAAAAGGCATACCTGTTTCACCTGCACTAATGAAAACACAAATGCCACATACTGACAAAACAGTCCCATTTCCCACGCCAAAGGCATTTCAGAAATGTAGCATTATTTATAACTAAACATATTTCAGATCTTTTAATACCGTTAATGGATAGATACTTTGATGATATCCAATCAGAATCACAACAAAAACACTTCACTCGAAATTTGATTATGGTGACGTCACACCAGGATAAATGACTTTATAATTATGTTATATATTCATGACGTTATTTACGGTTTAAATACAAAAAGTGACGAACGTGTTAAGAATGTTTTTCATGAAATCAAGAGCATATATGCTTTTATTTATTTCTTTGTTTGAATTAATAGTATGTTATTCAAAATAGATACATTTTGAGATAGTACAACCTTTTCAAAAGACAGTGTCATCATAACCATCCATCCGTTCTGGTTTCTTGTCTCGCCCATGACTTTGTCATTCATGGTGAGATTTTGAAATAATCTGGCTTAGGTGGCTCCGCTAAGATGATGACTTGTCGCGCGTATAATTTATCCGCTTTAGGTCGAGGATGCGTCTCAGAACTGTGTCTGTTTGCTATAAACGTCTACCTGTTTGTATTAGCTCGTGTTCAGTTTAAACATCCTCGTAATTCATGGTGAGATTTCGGGAAAAATGCATTTGTGACGAACATAAGATGACTACATGTCGCGATTCGTAAACTAGTTTCAAAATCAGGTCACTGCGCAACTCTTAACATTGTCAGTTTTTCTATATAAGCCTTATTTCGATTCCGGTCCATAACTGTCATGCAACCTTAAATTCCGAAACAATTTGGCTAAAGTGACCACCAAAAGAAGACAACATCGGGTTCTCAAGCTATAGGGTCAAGGTCACTCCCATGAGTCAAAGTCTCTGTGCTTGTTTGTGTTATATGTCCTTGAACATAACTTCGACAATTTTCCTTTATTGAAGTTTTTAGATTAATATTGTGGCATATATGAATTGTTTTCCTTCATATTAGAAGTCCGGTAATAACATCCTGTGTCAGGACGGCGTGCGGAAGTAGTCATCAATTCTGTTAAAGCTCTAGTTAATCTTATTCGTAATCTATTGTTTCATCTGCATATCAAAGTATATAAGCATTTTATAGATGCATATATTTCAAAATTCATCTGTACTGTAGACTACTGTCTACGCCTTCTACGCGCACTTTAAGCAGGGATATGGCTTAACTTTAGAATGCTAGGCCTGTTCCAGAAGTATTCGTTGTATAATCAGTGCTGTCACTCAGGTATGTTTGCTCTGTAGAACCGTACATTCGGAACAAAATGGTACAAATGTACGTTTTTGCTTTAACGTTATGCATGTATGAGAAGGCTCGTATACACAAAACGACTTTTAAAGAAAGGCTTAATTCTTTATTTTACACCTCTAAGCAGGATTATGTTATATTTTTTGACAACCTGACTTGTCCTTGTACTTTTCATTGTACTATGGTACAAGGAGAAACGTAAGTAGTGTTCGCAGTCCCTCTATTATTTCAACAGTTTAAGCATCTGGGCTTATTCTCGTAGCTTCTGTTATATCTCTACTTCTTAGAAGTCTTACACGAAATCAGGTTTCAAAAATAAATTGCTGCTTTTATATTCAAAATAATTAGCTCGGAATCAACGAAAAGTTTGTTTATGTTTATTAAAATTATGGTCTTTTTGATACTTGGGTTCATTACGCACAAGAGCTATGACTGTAAACTGGTCATCAATCGGATGTATTCGGAATACTTATTGTTAAAAGTGAAACGAACGGTATTGCCTGTCTTTAGTTCAACCAAATGTACGTTATTCTTTCAGGTTCCGCGAGGCGACCCCCTGGAGTGGAGGTACAGCTTAATTTCACTGCACGCCAACGTGAGAATGCAGCTCTAGTCTACCAAATAGTCGCCTACCCTACGCCCAAAACTTCACAATTTGTTTGGAAGAGGTGTTCGAATCGTAGTTCTTGTGTATCTTTGCCGTATGAAATTAACAAATATCAAATTAACACTGAAGGTCTATCAAGTAACTTATCGATTATGGATGTTCAGATTCAAGATTACGGAATGTACCAATTGTCAGTATCGAACGGAATCGGTGATTCACTAGTCGAATGGTTATACCTGAGACCCATCGGTATTTATATATTTTCAAATGTTACTCAATGTATATCAATGTATACACGATTAGTCATGTTGTGTTTATATATACGTGAATATCCTGATTCATTCGTTTTCGCTGTTTCTGTTGGTTTGTGATATGTTTTTATTGAAGCACTATTACATTTACACGTGTATGACAACTACACATATATTATCATATATAGCGCGTATTATAGACACAGAGTGTCGTAATTATTATTTCATTAAGTTCAACAAAATTTATATATAAAACAATAATTATGAGCATGTGTTATACCAGGGTTACAACGAAAACCGTTAATGTAAGACTAAAATCGTTGAGTGAGCGGGTGCATATCAAATTCATTTCGCTCAACAAAGTTGAGTTTATATTGAATTGTTGTGATGATGGTGACAAGCTCATACAACTTATATTTACACCTCAACTTCAATTCCTTAAATGAACTGCCTTTCGCCAATTGCGTGAACGCAACATTTTTGGATATATTCGGATCGCAATTCATCGCATAACAATATAATGAAAACTATTGATCTTGCTATTGTTTGTATTGTGTCAGCCGGTCCCATAAAATATAGATCAACATCTTAGAAAATCCTAAGTTATTATATTTTAAACGTTTTGTTGATAAAAGTGTTTCAATTTTACGTTTAAAAGTGATTTCAAGTGGTTGATCTTTCCCCGCGTTATTGTGACGTCATTTGAAAAAAATGTTTCCGGTAACAGTCGGGTCGTCCTATTTACAGAATGGGTAAGAAATGATTACTGAAAGGTAATCCGAAATGAAATGAAGTAATTTTTAAAAAACAATAAAAATAATGAACTATTGGTGTAAATATAAGGAATTAATGGCGGGGTTGATGTCATTATCGGGGATATGAACGCAATTGGGCTGGTCAACGCACGCTTGCAGTCCTTCGGACTCCACACACTTAGACCAGCCCAATTGCGTTCATACCCCGATAATGACATCAACCCCGCAATTCATTCCTTAACCCATTTCATTCTGAGACCCAGTTAGATATGATACCTTGAATATCTGGGCATTTTCCAATAACTGATAAGCCATCTGGCAGTTTATGACCCATGTGTTGTATAAACACTGATAAAATCTTTATTACTGGTAAAATACCCAATAAAGTATACATTTTTAGAAAGGAAATAAAAATCTGCACAGATTTATGTAAATTTTATTTGCAAGTTATTTTAAATAATAAAGTAATTGGAAGTTGAACATGTGACAATGGATGAAAAAAAATAAAAAAAATAAATAAATAAATATTTCAAAGCAAAATATCACACATAATTACAACATAAAAGGCACATGTATGATGAGGGAAATATTTTAAATTCATTTATCTTCATTATGCAGAAAAAATTATGAAAATATTTAAAATACGACAAAAGTTATGACAATTTATATCAACTGTGTCGGATTTTTTTTTCTTCTGAATTTGACAAAAAAAAATAAAAAAAATGTTGGGGTAAAATTTAGTCAATTGAATATATTTAATTGTCTATGAACATAGTATTTTTCATGAATTATGCAAAGTAAAGATAGATCATCTCAAAAATATTTAAAAAAAAATTAAAAAAGGAAAACTTAGAAAATTATTAACTGTTTTAGACTTTTATAAAAATAAACCATTATGTACAAACATTTCTATAAAACACAAACTAAATCAGTTCTCCACATGAATATTTACAGCACTATTACACACGCTGAACATGTCTCGCCACACAGTCCTTACACACAGGCACATTACATGTTGAGCATCCGCTCTGTGTAGCTCGTACGCGGATACCGACGGCTGCCCTTGAGCGACATTCCATGCAGGACTTTTTCTTTTCAAACAGTTTTGATTTGATTTCATGTTGTTCCCGTGGAACAGGTGGCAAGTTTTCAATGTTCGTCAATGGGGCTGCACGAGAAGCCTTATAATTTCCTATCAAGTCCTCGGCAAGGTCTTCCACGAAATCCTGGAACTGAGGCCATTCCCGCTGAATGACCTCAGGATTGCTATCATGTGCAATGATGTAGGCGTTATGTGCAGCAGACATCTGCATGTGGTGAAACAGACGCCGCCACCACTTCCGTGATCGATGGTTGGGCATATAGTATCCCACCATCTGATCAAACAGATCCACCCCTTTCATGTGTCGCTGGTAGTCCTCGATGGCCTTTGGAACCCGCACACGCTGTTGTTGTGGATTCCCCGATCTTCGATTGACGGTCCCAACAGCATCTGGATCATGGAATGAAGAGAGCACCATCACTGGCTTGGTGTCCTGCCAGCAGCAAGCCATAACATCATCCTTCTGGGCCACTTTGAACTCATGCTTGGGAAGTTTGACATTCTTGGGGAGGAGTTGTGGAGGCAGACCTTTCCGATTGGAACGTACCGTCCCACATGCATAAATTCCAACATTCAACAGTGAAGTAAACAAGTCGGGACTTGAGTAGAAGTTGTCCATGAAAACACGTACATTAGAAAACCTAAGATGGCTTGTGAGTTCATGAACTACTCTGTGGGAGAGCCCTTTCCCCTGCACACCTTCTTCTCTCCCTGTGTATATCTGGAATCTGTGGAGGTAGCCAGTGGTACTCTCTGCCAGGGCCCAAAGTTTAATTCCCCACTTGATTGGCTTTGACGGAAGGTACTGGCGAAACCCCAAACGTCCCTTGAACTTGACCATACTCTCATCAACTGTCACATTTCCATAGGGTGTGTATGCATTCATGAATTTGTCGTTTAGGTAGGTCATCATTGGTCTTATCTTTCGCAGTTTGTCAGGAGTTTCTTGTGGTTGCTGGTTGTCCGTCAGGTGAAGGTAGCGCCAGATGAGGTTGAAGCGATCCCTCGGCATGATGCTGTTGAAAGAGGTTGTAAACATTATCTTGCTAGTTCGCCAGTAGTCATTCCTTGCTGGCAGCCTTAGGATGCCCATTACAAATGTCAAGCCAACAAATGCCTTCATGGTGGGTCTGTCAACTGGTGTCCACTTTGGTGCAAACCTGGATGGGGGATTTTCAGCTCGCTGTTGGTCGGCGTAGCGGTTAGTTTCCTCAACCAATAAGTCCCAGAAATCTTGGCCCCATAACAAGTCAAAGTAGTGTGCTGGCCTGGCTTCCTCAGGGTGAAGTTCTGCTGGACCACCACGCTTAGTATACCCGTTGGGCAACCTTGGGCTGAACATCTCCGTCACCCAATCATTTTGAAACCCCTCGAAATCATCCTGGTAGTCTTGATCGTCATCAAAAAACCTCAACCAAATGTCATCATTCAATGTTTCGTTGTTGTTACGATCTCTATCGACGTCTTCCAGGTTTGTACCTAACAAGTTCACATCATCTGCATCACTATCAACTTCTATGTCACTACCATCACTCAAGTCTAAAGTCCTATTCATTTCCACCCGCAAATCGCAACGAAATCGTAAAAAAACAGCTTTAATTTAAGTCAATTTCTAATTTTTTCGATCACTTCCGCATTATAATTTTCTGCGCATCTTGCTGCGCATAACTTCCGCTAATACCGGAATACGTTTAAACCGGAAACAATTAATCGAAAGTGAAAGTAAATGAACTTGAAGTTGAGTACGTCAAAAACTACGCCTTTTGGTGTATCCCGAATGTAAAGGGTAACTACACCAAAAGGTGTATCCCGAATGAAATGGGTTAAATAAAACATTGGGATGGCATTTGGGGTAAGTAGGGTAATGTCATGGTCGCTTATAGTAAAATGAGTTCTCCTCAATGAGTTAAGGATAAAAACACAATTCTGAAACTTGGTATGCAGCAATGGAATGTGAAGATGTATCTTTTGATTGTATTTGGGGTTCGTCGGTGTATTATCTCTGTATTATGTAGCAGCCAGCTCGTCTGTGTGATTGAAAATAGTGTAACACTGCTCCCACTAAATTTTTAAAATTGCACAAGCACAACTTAGCCAATATGTGCCGAACCTGGTTAAGCTGTATTCAATGGTATAACACATCGGAATCGTATGACTAAGTTCCTGACTATGTGAATTTTGACTTTTAACTGTCAATATTGGAACGATTAGACCTTGTTCACTCTCAAACCCCAACGTTCTTTGTCCAATATCTAAAATATATAGGACGAGCCTTATTACAACGTTCAATCCAGAATTGTGTTGTTTTACCAACTGTCGAAATTGGATTTGTTTACCAACTGTCGAAATTGGATTTGTTTTGGTGAGAAATCGCAACCTCTTACAAACTTTTACTGAACGAAAATCTCAACAGTATTTCTATCAAACTTTTAACTTGTAATTATAGATCTTCTGTTCTCATCAATTGCAGGAAGACCGGAGTCGACAATGGACTTTCACGTTATTCAAGATACAATACGGGAGACAAGTGCTGTATTGACCTGGATTCCCGGATTTGACAACGGATCTCCCCAGGAATTTCATATTTCCTATAGAAAACTGTTTGGTGTCACCGGTTTTATTACACAAACAGTAACACATGACAATAAAAATGAGATGAATTACACAGTTGTAAATTTAGAACCTGGAATCGAGTACTTTGTTTCACTATTTGCTGCAAATGAAGTGGGTTCTTCTGCATCGGTGAATGCCACTTTTAAAACTCTTGACCGTATTGAAGGTGAGTGCAATAACTTATTTTGTTCAACATTTTACAACCACCTTCTAAGATCAATGTATGGAAACATGCTGGAACACAGAAACACTAAATAACAAATATGTAAGATGTTTGCATGTTTCCCTTTCTTGATAACAAAACAAAACTAAATAACTTTTTTGAAAGAAAAGAAATGAAAATTTTAAAATGCAATCCATGGCCAAAATTTCAACATAACAATCTTATGCAGAACGATGGAACGCTGAAAATTTGGCCAAGGATATCCTACTTCCCCTTATAGCAAACGCTATTCTCTGATTCAAATTGTCCGGCTTCGCGCATTTGTTCAAATATGTAGGGTTTTTTTTTCATTCTTATGGAAAGCGAAACTCAAATTAATGAACTTTACACCATCGAAAACTTCTATTTTTATAAATATAAAACATTGTATATAATTTCAGATCATACTGACCCTAGTCCAAATATTGGTGCTGTTGTTGGCGGGGCGGTTGGAGGTACTGCTGTAGCGATCGTGGCAATAGTTGTCGTGGTTTTCATTCTAAGGCGGAACTACGCTCTCATTTGCAATGTTGCCCTAATAAAGAAAAGTGGTTTGTATAGTCTTGCTCATTTAAACAAATTAAGAAGACGTCGCTTCCGCCACACCGCCAATTTTTATTCATTGAGATTTTAATTCATGTCATCCAACTATTACACAATTAAAGCAGTCACTTTCTCTATACGTTGAATGTTGAATTACTGTAAATCCGATATCTTATACTGTAATTTCGATTCAAAATATTCCGTCTGTAGCTGTCGATTGTCCTTCGTTACCGAATTGTATTTATTTTGCCTGACCTGTTAAATTTATACTGCTTTAGGAACAATGTTTTATAAGCTTTTTATCATTACTCTTATATGGCAGTCACAATTATGTTTTAGTTGTATCAAGTTAGTACATAGACGAATACAGTTGGTTGTTTCTTTTTGACAATATTAATTTATATATTAATAAAAACATTTTGACGATATTCCTTAAGTCATAAACTAATTAAACAGAAAACTTAGCGTAGCTTTAATTTTTAGTCTCGCAATAAGGCACCCAATACGATTAATATTTCAACTGTTGTCAAAGTTGTTTTTCATTGTCCTTCAACCGTATTCTTGATTTCAGCTGATCCTGCTGAGCGATCCATGTGAGTCTTTACATACATATACAAACTCATCAGACACTAGCTGCCTCATTTCAGTTATTGAAGCCAAAATGAAAACTGGCGCCATAGTTCTACATTTTAGTAGATTTTACATGTATATTTTTAGTGGAAAGTATTGTTTTCCTTTATTTTATATAACACTTTACATACTTATAAGTATGGAATTAACGGCGTAACAAATATTACATTGTGAAAATAAACGTGTGTATATATCAAATTCACAACAGATTTATTGAATAAAATATTACTTCAACATTGTATGGGGTTTATGTTGAGGCTTTTGACTTATGAACTTGTTTCTGTATTTTTCATATAATAATTGTTGCTGTTTACCATGTTTAGATTAAAAATAAAAAGTAAAATGATTGGCACAAGAGTTTATTTCATGTTAGACCTGGTAAAGACAACCCCGGATATAACGCAGCCCAGACATACGAGGACATGTCCATGACACCAGATACATCGGTCTACGATACTCTTAGTTAGTAATACAATTTAGTTTGATAATTTAGTTTTTTTTCAATCTTTGATAAGTGTGTCACTTTTCTGTAATCAGTATTTAATCTGGGCATTATAAGTATTGACATGGTATTCTGAAAATCATATACAAATATATATTGAGATTGTAGTTATTCTTAAACACTGATATACATGTATGACTTCGTTATTTACTCTCCATCGTGTAACCTTTCAGAATCTGGAGACAATGGGTAAGTTAAAAACATGAAAATAGTATATTGAAACTGTCATACGTAATAACTTGATTACATTAGGTATATTTATAATACATATGAATTCTAATGGTCAGCATCCAATATTATACACGTTTTATAAGTTGTCCACAGGTTAATTTTTTTATAAGTTTTCTCATTGAAATATTTTGACAGGTAAGTTGTTATCATAGGATTACTTTGACGGCGACCTTTACAACTTTACAATTGTATGTGTACATTTTGGTAATACATCATGTTCTTGTCATTTTTGTTTCTCACATTTATTTTATTTTGACTAATCTTTAATATACCTATTCACCATGAATGACATTGTTGGTAAAATACAGGTTACGTTATTTTTCAGACCTGATAATTTACACGTGTACACGCCGTTGGACGAGTTAAATTCAAAGTCGCACGTGTACTATGAAAATACCAAGAAAGGTATAAACAATGTATACATTATAACAGACGGCGGTGTGTTCCTGCATATTTGAGTAATCTGTCTATGACTGTATAACAATCAAATTATGCAAACGAATCAAAACGACATATAGTTACATGTATGATATAGTTATAACAAACACGTTTGTCTTGAGCTTTAATGGTGACAAAGTATTAATCACACACTACTTTGTATATATTGTAACGTACGTTTAATGTGATATTACCATTATTTTGGGTCTAAAGCACAATCAAAATCACCATATCTTTATTAAAATTCATGTGATTAACTAACTGACATCTTTTTTTCCTTAATCCTTTCCATTTGCTTGCAGAAGATCACGTTTACAACAATACGGTACTGAATAATCCGGTACAGACAGGGCTCTAAGTGGATAATTGCAACTGTAAACATGACAACAAGACGCCGCAAGAGGATGTGAAAACTTTTAACAATACCAATTTAATAACATATTCAATGATTTTGTTTCCCCAATACAGTCTGTGAACTAGCGATTAATCGACGGACAAAGTATTGCAATTTGAGAAGAAATGAAAGGACATTTTCTGTGTTCATATAAAAGATGTATAAACATAAAAATATCGCCATAATGTGTTGGGATTAGATATATTAATAAGAAGTCACATGAGGAACAAGACATTGTGACATGATTACATTAAGGTGACGTTGAACTGATACTTGTATCGGAATTAAAATTAACTGAGTAGAAAGTTAAATTACACTAGTATATATTCAATTAATAAAGATTATTAGCATTTTAAAAGTTTGGTCCGTAAAGCATTAAGCATATGACTTTATGATTAATAGAAACATTTCACAACCCAAAGCAAAACAAGTATATTTAAAAAGCATGTTATAAAACCTACCTAGATAATTATTTAATTTACAATTACGCGACATTTCAAGGATATATTCATTGTATAATTTCTGTTTTGTTCTAAACAAACCTATATTGGTCTGTTGAAGGTGCAAAAACAGCAGGGAGATGTTTTTGCTTCAAATGTTTAAATGAAGAAAAGAACCAAACATCCGAAGAACCATTATCTACCTCTAAAGGAGAGCATAAATTATTGTCATTACCTAAACCTCAAATATATATATTCTGAGACAGAATATAGGTTTTGTTATACAATTACTTCTCTATATATACATAAACAGGTTAAAATCACGCCTGAAACTATCATCGCATACATAGAAATGTAATGGTGTTGTTATGATAGGTAAGTAAAAACAATTATCTATCCTGACTAAGCACACTTTTTATCAATATATTCTGACAAATCAACTTTATATAACCAGACTTATCGCATTTAATGCAAAAGGTAAGTTTTTACCCACAAATAGTATCCTTATTTCAGCGTGTATTTCAGACATTAAAAGATTGTCAAAACACAATCCAGCTTGGAAATTAATCAAACTTCTATATAGCATAAAAGCTTCCTGGCAGGGTAAAATATACAGAGATGTTGTATATTATTTTAGGAAATATTTGAGATTGTTTAAAGCAACTTTGTTGTTGTTTTTTAAATTTCTGGACATGATCACCTTGTCTAATGCTTATTATATATCATCATTATAAAAGTTGTTGTTTTTTAGTAAAACTCGGGCTTATATATATATAGCTTATATTGGGAAATAAACTACCTGAGATTAAAATAATAAAGAGTGCACATGCGACACTATTGTCATTTTATTTAAAAAATGGTCGTCATAAATAACCGATAACGATTAGAATGATACATAGGGAAACAGCAAAGACAAGCCGAAATGCAAAAAAAAGAGACAGAAAGGGTCTCATGCTAAACGAGAGACACAAAACGCCACAAAATAATCAAGTGAGACACTTCAAATATCTTTTCCTGAGTTTCAAAACGAAACACCTCTTCTTGTTTGCACAGACACCTCTGCCTGACACAGTTTCCGATTTCATCACATTTGCTGTTCAAGAAAATTGTTCCTGTATCGTGAGTATGGAAGCAAAGTTGGAAAATCATAAGGTAATAGTTGACTGGTCAAATGACTGTTCTTAACTTTAGTTGGAGATAACGTTGTGTTTTAATCTAATTACGTTATTAATATCATATCGCAAAATAGCTTAACCATCAAGCAATAACGTATATATACGATATATATGACTCGTGCAATAAGTTCTAACTTGACGTTTTCAATGAATAACGTTGAAAAATATATGATTAAGCATTGTTTATACATTGAACCCTAAAATTCATAAAATACTCGCTTTGATAAATATCAGAACACTAATAAATTCCGTATTGAATAACCACTTCTATGATATCCGCTATTTCTCATTCAGATGTGAGAAAATTGTTTCCTGCTATATTGTTTTATACAGGGGATTGGCTTGTACTTTCCTGGTGACAATCAGACAATGAAGATGGGTATGGTTTCCGTACGATCCTCCACAGATCAAAGTGCCAAACACTTTTTAAAAATAATGCTGCACTTTGAACTCGAAAGAGAGGTGATATTTAAGATTGGTTTAAAAAATGATATGCAATATTAATTGTTTATTGCGTATATCAAAAAACAAATATAGCATATAGAGGTTAGCAACATCAACAGCAACAACACAGTGTGCCAAAATAACCTTTTTACCCTGGTAGCTACATACTTTGAGATTTCTGTAGCCCGAGCCAGATTTCCGTAGTCAATCTTTTACATATTTTTCGGTAACAACGTATTTAAAGTCCTTTTTAAAAATCAAAACCACATCAAATCTTGAATATCTCTCAAAAACAATATTGATAGTCAGAAGTATTATTTTCCCAAACATAATTATATTCAAGCTTGACCAGGTAGATCACTGTTTCAGAAATTATCCGTAGCGATGAGAAATTATCCGAAAGTCAGTAAACGGTGTCGAGGTAAACATTGTCAACACCAATGTCACATCCACAATGAACACAACCAACTACACTACCCTCACTACCATCAACAACAACATCATAATCATCATCACCACCACCAAAAACTACCTTTAAATCATTGTAAAGCATTGCCTGTAAATATTATGTTTTCGTTGGAATTTAGACCAAGAAAGGTATGATAATTCCACACTATAAGTACCTTGACTTGGATACAACACTAAATGTTCTAGGTCGACAGAAAACATTGTTGCCTTCATCAAAGAATTTGAAGAATCATCAAAATCATCTCACCTAAAGCACAGATACTCTTACATTGTCTGTCCATACAAACTTTGATTTGGCTCCCGTTCTTCTTCAAATGGTATCGTTGTGTAATTATTAAGAATAAGTTTGGTATCACAACAAAGAAAATATCTCTGAAATACAAAGCTACGCTGTCTTAAGTATAACAAATATAAAAAAGAGAATTGTGCGTAATTCGAATATTGATTGGTATAGAAAAAATGTAAATTAACCATCCAAAAATACAAAGTAGATAAACGAAGAGATAACGTTTTATTTCTGTTATCTTTGATACCACTTTTGACACGACCATTTTAACAGGAACGGTGCGGGTAAGAGCGGCCTTTTCTGTGTTGTCTCCACAGTACTTGAAACATTGCGTGAAGATAATGAAGTCAGTGTGTCAATGCGGTGAAGACAGTCAGAGCTAGACGACCGCTCGCTCCTCCAAATAAGGTAATTTAAAACTAAAGTCCTCTATAAATGGGTTAGATTGTATATGTAGACAACGCTGCTGAGTAATACTGTTTTACAATGGTACAATAGAAACCACAGGGACAGACTAAGTAGCGAAACAATTAACATTCACCATGTAAAAAGGCATAAGGTGAAAGGCCCAATACTCATTAAACGAAATACTCAATAATGCCATTTATGACGTCGGTTATTCAGCTGTTCTATTTATCTCTCACCTGATAAAGACTGATTGAAGTAAAATAGTGTTTTGATATTTTGGGTTTGACTTGCTTTTGTATATTGTAAGAAGTATTATAATGATTATAAATATTGCATTTTAGTATTATTTTATCTCTTAGGAACAGTTTTACTTCTGTCACGAGTGTATTCTTCATTCAATGAACGTAACAGATGACGCTTGATTTAACAACACACTTGGAGATATCCTTAGATAATAAACAGTTCTGTATAAATTGGAGCAATAAAACAAACACATGAAGATATACATTTGACAGATATATGATGATATGTTAAGTTATGTTTTCATAATTTGCAGACACTGTGACAATTACACATTAAGCATGAGTGCAGGTCTGCATAATCCTTATCCACAGAACTTCAAATGTTAATTTAAACGTTTTTTTGTTTTTTAATCTTTGTAAATAATTTCATCACTTATAGTTTTTCTATTCTTTATACCATATATAGTGTTTTATTATACCTGAACGATATCCAAGAGGGAAGGCCTAACATGCAAGCGTACCATGCGATAAAAACAGTTGATAATTAACAGCAATAGTTCAATATATATTCGCCAATAGCTGCATGTTAAGCATGCCGAAATGATACAGAAATTGTATAACAAATATGTTACCGATCGTTTGTGATTAAAATTGTTTGGCCGTCTACGCTCGTTGGTATAATTTGAATTGTGTAATGGATGTTATGGATGCAAAATATATTTTCATGATTTTTTATGAACGCATTTTTCTGTATCATTATTATTCAATATATATCAATATTATTATAACTAACTCATTGTGTATGAGTATGTTCTAGAGACCTTTGTAGAAAGCAATTGCTAAACAAAAAGATTTGATATGTCTATGAAAATGCATTAAAGATAAAACGTGTTTGTGTTGGGTTTGTTTATAAAAAATTGCTGTAATTAATCGAGCCTTAATGTACTTTCTAGTGTTATGGGCTTTGTTAAGTATGTCGATAACGACATGTATTGGACGAGAAGATCCATTTATTTGCACGTGAGGTTATAATAAACCATTTTTTGCTATTAATTTATCATGTAAGGGGTGCATTGTTTGAATATGCAAACGCAAAATACAAATTTAATAATAATACGTGTTGAATCACCAGAACTAGATGCGATGCAGGCAACCAAACGCTTCCTATTGTAATAGTACTTTTATTATACACCTTCTCATAATTTATTTTATATTTTTCGATTTAAACTTTATTAGAACTGATCGCTATCTGTTATGTGTCCATATGTGTAATAGCTGGCGCGTATGAATATGATATGTAACTTTGTTTTTAGAAAGGAGGCTACTTAAGTGATTCGGCGAAACCAGTGAGTAGAACCAATTTATTGAACGAGTGGGATGACTACACTCTGGCTGGAGTAAGATGAGTACACTCTAGCTGGAGTAAGATGAACACACTCTGGCTGGAGAGAAATGATACCACACTGGCTGGAGTAAGATGAACACACTCTGGCTGGAGTAAGATGATAATACATGTATTATGGCTGGAGTGATCGAAATGATAAACCTCAATTGGAATGAGATGATAACATCTGGCTCGAGTGAAATTAGAACACTCTGGCCCGGAAGAGATGATAACACTCTGGCTTGAGTGAAATTAGAACACTCTGGCCGGAAAGAGATGATAAAACTCTGGCTTGAGTGAGATGATAACACTCTGGCTTGAGTGAAATTAGAACACTCTGGCCGGAAAGAGATGATAAAACTCTGGCTTGAGTGAGATGATAACACTCTGGCTTGAGTGAAATTAGAACACTCTGGCCGGGAAGAGATGATAACACTCTGGCTTGAGTGAGATGATAACACTTTGGCTGAAGTGAAATGATTACACTCTGGCTTAAGTGGAGTAAGATAAACTCACCCTGGCTGGGATGAGATGCTAACACTCTGGATTGAGTGAGCTGGTAATACTGACTGAAGTGAAACGATAACACACTGGCTGGATCAAAATGATAATGCTATGGTTGGAGTGAGATGATAACATTCTGGTCGAAAAAGATGATATCTCACTTACATGAGTGAGATCATAAGACACTAGGTGGAAGAAGAGATGATAAACTCTAACTTATGTGAGAGTATAACAATCTGGCTGGAGTGGGATGATTACACTCTGGCTGGCGTGGGATGATAAGATAACTCTCTGCCTGGAGTGAGATTATATCATTCACTCTGGAGTGATATGTTAAGACACTGCCAGGAGTTAGACGATTCCACTCTGACTGCAGTGAGATGGTATCACTCTGAATGGAGTGAGATAATACCACTCTGGTTGGAGTGTGATGATAATACTTTTGCTGGAGTGAAATGAGAACATTCTTGCTGGAGTACGATGGTAACACTCTGGCTGGAGTGAGATAATTACACGCGGGCTAGAGTAAGATGATAATACACTTGTTGGAGTGAAATGATAACACTGTGACTGGGGTAAGATGATAACACTCTGGCTTGAGTGATATTATAACACTCGAACTGTAGTGAGATAATATTACACTGGCTGTAGTTAGATGATAGCCCTTTGGCTGGAGTGAGATAGTTACACTCGTGCTTGAGAGAAATGATATCACTCTGGTTTGAGTGAGATGATAACACTCTTGCTGATGTGAAATGAGAACATTCTTGCTGGAGTAAGATGGTAACACTCTGGCTTGAGTGAGATAGTTACACTCGGGCTTGAGAGAAATTATATTACTCTGGATGGAGTAAGATGATACCACTCTGAATGGCGTGAGATAATAATAAAACTCGGGCTGAAGTAAGATACTCTTGTTGGAGTGAAATTATAAAACTGTGGCTGTGGTAAGATGATAACACTCTGTCTTGAGTGAGATAATAATACTCTGACTGGAGTGAAATGATAACACTCTGGCTTGAGAGTAATGATAACACTCTGGCAGGAGTAAGGCGATAACACTCTTCCTGGAATGATATATTATTTCTTTGGTTGGATTGAGATAATATCACTGTGATTTCTTGACTTCTTTAAATTCATGCAGTATAACAATTAGCAGTCGTTTATGATTTCACTTCCTTATCTTTTGTCAAACAGTTTCGTAGTAGAGCTTAGACTATTTAATAGTCATGTTTCATCAAGGATTTATTGTTTTATCGTTATGGATGTGGACAAAATGAGTAACACTTTGTACTTAAAATATATATTTTAGAAAAATAAACAAAAGTGCCATCCTTTTACAGGTGAAATCTCAATTGAAATGTATTTGTAATTGATTGTGTTTCCATTTTACCTTCATCATGTGGATAGGATACGATGCGGTGATTCTTTGTCTTATAGTTGTTCAATCTCGAGGTAATTATTTATCCTGTTTTTTCTTAATTTCTGAAACTATCGTTTTGACACTCTACAAAGCTAGATATGTATCTTAAAACTATAGTACTTAGTTTATAAAATCTTATTAAAAAATAAAGTATTAATGCTACAATTTTTGTTTGTCTGTTTGTTCTTACGTTTTGATGACAAACGAACTTAAATGAGCGTCAATAAGACACCATTTTCTAAAAACACATGCACATGCTTCCCGGGAGAGAGCACCGAAACTTTTTGTATATTTGACATTGGGAAGGAGCATCCTCGAGTTCTCCGATTGTCAAATCTAGGAACTAGAGCTAGTGGCGTCGATTAAAAGTAATGTGAAATCTGACTATTGGAATATCGAGAATCAGTAATTAAAGACAAAATGTATAACAATCATCAAAATGCGATAACAACTTGGAATCTGATCGTTTTGACAAGGCAATTTGGAATTGTGCAGATACGTAGGTTATTCATAAATGATTATCATACACTGTATAGAAACAATTCCAATAACTCCAATAAATTCAATATTATCAATAAATATATATTTTATTTTTTTCAATTAAAGGCGGTCAACATTTTTAATTATTGTAACTTGATAAAATGAAGCAGTCATAGAATGGAAGTGACGTCAAAGTCATACACTATTTAATGACGGCACGTAGTTTAACGGAAATCCAATGACGTGGATAAAAAAACTGAAATATGATATAGACACATACAGATGCATTGAATAAAACATTGAAGATATTGTGTAATATGAACATAGTATTAGGCTTATATAGTAAGATAAGCCATACATTCGACTGTATTTAATATAGTATAGAAGTTTGCTATTCAGACCGTGTATTTAATTCGGAAGCACTATCTAAGTTCATGTATACAAACGTTTTCCTTGCATAAACGTTATAGTTTGTTATTAATAACATCTGTTGGAATAACAGAAACATCAGACAATGAACATTCATGATCCAATCACCAAAATGGGTAGCAATATGTGAACTAGGATTTATGAAATATTATATAATCAGTAATTCGTACATGTGATGTGTTTATCTTGATCTTTTCAAAGGTGATTCTAGAAAAGTTAATGTACATACGTTTACTATATAATCGGCTCAATCAGTATACTATTTTCCTTAAATCCCATGAAACGGCTTTTGTCCGAATATTTAGTATAACATGTAGGAGTGTTGCAAGTGTTGTTATATTATTTGTACAGGAAATCCAGATGAGTGTAAGAATTGCGGTTGCTGCGCTACCGGACGATCGTACAAATGTAGAGTCGGAGATTACTGCAATTATGGCTGCCTAGATGGATATTGGGGTAATAAGTGTGATAACAAATGCAGGAACACTAATTGTGTCAGATGTAAAGACAATAGAGGACAGAGCTGCCAAGAGTGTAAAACTGGCTATTATGGCTACAATTGTGAATATCGGTGTGGTAGTCAGTGTAAAACCTGTCCACAATGGAAAGGTTGCACGGAATGAAATCCCGGATATTACCTTAAAGATAGTGCATGCATTAAATGTCAACACACTGGCTGTACATGTACGCTTTCCACACAGTGTAATGGGTGTGTTCACGGTTATTACCTAAACCCAGAATTATGTTCAGAATGTCCTAATTATTGTACATCGTGCAATAGTTCTACACAGTGCAATTCTTGTTCGGATGGTCGTTTTGGAAATATATGTCAGTATCTTTGTAAAGAAAACTGCGTTCACGGTAATTGTTTGTCAGCGAAAGCTTCTTGTCAGTGCAACATCAAATGCGTCGAAAATGAATGCGATTCTTCATCGGGAAGATGTCTTCAAGGGTGTATCAATGGATATTGGAACCAAACATGTGACAGAAAGTGTGAACCAGAATGTTTATCTTGCAATCCAGCAGATGGTTCGTGTTCAAAGTGCAAGAACAGTACAAGATATGGACCTAAATGTAGACAGGAGTGCAGCAATACATGTAAAAGATCAGAATGTGGCAGTTATGGAACTTGTACAAATGGATGTGTTGCAAATACTTTTGGAAAGCGATGTGAACACACATGTGAAGTTTATTGTAAACCTAAGGACAATAACACTCTTTGTTCGGAACATACTGGAATGTGCTTATACGGTTGCAAAACTGGATACAGTGGGATATTTTGTCCTCAAGGCATAGCATTATTTTATTGTTCAATTCATTTTCTGTGCATTATAACTAATAGTGTTTTCTGATATGAGTGTTTTTACGCTTGTATTTTATCGCCCAAAATTAATGTTTCTATTATGCTCGGTATTACATGCATGGTTGATATTTCATTTACTATTCATGTCTCCCGTTTGTTTGAAACAGAAGCGGACAAACAAACTTCATCAAAAGCATCACTTGGTTTGGGTATTGGCGGAGGAGTTGTTGTTCTTTCTGTCATTGTGATTGCTGGACTGTTTTTTATTCAACAAAGGTAATAAACGAAATGTACACATTTGTCCTTAGAAAAAGAAAGTTCATGCATCAATTAATTATACGTATCTTAATAATAGTAAACTTACAGCGTACAGCAGTAATGAAATCCCCATGCATTTTCAGAAGAGTCAGTTTGAGAAATAAAAACACAACGCCCGTCAGAGAACCTGAAAATTTGTCCGTCTTCTACGCAACTGTGAGCAAAAGAAGTACGTACGTGCTCTGTAGAGTCAGCAATGATATTCTTGTGTACTCGTAATAAAAATGTTTGAATTGAAAGATGATGTTAGGATTTGGCACAGGACGTTTAAACTAAACAAAAAATGAGTGATCATTTTAGTATTGATAAAAAAGCTCTTGCTATTGAATGAACTATTATGTAATCGAGCAATCAAATACATGTTTATAACACAATGAACAATGCACACACTCAAAACTTTATTTGTTTTTCCAGGAGCTTCCCAAGAAGAGTATGCCAATAGGGATACCAACAATTTGCACTTTGTCAATACCGTGGAAAACCACACTTACCAGAGTCCACCACCGAAGAGGTTTGTCAAAGAAAGGACTCCTATCTTTCCAGAAGACAATGTTGAAATTGGTAAGATTGTTATCTTATTAGTAAATGAAGTGTTTCTACAAAGCTTGCATTTAATCAAACAATTTGCGAGGCGATTGGTTTCCCTTTAAATTATTAAGATCGTATTTAATTAATCTTAATATATCAAGCATGACTTGTGTTAAATGGAGTTAACAATATGCCAGACGGCTATTTTAATAAAGCTTGCATAAATCTGAAACTAACGAGATGCCAGACGGATAGGCGTTTCCACAACGCTCGTGTATAATCAAATTAATTGTTTTGAAAATATATAAACAAACATTTTTGCAATATTACAATATTGCAGACGAAGATGATGGTTTTTCAAGGGAAATTGCAGTAGTATTTTCGGAAAATTGTCGTGTTCATTATAAGAACGCTAACAAAGTGCATGTAGCTGATCTAGCGGAATATGTTCACACTCTATTCTTAAAGGACATAGAAGGGGAATTTCAGGTATAGTGCACCCCGTAGATGCTCATTTTTCTGAATATTGTTTTCAGTGACGTGTTACGTTAAAGTATGTCGTATTGAGATGTTTACTTAATATTACTCGATTACAAACGAACTGTCATTGATTCATTAAATTAAAATCTTAAATTGTTTTTTAACTTGCAGACAATTCCATATGGTCTAGCGAAAGCGTATGAAGTTTCACAAATGAAACTCAACATGCACAAAAATAGGTACAGAAATATCTACCCATGTAAGAAAACCTCTTTCTTACATTAAATTACTTGTGTTTGCATTGCATAATATTAACATTCTCCTAGTCATTTTACGTTCATACTGAAAATGTCAAGCAGTTATGACTCCACTGTTTATCTCAATATTGTGCTCTTATAATTGTATGTTTAACGTGACATCATTTAGCCAATAGTACATGCAGTAAGACTTATCGGCATTTCCTTTATACAAACGCATATTGCCGAAGACATTGGAGCACGCTTGCAAATATCACTGGATATGCGAGCAAATTCTAAGAGTTCTGCACCTTTTTTTGTGCGTTGCAGTAATTGATCAGAAGCCTAACTTGTTAAATTTCAGATGATGATACGCGAGTTTTAGTTCGCGGTGGAGAAACAGACTACATCAATGCAAGCTATATTGATGTATGTTGTTTCTGAGTATTGTAAATTGTATCTGCTACGCTGTGTGTCTTGCTAATTGTCTGATAAGTCAGAAACGTATGCCTCTGTCGCCAGCGTAATATAGTTTGCTCCAGGGATTGCTACTGTAATGCTGTTTTGAAGAAAGATAAGAAAATAAACATTTCAAAAGCTTCTTTGTGGTAGTGTTATGTTACAATTTGTTTACATAAGGATCAAGTTAATGTTTGGCTTTAACGTTACAACAAATATTTTATAAAAGTGAACAAGCTGACGGATTCGCAATAGCCGAATTGTTTCAGCCAATACTTTGGTAACAAATTCCTGCATATTTGATATGGATTACATATAAACCAAAATATTCTACTTTAATTATTGTACCTTAATTTACATTTCATTTCAGGGATTCAGAAAACGGAATGCATATATTGCTACTCTGGGTAATATTACGTACTTCCATAAGTACAAACATTAAGTGATGTCTGACAATATGATATAAGAAATATTTATTTCTAAATATTCAACAAATTTACTGGAAAAAATAACTAAGTTCATATTTAACCGAACTGTTTATGATTTCTAATCTTTGCTGTGTATATAATTGCTAAATACAATCAATAATGAACTTATAAGGTCCAATGGCTAAGCAGCTTGGCGATTATGGCCAATTCTGGCGAATGGTCTGGCAACAGAAAGTGGAGAAAATTGTCATGATGACTAAATTGAAAGACGAAAAGGTAAGGGGATATCAAAATGCATAATGTGACTTTCTATGAAAAAGTGCCATGTGGGTTTAGTTTGATATAGGTTGAGACACGATTACAGTTTTATTTAAATGGCCTATTTAGTATGTTATGATTTTGTAATTATCTGAAAACGAATAAATTTGAATTCTGCATGAACAATAATGAACTGAAATAAACAGCAATATAAGTTACTGCGCGTTTAATAAATATAAGATACGTATGAAATTGTTATTTTACTGAAGAGCCTGATTCTTGTGTAAAAATACTTTGGAGTTACGTCTCCTTTGAGTTCATTAACTATTTGGTCCTTGAATTCAACAGTAGTTAAATATATATATATATATATATATATATATATATATATATATATATATATATATTTCTTTGCAGAAAACACTATGCGAGCAATATTGGCCGGATCAACATCAAAGTAAACTATACGGCAATATAGAAGTCGTGTGTAAGGTTGAAAAACTGTACGCAGATTTCATATGGAGACATTTCACGCTTTCGAGGGTACATTCAATTTGGATACTATGAATCGGTCAATAAACAGATAATTATATAAAAATTAAATGCGGTTAGTCGGTGTGTGAAAACATCTGGACTCTTCAAATGACCAAACGTTTTCCATCACATATGAAGTGCAATTCAAAAAGTAATCTAATATTGTTATTTTCAAATTTTCTCTGGAAAACGCAAACAACAGCATAAATGACATATACAATACAGTTATACGAAATATACGTTCGGCTGAATGTAATGAGTTCAGATATTTCATCGACAACGCATACAGTCAAAACCTGTTGGTTTGATATCGCTTGCTCGAATTCTTCGTTAGCTCGAACTTGATGTAAAAGACCGATTTATTACTCCATGAAAGCATGACCTCTTTGCTCGATATTTGCGACGCTCGGAGTATATTGACCGATCCCTGGGATATCGATTCAACTGGTTTCGACTGTACATGTTATGTAATAAAGCGAAATTTGACCAATTAAAGCGTCGTTTTTGTACTATACAAGGTACTTGAACCATGTTGAGTTCATCGTTATATGGATACGTTTTCAACAATGAAAATGCAAAAGGATTGTTAATATTTCAAATATAAAACGAAGGTACTGTATATTATCATGAGATTGTATACAAAATTAAATATAATTTAACAAAATAGTACTCAGATAAGTGCAATTGTAATAGCTGAAATGAAATAAGGATAATGTTTTAACAGTTGCCTAACCATGCACTTAGCCTCTTAACGAGTGCGGACATTTATCCTTTAATACATGATATTCTAGTTATGCTTTGAATGAATATCCTTTTAATAAGATAGATAAAATAAATCCTACTTAAGTATGAATATCGATATTCCCCGTTTACCGGATAAGAAGTAAATTGTGTGTAAGTGTATCAAGGTTTAATGAGATCAACTAAGCGCTTTATCAGAATAATTTCCTTATAAATGCTAAATATTGTGCGTAAATAATTGGTAATACATAACTCTTGTTTAATTAAGCTCAGAAAAATATATTATTTCACTTTTGTAACGAGTAGAATGTCCCCTAAACACATGTCGTCAATTTGGATAACACCGAAGATTTTACCGATTTAGGTATTTTGAGGGGTAACGTTAACATCTGTAGATGCTCTAAAGCGCCCGGAGAGATTCCTGCCAGAAAACAATGTCTGATTGATAACCACGGAATAAATAATGCTTATTCTTAGTTAATTTAAATTTGTGCCGTTTCTATTCTTTGAATACACTGTCAGCTTATGAACAGACTTGTAAACATGTATTATTTCAATAATAATTAAGTGTCACTAATCAAACCAATGGCATGCATCGTCGATATAAACATATTCATATCACTTAAAACATGTTATTCATATCAACACTTTTTTAACTTAATATTTTTTCCCCAAAAATGGAAACAGAATTCCGAAGACAGAAACTTGCATCATCTACAGTTCACAAGCTGGCCATACAATGGCATCCCTGACGACGTCACATCAGTTATAGAGTTTAGACAGAGGGTAAACGCCTTGCCGGGTACCTTTGACGGACCAGTTCTTGTACATTGCAGGTTTGATTAAAAACTTTGGGTCAGAAATACTGATTATAAGCATATATTTCCTAGTTTATAGCGAATGAAAATTACAATGAATAATCGAAAATAATATGAACTCAAAACATAATAGGCTCATGAGCTTCAGTGTCGATGTAATTAGATACAAAACATTTATAATACTGTGTAAACGTTTACAAAAATAAGGCCAAGAAATAAGTAAGGAAATCAAAAGAAACACTACGGTTGCGCCGGAAGCAGCAATCGAGCCGTTAATTTCTTAGTCATAGGTCGAGGACGAAAACAACATGCACCACTGAAGACATAATTATTTCAAACGTTTTAATCTAAAATAAAAAAATAAAAAACAATTCACAAAATCATTTTGGCAGAATATGTCATCAATGCAGCGGTGGCTGTCAAGATACCTATATTAATGTTCTTTGTTTACATAAAATTCTTTTGAACAAAGCTGTCAACATGCTTTCCTTCTAATCATAAAGTTAAAAAGACGTGTCCCAGAATCGTCCTGCAACAAGTTTAATTCATTATTGGCTTGAATATATAAACACATTCACTGATCATAAACAAATTTTGGAGGCAACGTATAAAAAGAAAGCATTTACCCAATGTATTCAATATAAATCCATTTGTCATTTTTCATAAACATGTTTTATCATAGTTTGAATTTGTGAACTACAGTGCTGGCGTAGGAAGAACCGGAACCTACATAGCTCTAGACATTCTGACCAAAGAGGGTGAAGCCGAAGGTGTTATTGATATCCCGGGATGTGTTCTCAACATGAGACAGAACAGACCCAAAATGATTCAGACCTTGGTGGGATGATTACTTAAGTGTTTATTATATAATATTAGTTTTACCTTATGACGTCTATTAAGCACACCTCCCTATAATTTGAAATAAATCATAATCGGGTCCGTTCTAGTGGTTAAAAAGACTTTAGTAGCATTCGAGCCAAAAAATTGTTAAGTTCAAAGGTTGGAATCTATACCGCCAGACAAGTCTAAACTTTATGTCAGGATTACATCAATATTTATATTGGTACAACACTTATAGTTATAACAGTATTTACATTCATTCATTTTCCGTCAAAGTGCCCTGCAACAAGCCTGATAATTATTTTATGATTGCTATTTTAGAGTCAATACAAGTATCTTCACCACGCTTTGGTCCATACATTGACTCTTGATTGTTTGGCGATAAGAAGAGAATATTTCAGTGAATATATGGAGGAATCAAGCAAACAGGAGATACAGGAGCAATTTAAGGTAAGATTATTTTCGAAATATCGAATGAGATTACTATGTATCGAATTTGTATACAATGCGTTATCATTATTTAAACATAATATTGCATTTGAAATATACTTTAGAAAATGCAGTTGAGTCATGAGAACATGTCGGATAAGGAATTAAAAGCCACTGCAATGAATCGGCTGATGACAAAGAAGAACTGGAAACATTCGGCTGTACCAGGTACAACGAGTGTTTCGACAACACTTATATCTAGCTTTGATGTATAATGTTTACACCACATTCAATTATGCAAAAGAATAAAAACCCAGTCATAGATAGTTAACATGATAGTCCTTTCAGATAGAAATTTTAGAACTCTAATAATTCGCGATACACATGTTTTTATTTGTTTATTATTTATCAAGCTTTGTTCCTTGTAGCTTTCGTATTTTTATGTGATGTATATTTTTGGTTTCTGTGTATTGAAAGGTGATTCCAACGAACCGCAACTTAATCTGGTTTTGAGAAGAAGCGAGTCTGATCGCATCAATGCGATATACATCAACGTAAGCGAATGTTTTGCATGACATGATAGTTTGCTTTATTACTCTATATTAGTTGTCCAGTCCATTAACTTTAAAATTATACTATAATGTAAACTAAAGAGACAATCTCATAAATAAAAAAACCCAGCTAAATCATACCGGTATAGAGGCTCAAGACAAAGGCCTATATAACTTAACGAGAAAAAACTAAACCCTACAATGAAGTTGTGACACATTTCTTTTTCAGAGTTTAAAAACAGAACACCGCTTCTTGGTTGCGCAAACACCTCTGCCCGACGCAGTTGCTGATTTCATTGCATTTGCTGTTCAAGAAAACTGTTCATGTATCATTAATATGGAGGCCCACTTGCAAAAGCATAAGGTAAAAATGAACAGGCAAGATATTAAACTTCGGTTTGTACTTTTGCAATAACCCTTAAGTGGAGTTTACACTTTTATCGTATATTAATACTACCTTTATACAAAACATGACGTAGCCAGGGGCGGGCTCAGGAATTGACTTGCACACCTCCCTTAGTACTGAAATTTATTTGATTGAAAGTTTTGAAAGGGTGGTATATGGTATGGTATATTACTTTTTTAGTTTTTATCTCCTACATTGAAATAAAAAATAAACTTGGACGATTTAAGGTTGTGCCCCCCCCCCCTTCAAATCCGCTAGCGGTAGATATTGGATAAGGCCTAGGACTTATTAACGGCATGTTTGTATGGCAAAAAAAATTCTATTTTGATTTAAATTTTCTTTAAAAAACACGTAATTTATTGTATAAAAATAAATAAACAACAATAAAAACAACAGCAACCATCACCGAAAACAACAGCAACAACCATTTATTCATTGGCGAAGTGGCATAGCAAACGTTGTCTATAAATATAATGTTTTCATTGGAATATAGATCAAGAGAGATGAGACAATTCCACACTATGACTATTTGGACTGGGATACGAAACACAATGTTCCTAAGTCGGCAGAACACTTTGTTGACTTCATCAAAGAGGTTGAAGACGTATCCAAAGCTTCTCCCTTGAAGGGACCGATACTGTTGCACTGTCTGTACGTTCAAATTTTGCTTTAGCTTCCATACGTCTTAAATTTCGTCTTAGTGGAATTATTATCAATGCCTTCGTAAATTCCTTATCTCTGAAATAATAAAGCTTTAAAACAAAAACCTATGGATATTGCATAAATCGAATTTAGTGTTTGTGTATTAATATAAATACTAATCCCATGCAAAAAGGAACACTGTAAATTAAACATTGTAAACATATTGAAATGCATACATTTAAAGAGATAAAGAAAAGCATTTTGGTTTCTACTTTCTAAGATTCTTTTCCTGACATATATATATATACATAGTTTTTGTTTTAGAAATGGTGCTGGAAAGAGCGGCCTTTTTTGTGTGGTCTCGACATTACTTGAACAATTGAATGAAGATAATGAGGTCAGTGTGGTCAATGCCGTGCAGAAAGTCAGAGCTAGAAGACCACTCGCTATTCCAAATAAGGTCAATATAAAATACTTTTTCAAACAAATGGTTCAGAGTGAATGGTGAAATAATCTGCTTGGTAATATGTTTGTATCACAATGACACAATTCAAACCACAGCGACAAATGAATCAGGAAAATAATTAATGATGAGTCTATTAAGAGGTGTTCAAGGTTTTGCATACAATGAATCACAATTAAGCTATGCTTGTTTTATATGAATTTCCATGAATCATAAACATATTCAATGAACAATAATAAAAAGTTAGTTTCACTTTACCCTTTCGTCCTAACTATATATGATATATAACTTAATATCTGCACTCATAGTTTTCAGTGGCATATTTGATAGTAGTGATGCCAAAGTAACCATTAAATCGTTTAATAAAATGTAACTTCGTCGGTGCAAAGTAATCACGTTATATTTTTAGACGTTATTAATTCAAATGTACTAACTCGTTTTTATCTGGTGAAGACTAGGTAAAAGCGATCAATATTTAAAAATGAGGATTTGCCATTTTTTTATTTATAATCAGTTGTTCATAATGTTAAATATAATTCCATTGTGTATGTTATCTTTCAGGAACAGTTTTACTTCTGCTACGAGTGTGTTCTACATTCCGTGAACGCAATGGATAACGCTGTGTATTACAACTTGAGTGGGTATATCCAGAGGGAAATAAACGGGCTGACAAATTCGGAACAATGAACACGAAAACATTAACATTTACATTTGATAGTAATGAAAAAATAAGCTATGCTATTATAAAGTGCAACCATGATGACAAGTATTTCAACGTAACTGTATTGCTATTCTGCTTCACTTTTATGACCTGATAAACTATAGTATTCCATCAGCCAAATAAACATAAATCTTTGTATTGTAAATAGCATTGCACTTATTTGCATATAGTTATGCTTTGATTTTTTTACCATACTGCTGAGTATGTTTTCATGTTTTGATTTTTTTATGATTCTGATATTAAAACGTTTTCAATTGTGCGAGACTTTATGTGCAAGCTTTCAAGGTGAACATAGGAATTGATAAGTTACAACTCTATTTCAATATATGCACGCTACTAAGTTCATGGTAAACTTGTCTATATGTGACAGAAAACATATAACATTAAACACTCGTGAGTGAAATTATCCAAAGCTTGTAATGCAAAATTTCAATCTAGTATTGAATTGTATATTACTATTATTATTATAATGCTGTTAACTATATATATAATTATATTCCAGTGTGTTTTGTATGGCCTACTTTCAACTTTGAATGCACATTATATTTGAAATATGTAGAAAATGTCATAACGATTTATTTTTTAATAATTTCTTTAATTAATCGAGTATGATTGTTTGTGCTGTAAGCGTTTATAAGTAAAAGAGTATTCATTTTTAATCTTCGTTAGTGTTTTCTGTTCAATCTTAAAATGTGTTAATTATATGAGCAGATTTACACCTAATTGGGCATTTTATTGAACATGTACACCTGTGTATTTCTGGTGTGTAGTACTGTTCCTTTACACCTCATATTACTGTTTGTATAGTAGTTTGTTTCGTCTTTTTTGTAAGATATTATCCACCTGATATCCTTCGTTTTCTAAAAACTTGCATTAGCCCAAATCATGAACTAAAGATGATTTCTATAATTAAGTAACCTATAAATAGACAGTCTCTCAGTGTTCAAGACAAATACATAACATATTGATTTCATTTCTCAAAATTATATTCACGTATATGCTTGATCAGCGGTCATAACGACATCATTAGAGCCTATTATTATTTGTATTTTAGTTCTCCCAATAAAAGTTCTCTTTCTGTGTTGTGTTTTTTAGTGGCATTGAAGGTTAAAATGTAAAGCATAGCATTATCTATGTTTAGGATGGATCACGAGTAGCCGTTTGATATGGAATTTATTAGCGAGCGTAGCGAGAAAGTGTATTGCTTGTTTCTTAGTCCGATACCATACATTTGTATGAGAAAAATGTCAGGAAAGCACAGGCAACAAACATTTCTGTAGTATTAAGAACGTCCTTGTAACATAAGTAGGTGCACGATTTGCATGAGATTTACCAGTTGAAATATCCGACAGAAAAACAGTTGTGTGTGAGATTTATCAAACACTTTTGCAGGCCTATGATTGGCCGGCTGGAGGTATCTGTTGTCTAATGCGGGTTATCTTACATAATAATACCAACCCGACCTGAAGTTATGTGACTTGAGCTGTTTGCATAGCTTAATAATTAAGAAGTAGACCACAGACTATCAGTTCAATGTAATCAGTGGTGTTATGTTGCAATACAAAGCTTTCAGTGTATGTAATACACTCGTACTCGTCAGAGCACGAGCGGTGATAAGATCAAAGGCGCGTGGCTATTGTTTGTATCTAATTCGGTCAGTCGGATACCGTATGAGCCCATTTGATAGCCTGGATTTCGCTTAGGCTGGTACGAAAATACCATACGATCGAAAAAATAAAATTCAATAATCGTCGTCTGGGAATCTTAAAACAATGATCGAAATGTTTAAATTCACTATAAATATGATAGTAGTAACGTACGAAAACAAGATACGTAAAATAAATCCATATCCGCGTTTACTTGTTTTTTATTAACCTACCTCCACTTGAAGGCCTAGTTTAAGGAGCTCACAGTTGACAAGAAAATCGGCGATTTTCCTCAAGCAAATAAAACATTTAGTTGACAATTGACTGTCTGGCTAGAAGATTATCACAGATTTGTTGAAATTGAAATGCTGGATTTTCCTAAAAACCGATCACGACTTATAAACGAGTACTGTATTCAAAACATACCAGATTTCATGGGCAAAATTGGCGGGAAAAAACGGTAGTCGAAGGTAAGGAAATTATTTCAGACAGTAAACAATGCTGTTTTATCAGACGTTTTGTAAATAAGGAAGCACGTAGATATAACATAATTGACCTGATGCAACAGAAAATTCCATGATATGGAAAGTGTAAAAAAAAAATAATCCCGACCTACCGACCCTATTTTTTGTCGCCATGTTACCGGAAACACAGGTATTTTTTTTTTGGCCTTATTTATCAATGAAACCAGGAAGTTAAGTGTGACGTAGTAAACTGTTACGAATCACACATTTAACAAGAACAGGTTTTCAGAGTAATCATATTTCATTATGATCGTATTCTTAACATGATATTGCATTACTTCAAACATTTACGAATAAGTAAGCTGACAGTTAATAATTGTGAGTTTCTCATATTGAAAGGCAACTATATCAACATAGTATAATGCTTCTGTTACAGGCACTAGACAATAAATATTCAATTTAAATATGACAGCAAACAAGTTTCATAAAATGCCTAGTACTAGATGAAGTTTACTATGGATTCTATCAACGACAGTGTAATGGTTAATGACACAATAGGATGAATAATAGTTTATTATTATTTATTTTAAAAAGAGTAGTAATTTAATAGATATACGGCTCCAAAGCATGTTTTGTAACTATGGGTGAACGGCGGAAAACTGTCTATTATGTCAGAGAAAGAGCAGACCGAGGCACGCACTGCCGAGGTTGTTTTAGCTGTCATAATCGAAAGCTTGAGACGTTTCACTTACTTAAAACATGTACACAACGAGGTCCAAATCATGAACTTCATTTCGCTATTGTCAACTTATTGGACACTGCCACACCCATTTAAACTTAGCATGTGTATTTTTAAGGGAAATCAAAATAATTATGCGCTAGTGATATATAAATTTTAAATGGTTATTTTTGTTATTATTTTAAGCAATCATCTTTAAAAATGAACTTCTTCGGGTATATAACAAGTGCAAAATGTGTTTTCATTGTGCATTATTCGCTTAATACGGAAACATTTTAATTTCATGTTTTGTTTTGTTTGTTTTCTTCTCCTTAAGGGACATTCAGCATATAGACAGTTTCCTTTTCCCCAACTGCTGCGCAAACCTCAGTCTCATCTTCATTTGGCATTGAGTTGTTACATTCTTAAAATCATAATTTTATAATAAAAAAACAGATTTGTGTTTAAATATAATTTTTCATTCAAGATAAACTAGACTATAAAACTTTTTCTCTTCAAATAAATACATAGTTTTACACAATTGTGATTGCATTTGCAAGAAAAAAACATGTTTGTCTTAATTCTACAGTACGTTGATCACGCCATACTACTATTTCTACTGACTGTCCATTATTTGAACATGATGTCCATTATTAATATATTTGAAAGTCCTTTCATCAAAAATTGGAAAGTAGAAAAAAATTACGGAACGCAGTCCAATAATCCATAAAGAGTAGTTAAAGAACAATGGGTGAGTCGAATATAAAGCGCACGTTTCAATATTAATTTCTTACAGCAAAACATTACTTTAATGTCAATCGTTTTTGAAGATCCCCCTCTCCCCCCAGATCAATGGCTCATAATTTAGGTAAAAACCCGTTAAGTATTGTTGTACTTTTTATGATACCATATTTCGGAAACTTGACTTCATATACTGGATAAGATTAAGCAGACAACTAGAAATATACTATTTTATAAGTAACCATGATTTTTAAAGGAACTCGCTCATGTTTTGGCACCAAAAATGCATCTGAAAACACATATATTATGATTTTACTCTTTTATATATAAATTACAATTAAAGTATAATAAAAACAACCTGTCGGGAAGCAAGCATACACATGTACAGTCAAGACAACATACGAAAACATGTACCAAACCACTCGCCCATACTTAGCAATCATATATTCAAACTTATAGTTTAAACATTGGAAGCCTGATGTGATAATGTCAATCAACCAATGTCTCCACAGCCTTTTGTTGATAAATTGACAATCTTTTTAATGTTATAGAATTATACTTAAAAGGTGCGTTTTACAATACATGAATGAGTCCTTTTAAGATTCCTATCAATTCAGAAATAAAAAAATACATTCTTAGTTGTCACCGCCGGGCATGAAAGATTCAATGCCCTTCATGGTTTTAGAAATGTTTTAAGACACTGATGTGCTATTGTAATAATATTTCTAACTCATGCTCTTGTTTGAATGCCAATTTGTTTGCATAATATTGTTATCATCGCTGTAAACTGGGACAAGCAGTAATGGCAGACCCGAATATTCTTTTACAAGGCGACCCTGAGATGATAAATAAACACACCAACACTTGAATAGCGATGGATGTAGTGATGGTCATATGTTAACAATGTATTTTAAAATCTCAACGTTGAAACTTTTCAACGAACATATCATAGCAAAGGAACGTAACTCATATTCAGTTTAATGACCAGCACATTGTACAATATAATGCGTAGGAGGCTGGTTTCAGAACAGAATTGAAGGCATTTTAAAAAACTTGATATCCGTATCTACATCATAAATACTTAAATTAAATAAAAGTCTAAAACATTGGCATATATATATATATATATATATATATATATATATATATATATATATATATATATATATATATATATATATATATATATATTGATATTTTATTATTACTAATTAAACAGGATCAATAGACTAAAGGGTAATATTTTCAAGAGTGCCCAAGTTATGTGACGGACACCTGTGTGTTAAACTATCTATAGACATTCCTCAAACTTCGCATTATTATAGAGAACCTTCATCCATTCTATGGACTACGAGAACGAGGCTTGAAAAATGCCGCTCTAAATTTTAATATTCTAAGAAATTAGTCTATTTAGTTATGGACAATTATAACCATCGATATTTTGGAATACTTTTCTGGATCTTTTGCAGAAAATCAAACTATGGTATCGTGTATTCTTGTTAAAATTGCGGAAATAAATGTATTTGAATTTACCTGTTAATACATAAAAAAACTACTTAATGTTGTCTACTTTAGAGGTATGGTAAATAATAATAAGACAGTTTTCTTTATGTTATGATATTATATATGGTTTTACCGAATATAAATATTTCGATGTTCTTTTTGCTACAAATGAATCGTTTTGCAAAACAAAGGACCATATTGCCAAACAGACATCAAAGGCAATGTGTTGTTGGCTTAAAAAGGCAAAATATTCACGAATCCTAAATTACTTATATACTTTGATCTATCCGTCTTGCCAATTTCAGTATATAATGTCATATTGGGTAAACTCCAGTTTCCTGCAAATACAAGATCTAATGACTTTAAATGGATTAATCGTGTTAAGAATATTTTGATACAATTTGGCCTTATTGATGTTGAGCAAAGTCACGAATTCCCAAAGAAAACCTGATTCCGAAAGAGTGTAAAGCAGAAACTCTCTGATTCGTTTTTGAACAAATGGTACACTTCAAGTAAATGTGTAAATAATAGATTGTTCAAAGAATAAAAACGACAGGATTCGTTCTCTAAATGGGCAGAAAGTATTCGCGGTTGAATTTGCGGTGTATTATTTTAAATCTCCTATATACCTTGTATATATATATATATATATGCACAGTGTTTGGCATCTTACAAGAAGTCTTAACGCTTTATACTAAATGTATGGTTCTTGTTCGTTTTGTTAATGTTCACTAATTTTACTTTGATATGTTTATGTCACCAATCTAATATCCTACATGGCTTATAATGAAGTTCATAATTTGTATAAGTAATAATGTTGTTGTTTTATCGAAGTTTGGGTTTGTTGTCGCCGATGTTCTCGTTGTACTTTGATGAATTGATACGCCGTTATCATCTCATAGTACTACTTCTCATTGTACTTTAACTCTTGCTGCTTATTTTGTTAACGCCACTTAGTATGGAAAGTTGTTTGAGTCTATTTTTTTATTGTTATCATTACACCCTTTCCGTTTCCGTCAAATAGACTGCTACTTTATTTTAATGATAAATCAACAAAGATGAACTAGTTGGCAATATTTTTTATTTCACATGTGGTTTTTCAATCAATACTAGCAGATTAATCCTGGCATTCACATCAACATATATTTCATGTGAGCATGCATGTTAATGAATACAACTACAAGAACAGATATTGAAATAAATGTTACTCGTTTAGTGAATGATTGCAGCGAAAATTTCATTTATAAGACAGTAAGAGCAACCACATAAAATACAAACAGCTATAGATTGCAAAAGATGTCAGACATGAGTAAAACATACCTAATAAAACAAAGTGAAAAATCATACATCGAGTAAAAGGACATAACAAATAAATTGGAAAAATATTTTACTCCGTGTTATCTTTTCAGGACAACCGTACAGTGCAAATACAATAGAAAGGGAGATAACTGATGGCTTTCTTCTAAGAAAATATTATTGGAAAAAAAGAGCAAACATGATTTTATACAAACAAAAGGTGTTTTGTTAATATTCAAGGCAAATCATGTTATCAATTAATTGATATCAGACAAGGACATTAGCGCGTGAGTTTAAATACTGGTGCCATGCAGTTAAAACATTGAACACAACAATGCAAGAAAAATATACTCAATGTCATCTTGTTGTTATATGATGGAAACGTTCAACAAAAACTATACAAACATATCCTTTAAAATGTATCAAAACTAATATTTTAAAGATGGCATGTTTTTAACCTAGCACTAAATTTTATTTAAAGAAATACAGTGGCACCACTACTGTTGTTGTACACAGTTTATCAATGTTCTGGATGTTGTAAGAAATCATCCTCACCATGGCCTTGTTGAGCATGTGCAGCCCACTGATGAGTCCTAACGGTGTATATGAAATGGCATTTTTGGAGCCATCCCATTCTTCTGTGGTCACATTAGGGTCCATTTGGAGGTTCTCGGCTAGGGAACTAATCTCATCGTTGTCGTAGAAGGTGTCAGTTTCATCAATATTGAAAACACAGTTTATCTATGTTATCTATTATAGTTGATTATTGAAGTCTGAATTAGATTGCCAATGGATTGCTTCTAACGTCCTGAACTGACTTCAACTGTTCTTCACTAGCTATCACACCAATGTCAGTTAACAGCTAACCACACTGTTCTTACTACTCTCACATTTTGTTTTCATGGAGGTAGACTCGGCATTGTTGAGTATTTTTTGGCATTTTATGGCTTTATGATTAAGAGGTTAATGTAATTCTTCTCGACGACGAGTGACAGTGATATGAGTGGCATGAGGGCATCACGTAAGTAGTGCACAGTCTTCACTGTTGAAGTGTTCTTCAATTTCTTCAGAAGTCCACTGGCGCTAGGGTCACTCTCCTCCGCAATTTGTCTGTTCCTGGTGGAGTCGTATTTTCTAAGTCAAGAAGGACAGTCTAATGACAATCTCGGAGGGACGTGACATCTACCTTATAGGAGCCACCGTGTTTGACCTGCCTGCTTGATGGTCTTTCCCTTCTATTCTCGTAGCATGGATTGGATCTTCTGAAGAGAAGCTATTCGGTTTGCTAGACGTGTTTCAGAAGGTCATCTGTGTTTCGCATCATATTGATGGATTTAAAACTGCCAATCGGTGGTAATGACAATGGACAGTAATTAGTCCAGGTTAAATTGCCTTCAGTCTTGTGGCCAAGCCAGTATTTTTTCTAGGTATTCATATCCAACAAAATTGTCCATTTCAATATTTATTACTACTTTCATGAACTATATACATGCATCACCAGTGTTGATGTCAATATATTTCACGCAGAAGGCAATGGTTTATTGTTTGATACTTCCTTTGTTTTGTTCCGTATAATGGAATATCCCGGAATGTGTTTGACTCAATATATTCGATTTCTATAACCATTGATACCATGAGCTCATCTGCGATAGTTAGACTAATGAAGGTTGTGTTTTCTTTCCTTGTGTGATGTGTTTTCGATTTGAATGTTGAAGTATGTGGTAGGTTGTGACTGATTAGGAAATGAAATATCTTAGTTGCAAATGTCAGTGCCTTAAACTCATTTTCACCCATTCAGGTTTTTCCTTCTGCTGGAAGGCATCGCCGATGTACAGTTGGATCTCTGTTTCAATTCGTAGTGCACATCTATGCATTTCGTGATCAGCTTGCTCGTCAAGGCAAAGTATAGTGCAACCGTTTTAATTCCAAGGTGCATTTCCATTTCTCCCTCTAGTGTTGTGTTCTTGGCACAGTCAACAGTACAAACATCCACTGGCCCGATCTCTGTCTTATCTGTTGAGGTGAAAAATCATGGTCTACCACCTGTCCATCAAACGCCACTTTGTTTTTAGCCGGCTGGCCGGATTTTGGAATTGATGCATATTTCGATGGTATTGGCGAGTATGTGGTCGTTATTGGTGCAAGATGCGAGTCTGTAGTTAGCGGTTGTATTGGACGAGAGTCTCTAGTCAGCGATGGTGTTGGACGCGAGTCTATAGTCAGCGATGTGTTTGACACGGGTCTGTTGTAAGCAGTAGTGTTGGACGCGATTATGTGGTCGGTGGTGGTTTTGGGCGTGATTTGGTAGTTGGTGGAGGTGGTCGGCGTTGCAGCTCAAGTGGTTATGCTGCAAATGGAATACACGTGCTTATAGCTACTGCATGTAGTATCACATCCAAAACAATATATGTTTTTTGCTATTTTTTATACATTCGGGGCCGTTTGTTCTATCATTCTTATCCTTGTCCATAGTCTAGACACGCCCCATTAATTCAATTCAAATTATTGGCCAGTCAGTTTTACAGTCCAATTAAAACACTTGGATTATAATTTTAAAATTACGTAAAATTTAATGTAGTTTTTGAGTACAGTCCCTGAAACCCAATTTTTCGAAAATATCTCTAGTCACTTATAACAGGGTCAAGCTTACAATGTTTGTCTTTGTTTAAACATGTTGGATATCCTAAATTTCGTTGTAGTTGTTTATCTCTTCAATTGCGAAAAATACGTTTTATTACGTTTTGTTTACGTGATTCATTTAAGAATGAAAGCAATTACAAACATTTGTGATAGCATAATTGTCCCTAAACGGTGCGAAAAAAACATGTGTACATCATATCGTGTAAAGACTTGAAAATTATTGCCGAAATTTGGGAGAGCATCACGAAAAGATTACGTTTAGTTTTACGGCACATTATTTTATAATGAACAATATGTATTTTAAGGCACAGACGGGTTTCAAATATGGGAACTGTTGACAACATTTAAGGTAAACGTGTACGTATATGTTTTTATAGATTACAAAAAGGCTTTTGATTATATTGTTAGAGAAAATCTTTGGTACAAACTCATAAAACTTTGAATTAGAGGATACATATTAAATATAGTTAAATTAATCTATGATACTGTCAAGTCTAAAGATTAACACAATACTTTGTTGGGTGAAGATTTTTCTAAATGTTAGATGTACGGAAAGGCGAAAGTTTGTCGCCCTTCCCGTTATGTTTTTTAATGATTTAAAAGATATTTTCATATACAAAGACTTAGACGGCATAGATGTTGATATGTTAAAATGTCTTATTTCATATGCTGATGATATAGTTATATTTCCAAATTCTGAAAATGAACTACAATTAAGTGTAGATACTTTGTTTGAATATTGTTATAGATGAAAGCTTAAAGTAAATACGAATAGAACTAAAATGATGATATTTAATTAGGGTAGACGATTAAGGAGGGATATGAAGTTTTAATGCAGCAATGTTGAAATAGCAATTATCAACAAGTTTCCGTATCTTGGTGTTGTTAGTTTTTCATATAAATATTGTGTTTAGCAATAGAGGGTCGTTTTCTGGTGCCCAAACATCATGGGCTGGTCAAGCACTGAAAGCCATATTTCCAATGAAAAAAACGGAAATATTAAGTTATTTTTGTGTTAACAAAGATTAAAAAAGATTGTGTCATACAAGATTGGCAAAGTAGATTAGACATGTCCAGTAGGGCTAGATTTTACAAAAAAAAATGTCAGAATTTAGATTTCAACCATATCTCAACATACTTAAATACTACTTAATTTAGAATGTCGGTGTCCAAACTGCGGCTATATTCACATTGATTAAGCATTGAAACGTGGCGATGGAATAGACTGCAATAGACGCCCTAAATGATCGTATATGCACTGATTGTACATTACTAGAAGATGAGTTCCACTTTCTTCTAGAATGCACGTTGTATAATGAACTAAGAGTGAGATATGTATAAATGATTGGTGAGCAATAAAATATTTACCATGATAAACTTTCATATCATAAGGTAGAAATACGGTGATTTCTGCACCATTCTTTCAAATTAAACACAGTATCCTTCATGAGACCATTGTTTTCGATATTTGTTCATATTTTTCGGTAAATTAAAACATTTGTATTTATTGTGGAACATCTTATTTGGGAGTAAGAGTGCATCATTAAACTTTAACTCGATGTATAAAAACAGTCTGTCAGCAGGGTTTGTGTGCGTTAGCAAGCGCTTGTCTTACTGCGACGTCAGTCATTTGTATTGTTATAATAATGTTGTTTTTGTTATTGTTGGTATCCCTTCCTAAAAGTTAAACATATTTATTGTATTGCAAGTTGCTCTCCTTTCACTGAATCTTACTGCATGTACATAATACTCATCGCCAACCATATGAATGTATTGTATATTGTACTCATGGGCTAATGCCTATTGTATATGTTTTTTCCACAATAAACTTTTTTATAAAGCGTATGTTGTCTGTAATGTATGAAATTGCATATATATATATATATAAACAAGTTTTGTACTTGTTGCCATTGGTTTAATGTTCGAAACATGGGTCATAATCTTCTGGTAAATATGTGTTCTGTTTTTTTTCCTGTTACATATTCATTCATTTTATCATAATATAACAAAAAATAGATTACTAAAAAGGTGAGTGAGCCGCTAAAAAAGGATGCCAGGGGCAAGACTTGCGTCTGACCTATGCTTTGTTTTTAGTTTTTTTTTCTTTTTGTGTTTAATTCATTATTGTATTCATTGTGTAATTGTTAAACTAAAAGGGAAAACTGTTTTAAATAAACTCAAATTGGTACACTGCAATTTTCTCACGCAGTTATAGTTTTAGACTGGTGAAATTTAGTAATTTCCATAAGTGTTCATTTCAAATGTATGATTAGAAACACCAACTCTCTCGTCGAATGACTGCCGCCATGTTATAAACGAATTAAAAAGAAACACCTCGTGTTCTATGAAAAGAAGCACATGTATAAGTGAAATAAAAGTTTAACTGATACATGTATACGTACAGTATGCCATAAACAACAATACAAACACATGAGAAACGCTATGATTTGAGTAAGCTCGATAGAATTTGTTGTATCATTTTTGGTTAAAAAGTTCAAATATAGAATACCGAATTCTAAGAATTCGATGCCCTAAAAACCGCGTTACCAAATAATACCAGAAGTTATATTGTCTACAAAATGTTACATTCGTCGTCATTCCACTAAAGTGACTGGTGTTTTAAATTCTTATATTCTTCATTCGTATAAATTATAGTATATATCTGGTGGAGGCTTGTATTTCCAGCTTTCGGGTGGAATTTTATGGCGTCTTTGCAAAGGCTCGAACTATGTATTGCTTCACAAAGTGAAGTGGGATCTAAAAAGAAATCACGCGCGCCGTCACGTCCGTCCGTCCCGATATTGTCCGTTCCAATTTTGTTCTCATTCATGGTCGAATTTTTAATTTTTTGGGCAGGAGTGACCACCATAGCATGAGGATGTGTCGAGCACAAGACGCATGTCCCTACCTTCAAGTTCAAGGTTACAGCAACCTCCTGGACTAATGTTATGCTATATAAGCCTTAATAATAATAATAATAATCCTGATCTTTGCCATACAATAAAGTATTGAAAATTATATGGCAGAATTGAACACCATATAATAAGGACGTTTCACACACAAGACTTGTGTCTCTTAATGCAAGCTCACGGCAAACATTCTGAACTTTGTTTTGCTTTATAAGTCTTACTGGTGATAGTTGTTGTCCATTCCATATCTTTGTCTTACATGGTCAGATTTTACATTTGTTTGGCATGCCGGCAATTGTGCGTGCGGGGTAATAATCCCATTCTGTGATAGCTCTAGTTTCTCTTTCAACTTATCATGTCTCTTAATAAAATGGAAACAGTGCATGCACCTTTAACTTTAAAGATCGCAACAATCACATCTGCGTTCTCATTAATAAGCGGACCACTTTTTTAATTGACATTTGATTTGAAATACTTTCCCATATGATGCGATCTCTTTTTATTTAGATCGAGATCTCATAAAAAAAGATACAAATAAAGTGTACACAATTCCATTCGGGGTGTGAAAACGGCTTTAACTTAATACCGAACCGTTCCGTACACTTGCTAATTTGACGTTTATAACTGTTTTAAGTAATGTGTTTAATGTTCTGATGTGTTTATTTGATTATTAATAAATACTAGTTTTAAATTTTCAAATGTGATTTGTATTTGCGTATACAAACTTGTATATGTCGGTAACGAAAATATAATCTGTTTTCAGTATAATACTTCTGGGTAAGAATAAGTGTGCGGGACGATGGAATGGCGGTCCTGGTTTTAGAAATTAACACATGCAGGTAATTTAAATATAATGCACATTTCTTTGATCAAAAACATCATTTTGGAAATATAAATGTGCAATCAAGGCATCAATGTTTGCCAAGGAACACGCAGAATTTGAACGCCCATTTTACAAATACTTTCAACACATTTCAACTCATATTGGCAGCCTTTGTGAAATATCTTGTAGGTATTTATGACCGGTGATGTCATGACTATAAATAGCGACCAATCAGCATATTACATGCTATTATAATCATGACTGTCATATAGTCAATCTCGTACACCAGAGTGAGGATGTTATGCGTAACACGTTAGATTTATTATTATCAAGCTTCTGATGAATTTAAATGCATAAAGCAGGAATAACAATAACATTTCAATATAAATTAATTCTTTATTTTGACCTAGACATACATACAACATAATGCCAATGTCTGACTACTGTATTAATGACAATGTCTGACTACTGTATGAATCACAAACTTAAATGTGATTTATATTTTTATCTCGTTGAGTAAGGCAAGTTATATCTAATCATATTTTCATTTATGCACCAAACACTGAACAAATTAACTGTCATTGATCCTCACGATTTATATTTTAAGAACTTTTATAATGACACTGACAAAAACAATTACTTGATCACAGCTTGAACAGATCCCTGGACGAACACCTGAAAAATATAAAAGCAGTTGCAATTATAAATGTCAGTTATTTTGTATTTTTCTTAGAGAGCAGCAGCCAATAGTTAAAAACTTTGTTAAGTTGTCCATATGTTATCTTTTGGCCAGTTGACTTATTTAAACTGCTTGATTGGTTAGTTGTCATTATTGGATAAATATTGAACAATCATTAACATTTTGGATAACTTAGACCAAACCATACAACTGGCTAAGTTTTTTATTTTAAATATGCCAGGGTGAAGAATCACGTGACTTCAAAGGAGTTCTCACATGGGTCATCACAGGTCACAATAGAGTAAACAAACAAATAAAAAAACTATGCTATTTTCTGCTGCTAAAGATGTGAAATATTTTAAATTTGTTTGTGTTTAATGATGCAATCCTTGGCCAAAATGGGACATGTTATGTATCTGCATATTGCCATAGTAATGATATGCATTTTAATGTTAATATCCTTAACAGTTTAAATGTCATGGCCAACAGTACCGTTTTAATTTATAAATGTCAAGGTCACCTACAAAAAGATGGTCATAACGGTTTAAGCCATAAAACATTAATTTTCGAACGGAAATATTAAAATCTACGATCTGATTTTTTTTATCAGCAAACTAAAATCATTGTTTTGCAGATATGTATGCAAAAATTTGCTCTTTCCAAGACAAAAAATACAAAAAATGGTATATCTCTGAGAGTGTAGCTTTAAGTTATTGATCACACAACATATTGGATGCTGGACGCCTGCCCACCGCAGCATAAAAATGTTGAAGATTTAATTTGAAAATATATGGACCTCCATCAAGTGTTATTTTGCGAGGAAGAATCAATGTTTTCATCATTAGGAACCATCTAGATCTAGGTCTTACACTTTCTCTGTTCAGGCAATGTGTATAGCATAACTGTTATTTTCTAGGATAACTGGTAATTCCAAAATTAATTTAAAACAATGCATTTACTCCATCAAAAAGACACTGACCTCTTCCCAAAATGGTGAGAAAAAAAACCCTGTTTATATTTAATTTTATATCTAACTAATAAACTCACTTGTTACGACTTGACAAATCCACCTTCCTTCAGTTTACCGACGAGTTCCTCAACTGACTCCACTTTCTGTCCAGCCTCTCGTGTGGGTGGGTCCTCCACTGACAAGATCTGCTGGGTGGATTTGATCTCTACTCCTAGATCCCCAGGCTTCTTCGTGGTCAGTGATTTCTTTTTGGCTTTCTGAAGTAGGATGGTACGTGTTAATTAGTTTAATCCGTTCTCCTACACAGTGACCTCCCTTAGTGAGCAGAGAACCCTGGCACCCACATGAAAATAGCTGGAGGTCAGCTGTATAAGTTTGGGTTTTAAATATTTTTTAAAAATATATTATAGGCCGATTTTTCAAAACTTTGTTAAAGTGAACAACGATCTGCAGTATTCCTATCAAGAGTTGAGACAACTGTTTCAGCTGTACTTGATTTATTTAAATATATAAAAATATCATCAAATATTTCACCTTTAAAAGTCGTTAATCCCATTGTTAACTTTAATAAAGTTCTGAACAATCGGGCCAATATGTTTCATTAAAGTTCTATGAAGCAATGTCATCAAGGTAAAAAAATAAAATAAAAAAATAAACAATTAAATCATTTATTTAATTGTATCTTTTAAGTAGAATATTCTATGGCATGATTCAAGATAGATCATTAGGTGTCAATTAATAACTAGTTTGTTTAGGGTTTCCCAACTGACTCACAAAAATACCAACGACCCCAATGGTTTTTACATTCCCGGGTGAGCATATTTGTTTTCATTACAGAATTAAGAGGTTCAAATTAAGAGTTTAAAAACAAGTTCTTACTTAACTTTGATGGTCCATCATAAGTGAATAGTGTTGTAAATTGTACATGTTTAGTTATGTATAGTGAAGTTTTATGTAATTACCTCTATAAAATATCAATTAATTATTTATGATATTAAAAGAGTATCACATTTGTGGTTATTCAATACTTTAAATATTAAACAGGTTTACTAAAATTGATAAAACTCACTATGGTGTTTATCACTTATAGAGAACTAGTTTAATAAATTCCATAATGAATGACCATTCACTCATGTAACATAATCTATAAGAAAAGATTAAGCGTATAATGAACATGGGACATAGTGGTATACCATAATGTTAGGGAGGGTGGCATATCGTGGCTCATTCAAGCGTAGATCAGTAGTTATAACAGCTGGCAGCGTAATGTTGATCGTCTCCAATCCCCCATCAATCTCGCGTGTCACATCTAAAGTACCATCCTTCTTCTCAATCTTGGACGCAAATGTTCCCTGCAAATGGAATTTGTTGGTTATGTTATACTACATATTTTTTGCAAACAGTGAATCAATTTGATATACCGTACATATTTATGGGTATATAGTTAAGTGGCAATAAAGAATAATCAATGTAGCTCCATACAAGCCCTTTCATTTAGGATGTAATTTAAAAATCAACAGATTTGGACAAAGGTAACAAATATGCCCTGACCGTAGCTATTTATCAAAATTACTTTTTTGAAAACCACCCTGACAACTCTCATTCTTTTTCAAAAGGTCATGTGTTTTTTACATAACTTCAGCTCCTTGTATTCAAGCAAAAGGTCACCCAGCATTTACTTCAGCTCCTTGTATTCAAGCAAAAGGTCACCCAGCATTTACTTCAGCTCCTTGTATTCAAGCTTAAGTTCAACCAGCATTAGAACAGCTCCTTGTACTCAAGCAGAAATTCCCCTATCATTTACCCAGTACTTCAGCTGTTTGTATTCAAGTAGAAGTTTGCACGTCATTTTCTTCAGCTCCTTGTATTCAAGCAGAAGTTTACCCGCCAATTACTTCAGCTCCTTGTATTCAAGCAGAAGTTTACCCGGCATTTACTTCAGCTGCTTGAATTCAAGCAGAAGTTCACCCAACATTTACTTCAGCTCCTTGTATTCGAACAGAAGTTCACCTGGATTTACTTCAGCTCCTTGTAGTCAAGCAGAAGTTCACCCAGCATTTACTTAAACTTCTTGAAATCAAGCTGAAGTTTTTGCTTAGCATTTACGTAAGCTTCTTATATTCAAGCAGAAGTTCACCCAGCATTAACTTGCATAAAGAACTAAGAATGAGTACCTGAGACCAATCCAGCAGAGCTGACACCATCTGACCTGTTTGGTTACAGTCGTCATCAATGGCCTAAAACATACACACAAGTTCATATAAAGAATACATTAGGTAAGTAACTAAATATAACACAACAATCATAATAAAAGAAATTCACAATCCTAGTCTGTAACTTTGGTTTATTTCTAGCTTAGAGATTTTTATAAATATTTTCAGCAACCGCTTTTACCATGTCCTTATCATGTTGTCAGTTTTCTTGTTCAATATTTAAAGTTCCATGTGAAATATTACAATATTTTATTTTTTTAAATAATAGCAACACATGGAAATGAGATTGCTGTCTTAAAAAAAAAAAATCATCCAAGTCATCAATAATTCCATCAGAAAAGGTTAAAGAAGTTTTAACTAATGTACTTTATATCTGAATTTGTTAACACAGTAATACATAATCACTGAGACCATCAAGCTTACCTGTTTCCCAAGAATGATGAGGTCAACTTTCTCATCTGTGGCTATTTTGGCTAACAACTTGGAGACATGTATTGGCTGCATGTTGGTGTAGTCTTTAGGGTCTACCAAGACATGGATGGCCTTGTCTGCTCCCATTGCCAGTGCTGTCCGCAGTGTCTCCTGTTTTATGGTTTTAATAAGATCTATTAAAATGATTAAACACAAATATGTCGGTAATTTAATAAATTAGATGTTTGTTGGGCAATATAGGGGGGAGATGGCAAGGTGATTGATATCAGACTCTATAAATCAGGTATTCCTAGGTTTAATCCCAGGATAGGTAAATGATTCTCAATTGATTGCATATTTTGTAACAATATAATTAAATGTCTGTTACCTTGACGCTTGTCTCAGTTCTTTAAGACGTACATGAAAAACAGACTCACCAAAGACCTGCTTGTAAAATTGTTAGGATTGCATCTAGTTTGTAAGACATGACTTACCCATAGGGCAAGTCTTTCAAAATAAGAGAGGGTTTGTATAATAGGAAGTCAAAGTCACAATAGAGCAGACAAAGAAGTCACAATAGAGCAGACAAAGAAGTCACAATAGAGCAGACAAAGAAGTCACAATAGAGCAGACAAAGAAAAAAATGTAGTTGAAAATGGCTTTTGGTGTAGTTAAAGCATGCAGTCATTCACAATAAATGCAAAAGCACGCCTGAGTATGATCCTATTTGCTGTAAAAATGGAACATACAATGTAGTTAAACTTTTTAATTTAACTAAATACCTGACACTGTTGTGGGCCACAGGAGACGGCGAGAATTTCTGAGGCTACTTTCTTCTCTTTCATTCTTACAGCTTCTTCGACGGCAATCTCATCAAATGGGTTCATGCTGTGTTTGACCCCATCTGTAACTACGCCCATCTTGTCGGGCTTCACCCGAACCTACAGAATAAGGAGAAAATCAATGTAGTTTGGACATATAATCGATCATCAACAATGAAATGATAGAGTCAGTAAATCATTCATTATTAATAACAGCCTCCAGTCCATTATATATTATGAAATCAATTTAACATATCTATACTAGTTGACCTGTTAAAAGTTAAATAAAAAAATAGGGAATGTGAATTTGAAGTCCAAATTTTGTTAAAAAAAGTATATAGCAAATCAATTACACCTTAGGTTTGCAGTTAAGGCAAGCCAGTCAAGTTCATCCAATTTATAGGGTATTAAGCAGTCAACACATGAAAAACAAGAGCCGTCGTAAGACAGCGCGCTCGACTACGCCGCTTTGACTTAGAACACAATAACGATGTAATAATACCAAGTTTGGTCTCTTTATGTCATACCTAACTAAAATTATTTGATACATAAGGTGACTTTGATGCTGCCCTCCCACAAGCCCGCCCAACAATGACACAAGTCATTCAAATAACTTGATTTCCCATTATGAAAATGTAGTTAAGAATATACAAATATGCCTTTCAAAGGAAATTAAAAAAAACAGATCAAAAAATCAAGGGCCATAATAAACTGAGTTATGTTTCTTGTTGTAAGATGGTCATAAATAATTTTGAATTTTATTAAGTGCATTTAATGAACGGTAAGTTTTTTTTATTAAAATCCCAACTTGTCCTTAACTTTTACTTGCCTAAAACTTTAACCTAAGTCAATCAGGGGCCATAACTTGTATTAAGGATATGGAGTTATGTAACCTCATTGGGTGATGGTCCTGAACAATTGTGTGAAGTATTAAGTCAATTGAATGAAGGGTATAGAAGTTATTAAACAATATCCCAACCTGCCCTAAAACTTTAACCTAAGTCAATCAGGGGCCATAATTTGTATAAAAGATAATATGGAGTTATCTAACCTCATTATGTGATGGCTCTGAACATCTGTGTGAAGTATTAAGTCAATTGAATGAATGGTATTGGAGTTTCAAGTGAAAATCCCAACTTGCCCTAAAACTTTAACCTGCCCTAAAACTTTTACCTAAGTCAATCAGGGGCCATAACTTGTATTTAAGATAACATGGAGTTATGTAACCTCATTGTGTGATGGTCCTGAACAACTGTGTGAAGTATTAAGTCAATTGAACAAAGGATATAGAAGTTATTAATAAATATTCCAACTTGCCCTAAAACTTTAACCTAAGTTCCATAGTCAATCAGGGGCCATAATTTGTGTAAAGAATAATATGGAGTTATCTAACCTTATCATGTGATGGCCCTGAACAACTGTATGAAGTATTAAGTCAATTGAATGTAGGGTATTGGACTTATAAGTGAAAATCCCAACTTGCCCTATAAATTTAACCGGACGCCGACGCTGGGGCAGTATTATAGCTCACCTATTCTTCGAATAGTCGAGCTAAAAAGGGGCATAATACTGTCAAAATGCTTGATACAGTGACCTCCTCCTGAGTACAGGTTGGGGGCATGATGGTGAACAAGCGTGCAAAGTTTCAAAGCCAGATGTCAATGGACTTTCAAAATATTTGAGGTTGTACGCAAACTTTTGAGGTGGTACGCAAACTTTAAAGTAAATTCAATGTAAATTCTAAGTAGAAAAAGGGGCATAATTTTGTCAAAATGCTTGATAGAGTTACCTTCTCCTGTGTATGGGTTGGGGGCATGATGGTGAACAACTGTGCAAAGATTCAAAGCCTATGTCAATGGACTTTGAAAATATTTGAGGTGGTACGCAAACTTTAACGTAAATTCTAAGTAGAAAAAAGGGCATAATTTTGTCAAAATGCTTGATAGAGTTACCTCCTCCTGTGTATAGGTTGAGGGCATGCTGGTGAACAACTGTGCAAAGATTCAAAGCCTATGTCAATGGACTTTGAAAATATTTGAGGTGGTACGCAAACTTTAACGTAAATTCTAAGTAGAAAAAAGGGCATAATTTTGTCAAAAAACTTGATAGAGTTACCTCTTCCTATGTACAGGTTGGGGGCATGATGGTGAACAAGTGTGCAAAGTTTCAAAGCCATATGTCAATGGACTTTGAAAATATCTGAGGTGGTAAGCAAACTTTAACATAAATGGTTACGCCAACGCTCGGGTGATTAGGATAGCTCTCCTTATTCTTCGAGTAGTCAAGCTAAAGTCAATCTTGCGTGACTCGATTACTAGAACTTGTTGATGGCTTATTCTTTTTGGGGGGTAGGAAGACTCATCAGATGCTGGCCGTGATATGTTCGGGGATTAGATATTCTTAGAAACAACAGATGACCGTTCACTAGCTTTATTCATGATAGTATATCTTCCGGAAGTCCCGGTATCATATTACATGCACATACATATAGAGTGGCTACTGAGGACACAACAGGCCGCTTGTTGATAACAAAGCTGTCCAATAATTTTACATTGTTCACTTTGAATATATACCCTTGCCATCAAGTAATACCCATTCGGCAAGCACGCTACAGATTTCATTAAGTCTAAAAGTATTAAAAACAGTAACATTATAAATTTAAAATAAAGAATCTAGGGACCCCAAACGCAATCCCATGAAAGGTATCCATAAACTCTTCCTTTATACCTAGTTTGGTCAAGATATGTCGACCCTAACTAAAGATATTCAGTTTGAACCATTTTTCTATTTTTAGTAACAGTGACCTTGACCCTAGGGACCCCAAATGCAATCCCATGAAAGGTATCCATAAACTCTTCCAATAGACCAAGTTTGGTCAAGATATGTGAACCCTAACTAAAGTTATTCAGTTTCAACTGTTTTTCTATTTTTAGTAACAGTGACCTTGACCCTAGGGACCCCAAACGCAATCCCATGAACGGTATCTATAAACTCTTCCTGTACACCAAGTTTAGTTAAGATATGCCATCCCTAACTAAAGTTATGTAGTTTCAACCGTTTTTCTATTTTTAGTAACAGTGACCTTGACCTTGAACCTAGGGACCCCAATCGATGGGGTTTACTTATAGTGAGCAAAAACGCTAAATTTAGCCAATGACTGAGCTAGGTGATTACGTCATTTGTATTCACTATGCACGCCTCGGAGCATCCCGGAAAGATTTTAGATAAAACTCTGCCTTTTCCATATTTGTTCTATTTTTGAAAACTCACTAGAGCGTGACTCTGAACTTTCTTCTTTATACTGGTAGTGTAAATATACCACTTATAGGCTGTTTACACTCGACTCCGTAGCGGAATTAAGTTAATGTTTATTCTACTTTCCTTTTAACATTTTGTGGTCTAGAAAAAGCCACTCGCAGAATTTTGCGAGCTTGAATAAAAGTCACTCGCAATTTGCAAATGTCCCTCTCAATTTGTGTGTATGCGAGTCTAAATTCGAACCCTGCTAGTCATTCTAAAATGCTGTCCAGGCTTCTTTTTTTAAAGATGTTTAGTCTGGACCAGGAATGGGACGTTCTGACATAGATTTGATGATATGGTTCAGGAGAGATGCAAAATACTTTAAGAGATCGTTGATATTATCAGTGTAAATAAAATATTTTAGATAGCTTAATCCATAGAAGTTGTTGATCCGTTAGTCCTTGGGCGTAAGAAGAATCCATTTTTATCCAGTTGTTACGAAACATGAAAAATAAAATAAGCTGGCTTGTAAGTCGAAATATATACTTAAACCAAACATTCAATAAAGGGAAATGTATACTTATTGAAAATGCTGCAATTATGTAATGAGTGTATTTACTTTCACGGCATAATCAATGACTCTCTTGACGCCAACCAAAATTCGAAGGCCCGACATTCTCCTTCGTGAACTCTACTGGGCGGATTGATTAACCTATTCTTCAAAATTGATAAATTCAATCTAGTTTCAAGATAATTTAGTTTTAAACATTATGTGTAAAAAGATACAAAAATTGGCATTTTTATACTTAAATACTCGAATATTTTACGTAAAATGGAAAATATTTATAATAGTTAATCGATTCATTTACCAATAAATCAAATATGTATTGGGGCCTAAGAAAATTATTGGACCGCAGTTAAAATGTAGGAAAGGAACAAACAAAAGATGACACCTTGTGTACAAAACAAATAATTTAAAACCAGCGGTTAGTGCCTTAAGTTGTAATCAAGAATTTCAAACTATTTTTTTTAATTGTTTTTCAAACAGCGTTTATCAATTGTTTTCACTGTTGGTGAAACTCTATCTAGTGAGTAGTATCCCAATGTATATATTTTTTGAGTATTTGTTTTAAATGCATTGAACAACAAAAAAAAAACTACAAATAAATGAATCTTATCAAACTGCATGGTTCAAAAGATGAAATCGATTTTTTTTGTAAATTAAAATTGAACCTCCAGGTCTTATATCACTTTAGTCACTGGACCAGGCTAACCATCATTAAAGAAAAAGCCTGGACGGCATTTTAGAATGACTAATATCACTTAAGCCCAAACCTAGGAGTTGTTAACTTTCATGTTAATTTTGATGGCCGAGTGGTTAGCTTATCAGACTCAAGATTCTGAATCAGAAGGTCCTGGGTTTGATCCCCACTCTGAGTTATGGGTAATGATAGTACTGGTTACCATAACTTAAAACAATGCAGCTTCGGCATTTTTAAGTGAGGCCATTGTTATGTTACATTTTCTTGATCATTGCAACTTTATAAAATATCTAAATCTAAATGCAGCGATTTTAAGCCGCGCTATTGGTCATAATATTTACAATACAATAAGCTTTTGATAATCATATCAGACACTTTAATGACCCTTTGGCTAAATGTTATACGGTTTATTCAGCAAAAACCATTAAAATTATAATATCATTTGAGTTAATCCCTTCTAGTTTTGTTGTTTACTATCATGTGATCATGAAGACAATGAAGCCAGTGTTTCAAAAGGTCGGTATATATATTTCTTGGCATCCAATTTACTGTAGAGAGTGGTGTTTGAGTAAATGGAAAAATAAAAAATGTCCAGATGATAAACGTCCAAGAACGCCTGTCATTGTTGCGAAAAACATGAGTGCAGGTTCAATTTTTAAACAAAAGTACATGTAACTATGCAGATGGAAATATAATATCATACATGCCATATTTTCTGGAGACCATTCAGGGGGATTTGCTCAAAAGGCTGAAAATTCAGGGGGATTTTGGTTGTATTCAGGGGGATTTTTTTAGCAGGTCTAAGTTGGCGAAATTTTAAAGTATTTTTAAACGCAAGTACGAAAAAATGTATTCACATATAGTTTGCTTTGAAAACCTCTTAACTTTTTCATTATACAGAATTATTTTATGTCATGATTTATCATATTCTTATGATACACTGTCATGTCATACTGTAATGCACTTGCAGAACAAAATATGTCATTGGAAAAATATGTTTTCGAGACAATTAAATTAAATTTACCTTCCTTCAAAGTCTTTTAAAAAAATGTGCTTAATTCTATCAGCTTGATGACTTTCAGACAATAAGAGAATAGAATAAATATTATAAATTTCTTCCTTCCAAAATAGTAATATTTCTTTGCCTTTGATAATTACTACAAATTAATTGATCACTTGTTGTAAAAGTTTCCTTTTGGCATTTCACCCTTGTGGAGTTGTTTCTTAACATTCAGATTCAGTTTCACTCACATACAGTGGTTTTACTTACTTTGTCATTATTGCCTGATGTAAAATTTCTAAAAAAAAAAAATTTTTTTTTTTTTTTATAAATTCCGGGGGATTTTTATCTCCCGCCGGAAGACCGGGGGATGGATCAAAATTCCGGGGGATTTTTCCTCCCGCCAGGGGATATGGCATGTATGTAATATTAAACATGGACAGATTTCCTGTTTGAGCATTACCCTTTGTAGTATAGACAATGAAGAAGTGTTAAAAAATTAAAACTATTGAATATTTTGAAACATACTGTTTTATAGGCTTTGTTTATTAAATGTCAATTATATAACTATTTAAAGAGAATTGGTTACTGATATATATATAAAGCTTCAATATTACTATTAGAGAGTTGAGCATTACCTGGAAACATTTTTCTTTCCGAATGATGAAAATGTTTATACTTCTAAATATGTCAAGTTTGTATGTATTTGTGATTATATTATAAGTTTTAATCAAATATATGGCAATCTTAAGCATTTCATTCTATGGAGACAGATGGTGCAAATGCTGGTCTCCGTGCAGGCAGAAGAGTGCTACCAAAAAAAGTATAGGGCATAACTCTTTAGTTTAAACCCATTCATAACTCTTGAGTTAAAACCCTAAACATATAATCCATATATGCACTTACAAATCTAGGTTAGGTTTAGGGTCGATCCAGGCCGTCCTGCCTTTGTCTCTTGAAATCATTAAATTGTATACGGACCATGATATGGGCTTGTGGTAATTCTATCTGCTCTGTATAGTCTGCAGTTTTGCATTAAAAAATGTTTTATTGGTCTGAGGTTAAATGTGAGTTTTACAATTGGGGTTGATAGATGGTCTAGTGATATCATGCTGGACAAGCATTTTAGGGTAACCAAGTTAAAAGATGGAACAAAAAAAAAGTTGACAAATATGAATATTATGTGACAAATGCATGATTTCTTTAACTACAAGCATGAAAGTCCCTGCTCAAGTGCCAAATGAAAGCTCCGATATTTCATAGACATAGTGAAAAAGTATAGGCACTGAGCTCACTTTATATATTGCTGGTTATTAATACTCATTCTACTCACCTCCCCTCATTAATCTTTACGGGCAGTTCAGGCGCTCCACAAGCACCTGCTGGCCTCTTTTAAGTAAAAGTGCACCACTGTGGAGCTCAAATATACGTCCGCCGCAATTCTTCATGTAGCGTGATTGACAAATTACTTCAAGTTTCTACTAATTTGATACACTCCATAAAATACTACCGTAATACTGTACATAATATTAATTGGAATTGATATATTTCCTTATATTGAATTACCAATTTTACATTTGCCATATCTGTGCAAAAGTCAAGGCCACATACCAAATATCTCCATGATTAAAGGTATTTCTAGATTCGAAGGACTATTTGTTTTAGATAGTCTTGTGAACTTCATTTTTATCACAGAAATTTCATTATTCTTTGTGCAATTGTGTCTTTTTTGAACACATAATTGTTTCTTTGTAATTGTTTCAATTATATTTTCAGCAGGTGTAATTTTTATAAATCTATGACCTGTGTGTTTAATTTTTATGTTCTATACAGTGTACTGAAAATATTCTTTGGCAGACATGGTGTTGAATAGATAGAACACTGTCATAAATTAGGACATCTTCAGAATGTATTCCAAACTTGTTTACCTTCTCTAGCAGCATTTATTTGTTGAATAAAATAATTAGTATTTTTTTTATATTGTTCATTGTGTTGAAAAAGATGGATAAACACCATTATGGTATTGTGTATTTTTGTAATTTATTTCATTGCATTCATGCTTTATTTATAAACCAGGTAAATAAAATGCAAATTTAACTAATAATGATATTGCTCTATATATATGTGTAAGTGTTTGACTTTATTATTTCATTAATCTTGATTTATTTATCAAATTAATATCAAGTTTCCTTCACTAAATAAAAGAGTATCTATGCAGTAAATATGACAACACAACAATTTAAAGATGCACTCTTACTCCCAAATAAGATTTACCAGAATTAATACAATTGTTTTAATATACTTTATACCATAAAGAATGAATAAATATCGAAAACAATGGTTTTTATGAAGGATACCAAGTTTAATTTGAAAGAAAGGTGCAAAAAACACACGGTATTTCTACCTTATGAGATGATAGTAGATCACAGTAAATCTTTTAGCACTCACCAATCATTTAATATTTGTGCATTTTCAGCTATTAAATACACGGTTACAATGTTGTTGTCAGTAATTACTATTTTCCATAAATGCATTATTTAGTAAGAAGTTAAAGATTTATCACTCAAAATTTATGTTCGTTTAACATGTGTATGTATTGATTCTGAATAAGAGTGTCATTTTAACAGAAGAAACTGATAAATCCGTAGATTTATATATATATATGTGGTGCTTAATAACATGGAATGTAAATTTTTAAATGAAACTGATACTATATTAGGATGAATTTTCTTTTCTTTAATTATGCTCAGTATTAAAATGAATCAAATGTACTTATGACAATATATATAAATGAACACATAAGCTTGCAAACATTAAACAGTGTCTTTGCATTAATAGTTATATCCAGCCACGCATAAATTATCCCTAAGTTAGTAATATAACAAATACTTGTTTAATAAAGTTTTGTTAAACACTACTGAAGTATATGAATGAGCAATTAAAACATCCTGATATACCGTATGGTGCCTGTAATACTGGTATATTTTGTGTCATTTCAATAAGCTATATGATAATGGGTAAATTACGGGATTTGACTTGACAGTAGCGCTGAAATTGCTACTTGGTATTTAGATTGTATTTTCTCCCACCCCAGATAAGTAGATCCAAATATTTGGCCATGGTGGAAATCCTTATCCTGCCCAAGGGCAAAGATAAAACAGTACCCGTATGGAACTACTTTTTTATTGTCAAATTTGTCATCACGCATTTACCTTCGCTTTAAATGGCACCCCAAAAAAGTTTTCACAATGCATTCAAGAAATAATGCTGTACTCTCCACAGAACTATTTAAAGAACGATGTGACTATTTACATAATTTGAATCAATGCACGAATATCTATGACAACCACAAAGTATCACATACGTGAATTATTTTCACTATGCACAAATGAGAGTGAATTTTTTTAAACTTATTTTTGTGTAACTGAGGTGGGAGAAAAAGCATCTAACATGGCGGCTTGTGTAAGATAGGTTCTTTTCAACCCTGGCGCAGGGTAAACCTCGTTTCTGCAAAACACTTAAGCTCGGGTTGGGGTGAACCTATATTTTACACTAGTGGCCATGGAAGATACTTATAATCCTAGCATTACAGATAAAACAAATACCCGCAATCAATACTCTGGTTTATCCCTCTCTCAGGTACCATTATGCGACGAGGGGATGATGGAGATCTTAGACGTTCCCTGCTTGTGGAGGAGGGTGGGGCAGGCTACTGTAGCTATGATGATGATGAGTTACAGGCAGCTTCTCGCTTGAGACGAAAACGTCAGAGGTGAGTAATGGTTTTTCTAGTACACATACATTTTGGCTTTTTTAAATGATTTTTTGCTCTGACACTGAGGCAGTACTGAGGTGAGCTTTAGGATATTATACCTGTATTGTCAACTTATATTATATTAAAATAATATCGATGGACCTCTTTGTCCCATCCATTGTCATTTATTCTGACATAGTCAATCTTATTTATCAACTTTGTTTATATACAGCCATTGATCAGTAAATGAAAGCACATGAGGAATTAAAGATTATTAAACGTAATTGTTAGAAACTCTTTGTAAGTCTTTTCAATTCTCTTTGTTTTATGATTGCTTGCTTTTATATGAATATGTATGATATACGGTAGTTCCCAGGTGAGCCATATAGGGCCCTCATGGCTCTCTTGTTATCATTTCTGATGTTATCATTTGTTGTACTTCTACCTATAATGTTATCAGGAAGACTGTACTTAGTTAAACAAAATGCTGATATGACTGTATTAAACAGCAGTGTTGTATGCATTCAGTTTAAATATTCATCAATTGACATAAACAATTCTGGATTAGAGTTTTTAAGTCTCCATTTCTGAATTTAAATTTCCTGGATAGAAATGATTCATATTTTGTTGGGATATTTTAGGAGCAAGAAAAGGTGTACATTTGTATTCTTTCCTTTCAATTGAAGCACAAACTTGTGCTAGTTACTAGTTAGCTAAAAAAACAATAAAAAATATATTTGACAGTAGTCAAGTTTTCTTGTATACATTTCGGTTAAATTAAACAATATTTATTTCAAAAACAATATTATCAAATTCAATATATACAATTCATGAAAAGTAGTTAGACAAGAAATAAAAGCACATTACAACTGTTTGCAAATAAATTAAGTGAACCATGCTCGTCACACAATATACTATAGCATGCAATTATTTGTACCAAAGAGACAGTCATTTTGTACTACCCAAACAGCAGCTTTGAATGATACTGCAATAGCAGTTGGCAGTAAAAAAAGAGTGTCAGCATGTTGCATTTCTTTATTCAAGTAAGTTTTTACTTACAATTTTTATTTCCACAATTATATCAACTCTGAACTGTATATACCAGATTGCGAGCATGCTTATGGATGAGCTGTGGTGTGTTCCTAATTGCGATGGTTGGCGTTGCTGTGTTTTTTCTGACCAACTCCGCAGCAACCAAGGGGGGTAAGGGGGATAACCCCACACCAGAGATGGGCAAATACAGGCACGCTGCAGTGGCATCTGATGTGACACAATGTTCAGAAGTTGGAAGGTATGCTTAAATCATAATCTTATGATCTTATAATGACATAAATATTTACCATACAGTTGACCCTGTTGGCTCCAATTCCCTTGGCTCGAAATCCTCGTTTGGTTGAACTGGATGTCAAGAACCGTTTTCTTTATACTGAATGTAAGCATTTGCTCGAATTTTACGAGGCTCGAGGTATTTTTGCCGGTCCCTGGGAATCGGAGCCAGCGAGGTTCAACTGTATATAGAATATATATAGATAATGTTAACTTTTTAGATAAATCTGTATTGTCATAGTAAAAATACCAAAGTACATGCTATAGCATACTTTTTCTGTAGTGGTACACTGATATACCTGTGTGGTTATACTTGTGGAATTTACCATTTTCAGAGACATTCTAGAGAAGGCTGGAGGAAATGCTGTGGACGCTGCTGTTGCTGCCCTCTTGTGCATGGGGCTGGCTGACCCACAAAGCATGGGTATTGGAGGCGGCTTCTTTATGACCATATATAATAGGTACTACTATATATACTATATCAGTTTTAGCTTGTCTATTATTTTTTAGCATGTCTAGTATTTTTTAGCTTGTATATTAACAATGGTTAGGTATTGTCAAAGACATGGTCATTGCCGGCAACATGAAAAACTGACATGTTGAATATACTTGAAATTCTTTAGAGATATTAACCAAAAAATGATAAGGTTTATCATGTTCCAACTTAACAGCCAATTTCTATTAACTCTTGATGATTCTATTTTTTCCAAGTATTTTTGCACTGACAGGAAAATTTCTTTCTAAAAGCATTTTGCAATATAACAGCATGATTAAAATCATACTGCGATTAAATTTCTTCATCCTGTATACTGGTATTTATTTGTATACTGGTATATTGTGGCAGCCCTAATGGAGTTGTGCTGATGTTTTGTAAGTCCCCAACTCTGTCTCTATAGTTATGTTCCTTGAAACAAACTGACTGCTGTTGGCATCCATTTGTGGTGCTCCTGTTATACTGTCACTCTGCCAGGTCTTATTATAAGGTCATTTAAATCAGAGATGTTCTCTACCCTCTAACTTAAGTTTCCATGGTAAAGAGTTGAAGGTCACTTTTGCTTAAAAGGCAATAGTTTGTTTAATCTCAGTTGATTGAAGGATCTATTTTCCAATTTTGTTATTTCCAGAACAACAGGTGAAAGCCACAGTATCGATGCCCGAGAGACTGCCCCCATACATGCCACTGTAGACATGTACTACGGAAATGCCAGTTCCAGTAAAGGTGTGGAAATTGTATTGATATTATGTTTGTTATATGCATTTTATGGTCTTCTACACTTATTGATAAACTGAATATTTTATTAACAGTGACTTAAACAGTTTTCATTTTGAGCTCATCTGTTTTCTGAAGAAACAAAGCATAGTGATAACCTTGGTGTTGTTCTTGTTGTTGTTATTGGCGTTTGCATAATTGTATAGGAAGAAGACTCTGGCTATAATTAATCGTTGAGTTATGCCCCTTGATTGACTGAAAAAAAGAAGAAATGTTTACATTCATTCCGCGGCACACTTGTTAATTTTAATGTTGGATGTAAAGCAAAAAGGTTTAAAGTAAGTTACTTGAAGACATATCTATGGATGTGTTATTTGTAGGAGGGTTATCTATAGCAGTCCCAGGAGAAATAAAGGGCTACAAGCTTGCAATGGATAAGTTTGGGTCGTTGCCATGGAAACAGGTGTTCACCCCAGCAGTTACCATGGCAACTGAAGGTTTCAAGGTGCCAAAATCCCTGGAAGATGCCCTCAATGACTTTAAAGCTTCACACAAAAAAGATCTTAATGAAATTGTGAAAATGTTTCCACAGTTTGGGTGAGTTTAATTCCAAAGGCCAATATAGAACATAATTAATACATTTAATAAATAGTTGTGACTGATAAATTGTGTTGTGTTATAAATTTATATTGAAAATTAATAAGGATGTTCAGCCTAGTTGTTTTTAGTTACTGCAATATCATAGCCTTCTTGCCGTTATCTTGTTTATTGTCAGGTTTGTGAAAACCTTTTTTTTGGCGTACATTTTAAATATTAGTTTGGTGCATATCATTGTTAGGCTAAGATTTTCTACAACAACATTGTGGAACAAGTCACACACTGTTGTAAAATGGGTTTTTTAACATTAAAAAAGAAGTGTATCACATCTAAAACAAATTTGAAGTGATTCGATTCTGCTGCTGCATGCAGAGGTGTCTTTACCCGATGGCAAGGGTAAATAAGCTCAAACATGGGTTAACATTCTGCATTTAATACCAATAAAAAGTTTTTACATTGTTCTCCAAGTATCATTAATAATATATATATATATATATATATATATATATATATATATATATATCAGCTGGCAAACAGTCTATGGAATACAAATGAGCGAACATTTCAATGATACTCAATTCTCAATGGTCCAAAAGTAATTGCTCACACTAATTAACTGTAATTTCAGTAAGACTTTTGTAAACCTAGCAACGGGGGATACATACAAGCAAGGGGAGACAATTAAGATGCCAGAGCTGGGAAATACTCTTCGTGTGATATCCGAGGAGGGGCCAAAGGCATTTTATAATGGCAGTCTAACTGAAGACATTCTACAAGAGTTTGCTGATGCAGGTTTGGAGCTTTTCAAAGTTTTGCTAGTATTTTCTGGCTTCTTAAGCACCATGACTATGAGTTTGTTTTGAAGATGAAACTTCTAAAATGTGTCTTTTGTTCAAAATTTCTTTTGAAGAAACTGCAAATATTTTACTCCTTATGAAGTTTTATGGTTAAAACAAACATTTATTTAGATTGGCTAGTTACATAACTTACATTTATTTAAAGTTGAAAGTCCGTAACAAAATAAAGCCACAGTATGTGTTTTTCTTTAAATACCCAATCCTCATACTGATCAAAAAATTCTTTTTCAGGAGCAATAATAACTAGTGAGGATTTGCTTGGTTACCAGCCCTTATTCTCGACAGCATACAACATGACACTGCGTAACAACAAGCACACGATCTTCACCCCACAGACACCCTCAAGTGGAGTTATCCTCATGTTTATCTTGGCTCTGCTAGATGGTGAGTGTTCTAAATTGACGCTAGAGGGTGAAAGTTCTATATTGACCTGCATGATGATGAGTGTTCTATATTGGCCTGCTAGAGGGTGAGTGTTCTATATTGGCCTGCTAGATGGTGAGTGTTCTATATTGGCCTGCTTGATGGTGAGTGTTCTATATTGGCCTGCTAGAGGGTGAGTGTTCTATATTGGCCTGCTAGAGGGTGAGTGTTCTATATTGGCCTGCTAGATGGTGAGTGTTCTATATTGGCCTGCTAGATGGTGAGTGTTCTATATTGGCTCTGCTAGATGGTGAGTGTTCTATATTGGCTCTGCTAGATGGTGAGTGTTCTATATTGGCCTGCCAGATGGTGAGTGTTCTATATTGGCCTGCTAGATGGTGAGTGTTCTATGTTGGCTCTACTAGATGGTGAGTGTTCTATATTGGCTCTGCTAGATGGTGAGTGTTCTTTATTGGCCTGCTAGATGGAAAGTGTTCTTTATTGGCCCTGCTAGATGGTGAGTGTTCTATATTGACCTGCTAGATGGTGAGTGTTCTATATTGGCCTGCTAGAGGGTGAGTGTTCTATATTGGCCTGCTAGAGAGTGAGTGTTCTATATTGGCTCTGCTAGATGATGAGTGTTCTATATTGGTCCTGCTAGATGGTGAGTGTTCTATATTGACCTGCTAGATGATGAGTGTTCTATATTGGCCTGCTTGATGGTGAGTGTTCTATATTGGTCCTGCTAGATGGTGAGTGTTCTATATTGGCCTGCTAGATGGTGAGTGTTCTATATTGGCTCTGCTAGATGGTGAGTGTTCTATATTGGCCTGCTAGATGGTGAGTGTTCTATATTGGCCTGCGAGAGGGTGAGTGTTCTATATTGGCCTGCTAGATGGTGAGTGTTCTATATTGGCCTGCTAGATGGTGAGTGTTCTATATTGGTCTGCTAGATGATGAGTGTTCTATATTGGCCTGCTAGATGGTGAGTGTTCTATATTGGCTCTACTTGATGATGAGTGTTCTATATTGACGCTAGAGGGTGAGTGTTCTATATTGGTCCTGCTAGATGGAAAGTGTTCTATATTGGCCTGCTAGATGGTGAGTGTTCTATATTGGCTCTGCTAGATGGTGAGTGTTCTATATTGGCTCTGCTAGATGGTGAGTGTTCTATATTGGCCTGCTTGATGGTGAGTGTTCTATATTGGCCTACTAGAGGGTGAGTGTTCTATATTGGCCTGCTAGATGGTGAGTGTTCTATATTGGCCTGCTAGATGGTGAGTGTTCTATATTGGCCTGCTAGAGGGTGAGTGTTCTATATTGGCCTGCTAGATGGTGAGTGTTCTATATTGGCCTGCTAGAGGGTGAGTGTTCTATATTGGCCTGCTAGATGGTGAGTGTTCTATATTGGCCTGCTAGATGGTGAGTGTTCTATATTGGCTCTGCTAGATGGTGAGTGTTCTATATTGGCTCTGCTAGATGGTGAGTGTTCTATATTGGCCTGCTAGATGGTGAGTGTTCTATGTTGGCTCTACTAGATGGTGAGTGTTCTATATTGGCTCTGCTAGATGGTGAGTGTTCTTTATTGGCCTGCTAGATGGAGAGTGTTCTTTATTGGCCCTGCTAGATGATGAGTGTTCTATATTGGCCTGCTAGATGGTGAGTGTTCTATATTGACCTGCTAGATGGTGAGTGTTCTATATTGGCCTGCTAGAGGGTGAGTGTTCTATATTGGCCTGCTAGAGGGTGAGTGTTCTATATTGGCTCTGCTAGATGATGAGTGTTCTATATTGGTCCTGCTAGATGGTGAGTGTTCTATATTGACCTGCTAGATGATGAGTGTTCTATATTGGCCTGCTTGATGGTGAGTGTTCTATATTGGTCCTGCTAGATGGTGAGTGTTCTATATTGGCCTGCTAGATGGTGAGTGTTCTATATTGGCTCTGCTAGATGGTGAGTGTTCTATATTGGCCTGCTAGATGGTGAGTGTTCTATATTGGCCTGCGAGTGGGTGAGTGTTCTATATTGGCCTGCTAGATGGTGAGTGTTCTATATTGGCCTGCTAGATGGTGAGTGTTCTATATTGGTCTGCTAGATGATGAGTGTTCTATATTGGCTCTACTAGATGGTGAGTGTTCTATATTGGTCTGCTAGATGATGAGTGTTCTATATTGGCTCTACTGGATGATGAGTGTTCTAGATATTAGGTTAAGAAATGACTGAAGTTGTTTCTTAGTACCAGCCCAGTAGTTTCAAACCTTAAAGAAAGTAAAGACATCACATCAACATTGTCACAAATGTTTAGAGTGTCAATATATAATATTATTTAGAACAAGTTCTATAACTCTTCCTGTACAATTGACAGTGCCAATAAATGTATTTCAGTATACATGTGGAGCTAAAATGTTTGAATTTAATTAAGAATCTCTGATGGTATAATCAATGCACTTTAAGGTTATGACTTCAAGCCAGAAGATATCCAGACCACAAAAGGGAAGATTCTTACATACCATCGTATAATCGAGGCCTTCAAGTTTGCCTATGCGAAGAGGACAGATCTCGCTGATGAAATGTTTGTGGATAGTGTTAAACAAGTAAGTCTTGCTCTTGATTGTTAGGTTATATGACAACTCTTATGTACATCGTTGTATATACCTTACTATTGTAGAAATTGTCGTAACAGGTGAGGGTGGTCTAGTGGTATAGGTATATTCACTCAAGAGGTCGTTGGTTCATTTCCACCAGGGGTACATTCTCATGGCCAATTAAAATTGACCCCGGTACTTGTTTCTACTGAGGAAACTGTTAGATGGAAACTCCAGACAAGTACACTTTTGCTATATCAAATAAGACACATTATGTTTATTTTTAACATTCCATTTAGTAAAAGCAATCAAGGTGAATGTGAATATAAAATGAGGTTTATGGTATGGCACATAATTTGTATCAGGTGTTACGATAAGTATCACTTCTCTTTAAAGTCTCCCCACTTCTCCCTAATTTTACTGAAGGGAGAAGTCACTTCTCTCTTTAGCCTAGTGATAGCCCTGAAATGGTCTTGACAAAGATTCTATAAGCTTACATTAATCAGCTTTTGTCACAATCAAGCCAAAAGAAATTGTTATAAAGTAAATCATAAGAACTGGTGTTTTTTTTCTTAAAAATTACAATTGTTTGTATAAATTATATAGTTGTATATATTCATCATCAGATTTTAACCAAGAGAAGAATAACTCATTCTTCTGAGATACCATTCAAATCATTTTGATGAAACTGAATTTTCTTTAAGAGATTTTTTATGGTTTTGTTAAAAAAATCGTTTAAATCATTCAGTGTTCTTTTCCTTATGTTATTTTTTGTTATGTTTTTTTAATCCAACGATTGTACAAGGAATTGTCTATATCTACACAAAGAATGTGCTTTTAAATTCCATACACTGTGTTATTCAATTTACAGTTGGTAGCCAATCTGACATCTCCGGAGTACATTGACTCTATCCACAAGCAGATCTGGGACAATCAGACCCACCCGTTCATGTATTACGGGCCCACGTTTTACCACGACAACAAGACAAGCACAGCCCACCTGTCAATTATAGACCAATGTGGCAATGCTGTCTCTGTTACCAGCACAATTAATGCAAGGTAAAGCCATGGCAAAGTGTTCAAAAGATGTGTGTAGAACTGGGGGCAATTTCTTAAAAGTATTTAAGTCTGTTATAACAAGATTAAAAACTAAGCTCACTCTTTTTGTTCTTCAATAAGTTGGGAAATATTTACTATTTTGAAAGTTTTTAATTGTTCATTGAATTTATCTGTCTGATAATCATGAAAAACTAAATTTTATGTATCAAATGTAGGTTGAAGTAAGACATTTTGCTAAACAAAATAAGCTACTTAAGTCTGTTCAGCTTAAGAAGTTTCAAGAAAATAGGGTCAGGTGCGATATTCATAAAACATCTTAAGTCATTTCTTAACTTAAGTCAATTTGTCAAATTTTTCATTGTCAAATCAAAACAAAAGTATAAGGGTTTTTAAAATAAAAGTTTGTATATTCAGTAAAATTATTGATGATTAAGAATTTCCGATATTATTTAGACATAACATGTACATCATATGATGAGTGAGGTACTTAAGTTAGGAAATGACTTAAGATGTTAAATGAAAACTGGCCCTTGACTGTATCAGAAATTATTGCATTGTGCACGGATGTATACACAGATGTATAGACTGAGATTATCTACCGATTGGCCCACTCTCAATGGTTGAAACATAAATCACTCTGAGTTTGAACATGAGTTATGATCTTAAACATGTTTTGTGGTGGGTGTTTTCAAACCTCACCAATGGTTATGAACAACCTTCGACACCTGTTTAGAAATTCAGACTCTGTATTATCACTGAGGAGTAAAGATCCTACGATCCCGGATTTCATTTTTTATTGATATTTTTTATAATAATGATAGAATACTGTTTATTACGTTTTTCATGTTGTATCCTGATGAAACAGGTTTTATTCTACATCGTTACTAGAATTTACAAACTTGTCTGTATTTTGAAGAAAACAAAATGAGGTATTGTGATAGCATGCAAGGTGTCATTATCTGTGTTGGCATTATGAAATAACTTTAGCCATGGCCTTTATTCTATAACCATTCAAGATATGCAATGAAAATTGGTATACATGTTGCGACAATACGCACGTGTACAGCAAGTCCCATTATTCTAGCTTTAATAATCATTGACATATGCCCCTTGTTTAGTCCAAATAATTGTACGTTGACTTTTCGATTTTTGATATGGCAAGAATCCCATATAACACGTCTATTATTTATATAGACTAGCCCCTTGTTAGACTGTAATAACAACATAGGCCCAGGTTGGCATTCCTTCCACTCCCCTCTTGTTTGCTTCACATCAATTCATTTTCATGTTTAAAATATTTTTATTTCTAAGAAATTGTTTAGGTACTGACATTCATCCATTGCAGTCATTTAAAGGGATACTGAAACAGCATATTTGATATCATACCATTGCAATTTCAGGTTTGGATCAGAGGTATTTGGCAACAGAACTGGCATTATATGGAATGACGAAATGGACGACTTTGCGACATCTGACAAACCCAATGATTTTGGTCTCTATCCCTCCCCGGCGAATGAAATCACCCCAGGGAAGCGCCCTCTGTCTTCCATGTGTCCTGCTGTGTTGGTTGATTCTAATGGAGAGGTTTCGATGGTTGTCGGGGCAGCAGGAGGCTCCAGAATCACCACAGCAACAGCATGGGTAACTGTTATAAACATAAATATGCTTTTTAGGGCTGGTTAATAACTTTTGTTAGTTGATAACGCTTGCTGTATATAATTTTGTGTCCCCCTGCTTGGTCCAAAAACTTGCATGTGTATGTCATCAGCTATTTACTTTTCATGGGAACACATTCAGATAAATATTCAGTACCAATTAGAAAAGTTCTGATTTTAATAGCTTCAATTGAAACCTATGTTTGGCTAATCCTTTGGCTATTTTGGTGTAATATGAATTGCTCCTTCTCGGAATTATTTACCACTAAAGTCATCTTCAGTTGTGAATATTAAAAGGTTTCTTGCAGTTTGCAGCTAGAGTCTTGTGGGGTGGAAAATATATCAAACAAGCCATAGACAGCCCCTGTATTAAACACGCTATAGACAGCCCCTGTAAACATGATCAGCTAGGGAAGATATTAACAAACTATTGACTGTTCCTGTATACATGATCAGCTAAGGAATAAATAAATAAGCTATGGACAACCTCTTCATACATGCTAAGCTAGGGAAGTTTACCACAAGCTAGATGGCCCCTGTATGAACATGATCAGCTGCAAGACAGCATGTCCCAAACTCTGTCAGAAATACAGTATTCCTTTCCTGATATCCCAATATTGACCATATTAATGGTGTTTTTGCAGGTTGCAACTCGAGTTTTATGGCTTGGAGAAAGTATAAAGCAATCTATAGACAGCCCTCGCATACATCATCAGCTGTTACCCCCAGAGTTTTCATATGAACCAGGCATAGAAAAGGTATGTGTGATGGAATGTTTTGAAACTTCTTTAGTGTCGACAGGTATAGATGCTGGGGCCGTGAACAGTCTCAAGTCTTAGTCTGAAAATTGGACTCAGTCTCAGCAGCTGAGTTTAAGTCCGGTTTCAGTAATGTTTCAGAATAATTTTGAGAATATGAGATTGTACTATAACGAGAAGTTAATACATTTTCAAATCACTCCTTAAACTTTCTATCCTTCTTGCAGGCAGTTATCGACGGCTTAGTTGCACTGGGCCACAATGCCACACAAGTATCACCTGGAAAGTCCATAGTGCAGGGGGTTACACGAGGAGGAGACTTCCTGTACGCTTACAGTGATGCCCGTAAGGGTGGGACGCCTGCAGGGTTCTAAATGACGTCTGTGATTCTTGAAAAATCTTAAGCATGATATGCTAAAGTATCTTATTTCAATAAGCCAAATTACTTACTTCAATTTGATTTAACAAAACACGCAATTTATTTGGAGTATCCTCAAAATATTTTTGTTTTAAATTTTCAAACTCTCTACAAGCAAATAATAACACATATCATACCAAAACAACCAAAGAATATCTTGCTTGGCTAAATACTGTTATAAGGTAGTCAATAATGTTCGAAAACTGTGGGCCCGTTTCTCAATGTGATATATGGGTGATGGTTAAAAATATTGCTTGTTTTTGTATGATTGTGTTTTCTAACACTTGCCATTTGTGTTGGTGACCATCTCACATTTGAAATCTGACAATTTCCATTAGTTTTTTTTCTACAGTATCTTGACCGAATTTACTTGAAATCCTACCAGAAATGATCTCCAGTACATATTTTGGAACCTGCTCAGCCACAGTGAGGATGTTCAAATAGTGTATTATCTGGTCTTGTCTGAATTCCATTTCATAACCTTATATCAATGGTCTTCATTGCTTTTGACTCTCACTAGAATATGAAAATCCTAGTGAAAATTATTTAGATATACATAGCATATTTACTATGCAAGTGCAATTTACACTGTCAGACTTGTTATAACCCCTTTGTTTTGGGTTGTTTTTTTGGTTTGATTCAACAGAATCAACCTTCCAAATTAAACACAAGTGATGTCATGTTGTTAATTTACAACATTTTGTTCAGATGAATGTGTATTGTGTTAAACTTTTACAAGCTTTTACTATATTCTTTACTTTCTACTGTATTTTTAACTCATTATAGAACAAATGTATGATTGTTGTTGATATTCTATTCTATCTATTTATTTATTCCTTTCTCATTTATTACTCAGGGTTTATGTATCCACCTATTATGTCTTCGATGAATAGTTAAGATAATATGACTAAAACATAGTAACTGTTCTTTTCGGCTTATTCATGCATTCTATACGCTTTATATATACCGGAGTTTTTACATTTTGGCTCATACAGGCGTGTTCTTTTGGGTGTTTATAAGGGGTTTGTTTTGTATGATTTATTTCTTACATTAAGCTGTATGTTTGTTTATTAAAACTTCTTAAACACTGTATTGAATAAGTTTATATGATATTTATATTTTATGGATATTAAAGTGGAAATGTATGAGGGGAAATCTGTCAGTGTGACTAACTTTATAGTTAATTTACAATATTTTTTAGAGATAAGTATTGTCTATTATTAATGCCCTTAGAAATTAAATTGTTCTATTAATGATAAACTTCTATATGTCTAGGTCAATACATATATGTACATGAATTTCAGAGGGCATTTATTACATCCAGTGATGATTTGTTTGTACACAATGATTTTTTATGGAACAATTTTCTTAAATTTATTCCCGATCAAAAAATTGTTAATTATCCCGATTATGTTTGACAGCTCAACACTGTGTAGGCGGTATTGCATAATATGTAAAGAGGAGTAAAAAATGCATATCAGAAACAAGTGTGGACATTTTTCCATACTTGGAACGCTCAGGCGGTGAAAAAATATTCAAGAAAAATCACTGGAATATCCATTATTAGTACCGGTATTAATGCATTGTATGTTAGCTATTGTACATTGATTCTATTAATTCTAAGTATTAAATTATTCTACATTCCAAATAATTGATCATTCCGATATTGTTATATATTTTCATTGTTTGTCTGGTATATTTGTTGTTTTAAAGAAATCATGCATGTAAATATAAGATTAACAGCTTTCTTTATAGTTGTCTTTATCTCTTATAATATGGTTACAATTTATACAGGTACCATTTCATTATGCTCCCTTAAAATAAATAGGGATGTATTATAGAATCACCATCGGCTGCCAGGCTGGCATTGTCCAACCAATGTATATGAAACCCGATTTGCAAGACTTGGCATAGTAGCTTGGCATTATGGCCTTTTAATTGTCAAAATTGGACTGAATTGACCTTCTTTGCATGGTTCAGCCTATGCCCTACTGAACTTCGTAACAGTGTTTATGGACCAGTTTGATAACCAACAAGAGCTTCAGTCAGTTTGGAGTTATTGCCCTTATATTGCCAGTTTCTTTAAAATGACCTTGATCACTTTGTACCTTGGCCTGTGATTACAAAACTCGGGGCAGTGCAATGGTAATATAATTATCTTAGTCAAGTTTAATATCAAGTCACATCTCGGTCAGCCTAGAGTTAAGGCAAAATTTGCCTTGCCTTCTCATTAACTTCAGCATTGTTAAGCCTATGATCACAAAACTTGCTGATTGGTCTAATATATCCTCACAAATTATACATAATCAAACGCATCATTCGAGAGCTAGAGCTATGCAGTCAATTGAATAATACATGTACCGGTACTTTGTCCACAGATTATCTTTTGGCTAGATGTCTTTCTAAAACAATATGATTGGTTCATATTATAACTGGATCAATATTAACCAATCAATAAACATATTGGATAACTTTGCACAAAGCAAAACATAACCAGTTTTATACAATTGACTGCTGGACCAAATTGACTGTCCAATTTCTTCTGGAAGTTTATCAAGAGGTTAAAGCAGTAAGGTTTTAAGTAACATAAAATGAGGAAGCCTTTAGAATATTTTAGCTTTCACTCCTTGATACGCTCCTGTTACATCTGCAATAAGAAACAAAATCATGGTTTTCCACTTTTATTTTTTTGAGCCAGTCAAAATATGTTAAAACAAAACAACTATCACACTTTTAAGACATTACCAGGCTTAGAATTATCAAGAGCACCTTGGTAACAGGTAAAACAGGTCACATGACATTGGCATCACATGATATCAGCAAAATAATGATATCCATGTTACATGATATTTCCTCCATGTGATATCCATATTGCATGATATCTATATAACCTGAACTCGGTGTAACATGATATCAGCGTAACATGATATTTACTTTCTAAGCAATCTTTGTAACATGATATATACATAAATATCTATATAACATGATATCCATGTAACATGATATTTAATTCCCATGCTATTCATATAGCATGATATTAATGTAAAGTGATATCTAAAATATCACTTGATATTATCCGTGTAACATGATAATCATGTCACATGATATATAATATTGTAATACATAGAAAATTATACATAATAAAATCAAAACTTTGTAATGATAGAATTTTTTTGATGACAAGCTGTAATGGCGACAACACAGAAGTGGATAACAAGAGTACCACAAGGGGGTGTCAACGCTCGTCCATTTTTCTCACTTGGTCGAGGGATATAACTCAACAATGATTCAAGTCAGAGTAACGCACCGTGCTACACATATGCGTATTGTCAATGGTAACATGTGAATTCGGTTTCATGTGAATGTCTTTTTTGTGAAAGACTTATAGTGAAAGATTTGTGAGTTACGTCTTAAGTTACAAGTTTGGGAGACGCAGCAACTGCTAACAACGTCACCAATGCTATGACAATACTTAACCTTGACTATTTGTCTTTGATAAAAACAGCAGCCAAGCTAATTACATGAGATAGCGAAGTCAATAAATAGGAATAAATGCATACAAGGGGTAAATACTGTCTGGATCAGCAATTTCAGTTTTTCCATATACAAAGCAAATTTAAAAATCAAAAACATGACAACCATTGTGTGTCTTCAAGATGTGATGATATCTCATACTAGGAGTAATAGAGTAACCCTTAAAGCGGATGAATATTACAAAAAACAACAAAAACTTATTGTTGTTTTTTCAAACGAGTCAACTTTAAACTCTCAAGACCAGGCTAGTTTTATCTGCTTGACATATCTCTCATATGAATTCTCACTTAGAATATCCTAAATTATATGCATCTACCGGTATATTCATTTTAATGCCTTTTTAAAATGCAATTTGTATTATAGAAATTTATAAAAAAAACTTATTGTTACAAAAATGTCTACTAAATAAAGCCATGTTGTCTTATAACTCTGATACAGTTAAGACTATTTCAACAAATTTTAATTAAAAAAACTATGAAAACTCACAATTTGTATCTATCACAATTTATGAATTTGATGAATTTTGACAACACACTGGTATCAAGTTAAGAAATCCCTTAAGAAATATTAGTTTTGGATAAATGAGATACAGCAAAATTGTTCATTCACTACCCAGAGAAATGGCCATTAAAAAGGGCCGGAAAACTGTTAACTAGATACAGTATATATTCAACATGAAAATTCTGTGAACTAAAAAACAGATTTATAAGACGTAAAAATTATATCAGTTAAAATTAGTTGTATCAGGAAAAAAATGAATATCACAATAATTTCTTTTTTCTCAAAGAAGATGTTTACAATCTGTGAGTTATGTTTGCCTATATTGAAAAAAAATGCAACAAATTGGTCAAGTTTGATCAATCACTATAGTAACATTGATTTATGCTCTAATGCAGACGAGTATAACAATGTACTGGCAACCTCCATGCAGCAGTTATTTCCCTTTGCTATACAGTTATCACGCATATCATGTGATGATTATAAGAGTCACATGACCTTGTTTAAAATCTTGAAATGTTTTTATTTCAAATATATTTCTACATCTAGTTTAAGATATTAAACATCAAATCTCAAAGTTTTAAACAAAACAATATGGTTATAAATTTCTAATTGAAATCTATAGATGAAATTCAGCTTTTTCCATATATGGTGGCCGAGATTGTCTCTGTCCATCAAAGGAGACAACTGCACTGGAGAGTGACGTACTGGTTCAATGGGTAGACTCTTATAAAATGAAGGAGAGAAAGTGTTCAAAATATCAAATGTTGCTTGACAAGCTAAAATCCTTGGTCAAATCATAGTTCATATTTCGAACACCTCTGTACAACTTTCACTCCTCCACATGAGAAGAGCTGTTCAGATCAACCATTAGATCAACCATTTGATTTTAAGAATGGTTTATTTTTAGTCCTTGTGAGATATATTTTGAAACAAATAGTGAGACTGAAAATGTTAAACAAGGTTTATCGGAATAAGGTAAAAATCTTAATTCAATTTCTGAATTTTCAATTTATGGTAGAATATAACCATTTTTTTATAATCTTGCATTATTTAGTTGTACCCTCTTTGATAAGGTGACCCCCATCCCCAGTCCATAATTTAAACTCAACAGAGGTTTGTCATTGTTACCAAATCGTAAACGACCAAACTTAACCATCGACAATTTCAGACAGCAAATAAGCACCAAAATTCAAATGCAGTATTAACTATGAAATATCCTCTAGTGACTCTATTGCAAAATGCCCTAATGATGTCAGAAATAAGTGTGCATTACAGAGAACTTCCAGTTGATAACAAAATGCCCTAATAGTGCCAGCAATAAGTGTGCATTCCAAAGTCCTTTTCAGTCGAAAACAAGCAAAACAGACAGACTTAACATTGATTATAGTTAAATAATTTAAAAAGTAACTACTTAACATGTGACTAGTGAAAGTTGATTGTAAAGTATGTAATTATACAAGCTGACTATTGACTACTGACAAAATGTTATGCAAAAATGTGTTTTAAAGCTGTAGGGGCCTGAAACATGATTCAAAATGTATGAGGCCATAAAATCAAGGAAGCTGCAAACTGAAATATTTAGACATTTGTGAACAACCACATAATTTATTTAAAATATGTACAAAAGCATTTATTGTTTCTAAGAAAATAAACCAACACTTTTTCATTAAATGAAAATTATATTAAATTAGTTTAGCTAGTAGATTACCAGGGTATTTAGAAGATAGCACAAGGGCAATGGTAACAAATAGAAAATTGTTGCTTCTTCACAAAACAATTAAGTTGGCAGCCATGCTTTGACAGATTAATGCTGAATTAACAATTTAGTGAAGCAAAGTAAACACCAATTATCATATAGCTATCAAATTCAGGCTGTTTTATAGTTTCAAAAAAAAATTAATACCAGGTTTATTCAAAGACAATTTTTTTCCCCCACTACATCTTTTACATAAACCAAGTCATCAGATCTCACCTGTTTTTAACCAGAATAATCTTTAAAACATTATCCAAACGACTACTTCAAACTTAATAATTCATGCATAGTATAAATTTTGATCAAGTTAAATGTTTTGCAAACAAAACCAAGAAAAGTTATTAAGCATTCTTAACTAAAGTTCAAAATTCTAAAAAAGCTAAGTATTTTCTATAAAAAAAAATAAGCAATAAGTTCAATTTGATTTTTCATTCCATTACATATGCGATATACATGGTTAAAAGAGAAAAGTGAATGACATCACTTAGTTCCAGGAAGTTTTAAATTCTGGTAAAATCTTGAGTAAAATGGCACTTATTTTAAGATAACAAATGTTCATGACATTAAGGCAAAACATTTTATACAAATTTTGATACCTAACATGCTTTGTTTTAAAAGCAAAAATTCAAAATGATGATTTGCTATCGAGGAAATACATTAATATATGAAAATCAAAGTGTTGACTTTCTTTTGTATCAAATATCTGTTCAAAGGCAGATCTACTAACATACAGAAAACAAGGCCCAAATTTCTCAAACAATCTTACGACCCTAATTACAGGATTAAAGGGACTTGACACCAGATGATATCATTGCAAGAAAAAAGAAAATAATCAAAAACTTGCATAAAATTGATATAGTTGTGTATAACACATTGAATCTTACTTACTGATGTATCACATCGCGAACGACACAAGTATCTTTCGTGTAGTTTTTGCGTATGTTTCCAATTCAAAGTTTACTGGGTCAGTCTACCACATAAATCACGTGACTTTCACATGCTAAATATACACACCAAAAACTGGTAAACGATTATGCCCTATTTTTAAACAGGTAAACTCAGCTAAGACAGCAACAAAACATTCTTATAATTATGTGAAATGATGTATTATTGGCATCATACTTGCTCAAATTGACAATTCTAAGCTTGTTGTGAGGAAATATTGTATTTGCTGATTTTGGGACCACCTGGTGTCTTATCCCTCTAAGCTCTGTACATTATTTTTTGTTCAAGTATGAATAGTCGCGCAGCATTGCTCTTGATTAAGAGATTTTTTCCTTAATTACAATAAAAAAATCTAGTTTGGTTTTAAGTCAGAAAACTTGCTAATTAAAATAAGATACGTAAGTGTGTTAGGCTTAAGATTACTATTGAGAAATTGGGGCCAGTTTTTCCAGGAGATCAGATCCATAATTTCAGGACATATTCATATTTACTTTGGTCATTTCATTATGGCTAACATATAAATGAGATTCATAGAAAATGGATCCTGAACATACCAAACTAACACATGTCTTAAAACCACAAAACCCAAGTGGAATGGACATGTATAATGAATTCTAACATATGTTAGTTCATAATAATTCAGTCGTTTAGTAACATGAATTTTTTTATTTTAATACATGTAATATTATTGCTTGCGTGTAAAGGGACGATATTCGAGCCATATGATACAGAATTGACTCGACTGTTCACAACTTTGTAACAGTTAACATCGTGATTAACAACATCTTTGTTAACTTTCAAATCTTTACTGCTCTGGAAATTAAATGGATACACCTGTGATTTACAGTACTCTTATCTACAGTACTCTTATCTGCAGAACTCTTATCTGCAGTACTCTTATCTGTTATCTGCAGTACTCTTATCTGCAGTACTCTTATCTGCAGTACTCTTATCTGCAGTACTCTTATCTGTTATCTGCAGTACTCTTATCTGCAGTACTCTTATCTGCAGTACTCTTATCTGCAGTACTCTTATCTGTTATCTGCAGTACTCTTATCTGCAGTACTCTTATCTGCAGTACTCTTAACTGTTTCAGCTAAATTTGTTTTGTTCAAATATATCAACAAATCATGAAATAGTTTGTGTTTAAAAGTTAACAACAATGTCGTTAAACACGTTGTTAACTTTAGCTAAGTTCTGAACAATCAGATAATTGTTTTTGAAAGAAGAATGAAGTTTCCCTATTATGGCTATTAGTTCTTAAAGCTGCAAAAAAAATTCATCCTTATGAGTCATACATTCTTATATTTAAAAGTAGAATTGCACGCGTTAAAAAAAATCCACCTTGATTAAATCGCTTCATTTGAACCTGCAAGCATTCAATTTTTGAACAATGGTATAAACTGAGACAGAAATTCACAAACAACTAGAAACCAACAAAACTAATTTGCACAACAATAAATACAAATTTGCCAGGTGACAAATACTTAAAACAAAACTTGACGATAAAAAAAAAACTTAACTGCAATTCAAACTTCAGCAAAATATAAAAAATTATAGATATAAATATTTCTAATAAAATATCATTTTTGACAATTAACAATGATAAATAAAACAAATTATAATCAATTTAAAATTCAAGCCAAATTCAATACTCCACAGTTGTGAAATGCCATTCAACATGTACAGGTAACAGACCCAGGCTTTAGCAGATGTCATATCCAACACAATTTTAGAATCAGCAATGCTCGTTTGTTGCTTCTCAGCCTTGTTTTCAACTTTTTAAAACAATTTACTGAAGGCAAATAAGCTGCCAGTCACTGCCTTATATGCTTGCATGATGTATGTGTTCCTTGAAAATAAATTGAGAAATCCAACCCACAAATAAGCTGATCGCTTCTTTAATGGTAATATTAAATTTTGATTCCTTGTGACCCCATATAACATCCGTTTCATTTTACTTTTGCTTGCTGATAACAAATATGATTAATACATGTTCAAATCTACATTATACATGAGAATTACCTTTATAGCAATTTTTTGAGTTGAAACATGACATTTGATAAAAGTTTTACTTAAGGGTGGCATACATCAGTGGTTGTTTTTGATAAAAATGGCCACAGAGTTCCGAATGCGAGTCCTTTTGTCCCTCAGCACCCTGTACCTTTTCTGCAGCACCCTGTACCTTTTCTGCAGCACCCTGTCCATTTAAAAACCTGGCTAAAACCCTATACTTATTCTTTATTTACCCCAAAAAATATTTCAAATGATACAGACATAATATGGGGTCACCATGCATACCAAGTTCACACATTTATGTATCCGATACCTGAATGGAAAGATTAAAAATATCCTTCTAAAATTTCGTTACAAAAAAGCGATTCTCAAGACAGTCAAAATCTGTAGCACTTTATCAAAATGATAGCAAATTTGTACATGAGGCAGATGAAAGGTAAAAAGTTAGATATCGATATCAGAACCTTGACAAAATATGGAAAGAATTGCAAAAAAGCCATATAACTGCGCATAACACTGGTGGCAGACAACAGGTATTGGTAGCATACACACTGAGATTTTAAATCTTTGTCAATAAAACTAATTATTCACATAATGGCTATTTCAAAATCCAAAATGACAAATGCCAAACTGTACCAACGCCTGTTAAACATCAAACCAGCATTCTCATATTCATATTTTTCAATTATTTTTTTCGACTAAAATGATCAAGCACAGGAGATTCAAAATCTGTAGCACCACTCAATATTTATTCGAGTTTAACTTCTTTAGCTGAAACACAAGCTGCTAAAATCATTGACCACAAATCATCAGAAGTTATCCTCTTTTGATTGATGGCAAGAAATAAATCCTATGAAAATAAATGTGGTCAATATTAATTAAATCATTTAACTCAGTTCAGCGTTGTGCCGTGGAAAGTTAGCTTCATCTATCATAGCACTCACAGCATTATATTGTACCAATGACCAAATCTCATCAAAATAACTTTGTTTTCCATTTTGACCAAGCTTAAAGCCTCATATATTAATGCCAGCCAAGAGTTCTTGACACATCTGTTGATAAGTGCCTTTATCTCCAGATATTCGCCGCACTTGAAGGCGACTTGCGTCCACTCCTTCACAAACCTCAACCTCCATTGCAACGTCTGAGTTTGCTAACCGAAAACAATTGTCTGAGCACTTGTACGCTATTTGAGGCCCGCTCTGTTCGAGAATTTTACGAATCTCATTAAGAATATCTTCCACTGATCTTTTTGAAGAAACATTCACATAAGATCCAACTTTCGTCAATTCATAACCCCCACCAACACCAAGAGATTGAGAATGGCCACTGCTGTCATCTGATTGGCTACTTGCTCGATACAATCCCACAATGCCTTCATTGCTAATCTCCCAACTTCCTGGTGAAGATGAGATAGCAGATTGAGCGTTATAATTGGTTAATGACCTATTATCAGTAGAGTCATGTAAACCATGTAGTTTTTGCAAATAAGCTTCTTCTGGGTTGTACCAGTTCTTATTTGAAGTTTGATAATAACTTTGTGGACAGACGGTAACTTTTGTTTCCGTTGGAATGTTTGCAATATTTGAATGCATATACGTACCGTATTGAGGAGCAAAATTATAATTGAAAGCTACACTACTGCTCAGTGGCAATGAGATGGGGGAACTCGGAGAAACCATTGCACTGTTAGAGTTATCCCCCTTCTCTGACTCAGAGTCACCGTCAGAGGTCACAGCAGTCACATGACCTTGAGTGTCTGTGATGCTAATCTGCGGCTTTTTCCCAAACGCCGGCTGCTGAGTTGCATTGGCGGGGAGTTTATTATCACCAATATCCTGCACAACCATTTCTTCCTCGCTGTCCGATTGTGAACTTTTATCGAGGTCGAGAGAGTCCTCTTTGATCATCTGAAGATTCTGGAAGTTGGGTGGCGGGCTCGATCGCTGATGACCTTGACCCATATTTTGCAGAATGTTAGGAAATGACTGAGGCGTGTTCTCCGAGGACGATAACTGGGCGAGATTTGGAGGGCTACTTCGGCGGAATGTCGGGGAGCCCGCTCGTCGAATCTGCTGCGTAAGCTGAAGTCGCTGTAGATGTTGGTAGAGTTGCCCGCTCCCTCCGTCTGGGCTTGCGGGGCTCCGCTGTTGGAACACTGGGGACCCGGGTGCCCCAAACGGGGATACTGCCGCCCCAAACGGGGAGACGGGCGCCCCGAACGGAGAAACTGGGGGCGAGGGGATCCTCGTTGCTGACATGCTCACAGGACGGTTCTGCCCAAGCCGATGTAATGTGTGGTGATCCAGACTCCCCCCACTTACTTGTTTCTGTAAGGAAAAATAATACAAGGTTCATATATCATCACCGTTTATTATTTTCTCGAGAGATAAAAAGGAAAATAATGAGAAAGTGAATCATCAGAATGTTGGAACATATGTGTAATGATTTTTAACATTTTTTTAAAGCAAATGAAAATCCATCTGGATTCTGTACTTGCAAAAATGAATTAAAGAATAAACTTTAAAAAGATAAATATCATATATAATATACTTTAATATTAAAAAAAAATGAGCAAATAACCTTTACTAGAACATATTTGCATTAAAATATTGAACAGATTAACACATGAAATATGTTTAGATCAACAGGTTTAATTACAAATTTGTACTTTAACCATCAGATTTTCTGTTTATGAAGGCATCTCTATAAAATATAATCATAATCTGACTATTGGATGAGAGATGAATACAATAGGAGAGGAATTTTAAGGTAAGATTTTCTGTGAATAATGAAGACTCTGGATTATCAGAAACAAGAAATAATCTGTACATATTTTTCCATGCTAAGTACATGCAGCTAAGTCCTAATTTCTGTGTCATGCCCTTTTACTCTTTAGAAATAAAGTAAAAGTTAAAGCCGGAACCATGTTTTTAAATCTATGAACATGTTACGTGAATGTGGTTACCAGTTGTCAAAGAAGTCCCAAAAAACTTGGCTTTTGAAAGATGCTGCAAGAAATCAAATAATGTCTTTACATTTAAAAACCATCAGGAACATGTAGAATTTTGATCTGATTTATAGCAATCAAAACTAGAGTGATCACAGGATTGATGAATACCCCAAGACTTTGTCTAAAAATTTCATAAATCACTGTTTAAGGTATAAAACTTGAGGGATCACAGGATTGATGGATACCCCAAGACCTTGCCTAGACACAAGAATTTAAACATTTCAACAATCAATGTTAAAGGTATCAAGTGTTGTTGTTTTTTTATTTTTGCAGAGGTACATTACCTGTCAAAAACAGTTAAGTCAGCAATTTGCAAACATTTCATCAAACCTCATGTCTGACATTTTCCTCATGTGAAAGCTTACCTTAAACAATCTTTGTTCAAGATATTGTAATCAAATTTAACAAGCTAATGTAGTTTATTTCAGATCTCCTCAAGGGGAATAATTCCAGATATAGTTCAATCATCATGATGTGACTGCATGCCAGCAATGGCCTGTCTAACATGAACCTATATGTTAAGTTTGATAAACATAATAAGTAGGAAATTCAATGACAAGTTAGGCAGTTCAGACAGGATCTTTCTCTTTTTATTTCAAGAAGGGGAATAACTCTTGATATACTTGAGTCAGAATGATGCGTTAGCATCTTTTTTTCTCACATGTACCTGTGAATGTGTAAAGTTTCATGAAATTTCAACCATCCTTCAAGATATTCCATTATGATGAAAATGTGGAAATTGACAGGAGAGAATGGAATGTGACATGCCTAGCTCCTACACAGCCCCCTAGATATTCATCTTTGGGGCTTTAATAAATCTGAATACATCTTTAAAAATCCAGTCACTATCATATTGATATGCCTTAACATAAACAATCATTTCATTTTAAGATAGCAAGAGCCATTTTGGATGGCATTTTTGACAATACATGGTCTGAATCATTCACTTGACCAAAATTAATGAAAAGTTTAGTTTTAGAATAATTAACATGCATACTCAGTAATGTATTTGTAAAATCATAGAATTCTTTGCTCTCCTAGGTATTCAAAAACTTCCTCCATTACAAATATCTAGGTCAAGGTCATTTAGACAATTTTTGACTGCAAGATAAAATTCTACTCAATCAAATATTATGAACCTCATTACTTCCAAAAATATGCAATTAAACTACTTTTAAAATCTCAATACAGCTACCCCATGTGCATGACTCTACCTTTAAAATGTCAATACAGCTAATTCACTGGCATCACACTACCTTAAGATGTCTGCAACATTGTCTTTAGGAACAAGTGTTGTCAAAAACAACAAACAGTAAAACCAAGATTATTTTTAAATCATTTGCAATAGGACAAGTCCCACAAATAAAAATAACGTGCACAATTTCATCAATCCTTTCCATCCCAGAACAAAGATGCATGCAGAAGGCATAGTAGGAGGATTTTCAAATATATCTTTTTATGTATAAATATCAGGCATTCAATAGGATCGAAACATCCGCTACCCCCAACTGTGCCTTATTTACCAAGAATGTGTTAACTTAAACCTGCTATATAATGAGGTTTAACTTAATAATATATATTTTACTGTTTAAATGTACTTTGCGTATCTTTCCTGAAACTGTTGGTGTCTAAATAAGAAAATGATAGCAACTATAAATACAAGTTGTATAGAAAGGTTAAGGTATATTGCTAGTTGCAATTAATATATAAACGAGTCAATGATAGAATGATAGAATGATAGTAGCACTTGGAATGACAGGTGAAAAAATGATATACTTACAAAGTGGGCCTGACAAAAACATAGACTTATTTTTTTGTCTTTTTCAAAACTATGATCATATTCTTTTAAGTATTTGAGCCATTGATCTATATATATATATATTTATTTATATATAATGCACATCAGATAGATGTTATTTTTTACCAACATTTCAACAGCTTAAATACAGTTATATCATCATATCATTTAGAAAGACTAAAAGTATCTTCGTTTAAACATGGAGGTATGTTTGAATATAATAATATAACACATTTGTCCCAATAGACACCCCCCTACAAGTGCCGTTTTTAAAACTTTTATCAATAAAAAATCTTCTCCACATTTGTATATAATTATGGATGGTGGGTCATCTTTCTATGTTTTCAATATCTGAATCAGGATGAGCATAACGAAAGGCAAAAAATGCTCTGAAATACCGCTTGTTTTTCTATTTGGGGATGGGCATCTACAGGGACAAATACGGTTAGCTGAGTTAATGTGAAAAGTTCCTTTTTAAAGTATGATATAGTGGTTATACTATCAGTATCCTTTTTACAAAATGATAACTATTATTAGTCTCTCTGTTGTGGAATATGAACCATTGTCCCGGATGACTGTGTCGCCACAGCTCTGGGGAATAAGTATGGAAATGATATTAATGTATTCAGAAGAAGAAAACTCGCTATATTATATAATCGAGGAAAACAACATGTTACAAATGGGTGAAAGTTCTACTCTATAAGGTACACAACGAGGTTCTACGACAATTTAAGATAACCGGTGTACAATTAGGTGAATGTCGGATGCCTCATGACTTCATATATTTTTGGTTTCATTCAAAAGGGTTAAGTTTAGTTTACACTTCTTTATTTAAGGTTGATCGGGACCAAAGCTGATAGCTTATGAAATCAATCTCAAGTCTGTTTTCTGGTTAGAAACCTGGGGCGTTATTCATAAAACTTCCTTTATTAACTCTATTTTTTAAAATGTTCACAAAGTCAAATGAAAAGAAATGCTTAAGTGTTTTTAACATTAAAGTATCTATTTTTCAATAAGGTCAATAGAAATAATGTATTTTGGAAATTCTTTGTTTTTTATTTTATATGACTAAAGAGATAATAAAACTAGGCAAGTGACTTCAGTTGGGAAATGACTTCAGAAGTTTTATGAAAACCACCCCTGTTGTACTGAGAAAGTACCAGTGGTGGGTTTGACAAGTTTTGATACGTAGAGAAAGAATATGTCAGAATTGTATCAAAACAAGCAAATTCGGCCTTGAAATACTGCAAAATCATTCATTTCACATCCGATATCAGTCAAAATAAAACATAAACTGCAATAATTTCATGTTAAGTGTATTTTCTACCATTTACTTCACTTCTTTTAACCAGCAAGCAACTCCTTCTAAATTCAGTGGACGAAATTAACACAAGCCCGCAAGCCCTGCACTGGTAAAATGTCTTCCAGGCTTGCTCAAATTCTGAATTTTATAGAGCAGGGCTTGTGAACAAATTTGATGCCAAGCAATAGTACAAGAATTCGGGCTTCTTCATCCAAAAGTCTAATTTTGATGACTGCTTCTTGAATGATGCCAAAATTATATGGGTTCATCAGGCTTTCAAATTTAGCATCATTGCAAATGTGCAAATGGCTCAATGAATTACAAGCTTATTTGTACAACGGATACCTATACACACTGTGAAAAGTAACAAAAAACTAATATAGTATCAGGCCCCAATTTCTCGAAACTTCTTAAGCTTAACAGGCTTAAGTCGCTTATTTCAATTAGCCGAAATACATACTTAAAATTAGATTTTGGTAAATAAAAATGGTTTATTGTGATTATCATACAAATTATTCCTATAAAATTTCGAAAAACTCTTAAAGAAGATAACATAACGCATATTCTCGAACAACAAAAATAGTGAGCTTAGCTTAATCCTGTTATAAGGGACTTAAGACGTTTTGAGAAATTGGGGCCAGGTGAATAAATATACAGATCACAAAATCAACTCAGAACGACTATAAATCTTCCGACATTCTGTTTAAATTTTAAAAGAGATGGTATCAAGTACCAAAAACACATGTTTTTGAAATGGAACTAAGGTTACTTAATTCATTTTTAAATACTTTCCAAAACATTCAGCTATAAATTTGCATCATTAACAAAGTAGGTGTCAGAAGACCAGCTCCGAGTCAAATGATATTGCAACCCTAAACAGGTTCCTTACAAAATTGTATACAGAAGATCCTAACAAATCAACAGTTATTATTCCAAAAAATTACTACGCCAGAAAAATTCAAAGTAAAAAAGTAAAAATTAATAAAACGACCCTTGTTACCTGAAGTTCGTGGCATTCATGTTGTAGCTGACGTAAGCTATGTGACGATGAGTGTCGACCAGCCTGTTGTGACGTTAATGTCTGGTTATACAGACGCTCAAGGTGTGAGAGTTGATGCTTGCTGACGCCAGCCAGGCCTTCACTCGCTCGTCGTACTGGGGAAAACCGCTCATTCGAAAGATGGAGCATATTGTCTTCTTTGTATGAGTAGGGTGCTGTGTATGGAGATGAAAGTTATGAAATAATGGAGATAAGCATGAACGGTAAAACTTTCTTAACACCATGGACAACAACGCCATAAAACGGAAAACATTGATGTTTTTTTCTTGAATTTTGTAAACATCAAAATTTTCTTGATTTTAAGTTTCATTCACTAAGACTCTATCCAACATATATTTGAATACTGGTGAAAACGATATTTCATGGCTATGTTTTAGTACATTAACATTTATCTTCCATAAGAAGGAGCGAACAAATCTCACATATTCCCCGATCTGAAGACCGTCTGGTGGCTCGGATAGGAGTCTGTATATGGTTGAGTCGCAGTTCGTCATGAACCTCGATGGAGTTGGACACGGCCAGCGTATGTCTCTTACCACAACCTCGACTAGACAAATACCTTCGTTAGGTAAGGGAACAAAAATACTTTTTAGCATTTTGTACGCTTACCATAATTATTTAACTAGGAGATATGGAGCTATCTCCTACTAATAAAATATTGAAAATTAAAGATCTTTTATACCACTAGTTGCATTTCAATAAGCACAAATTTTTCACTTATCTTGTGTAGAGTTCCCTCCCACTACATTTTTTCGCAATACCACCCATAGTCATATATTCCAGCGTATTACGTTTCCCAGAATATCATCTATCCTACCATATTATCTATTCTGGTGTATTATATATCACAGCATATTATGTTTCCCAGAATATTATCTATCCTAGTGTATAATATATCCCAGCGTATTATGGTTCCCAGAATATTATATAACCCAGCGTATTATCTTTCCCAGAATATTATTTATCCTAACATATTATTTACACTAGCATATTACCTATCCTAGTGTATTTTATATCCTGGTGTATCATCTATCCAAGCGTATTATCTATCCCAGTGTAATATCATTCCCAAAATATTATCTATCCTAGCATATTATCAACACTAGCGTATTATCTATCCTAGCATATTATCAACACTAGCGTATTATCTATCCTAGCATATTATCTATCCCAAAATATTATCTATCCTAGCATATTATCAACACTAGCGTATTATCAATCATAGCATATTATCAACACTAGCGTATCATATATCCTAGCATATTATCAACACTAGCGTATTATCTATCCTAGCATATTATCAACACTAGCGTATTATCTATCCTAGCATATTATCAACACTAGCGTATCATATATCCCAGTATATTATCTATCCTAGTATATTATCTACAGTAGAATTTGGTTCACTGTTTACAAATAAACAGTAAGCATTGCAAGGTACACAAATATTTGATAAAGAAGACATTTACTTCTGTACAGCCTCCTGATCCGGCTCCTGGTCTGAATGACTATCATCCTTTTCATCTTTAGGCAGGGCCAAAGCCAGAGGGGACAGGGGGCTCTGGATAAAAACAAACAGAAAGTGGGTGATTACAGTGATTTGGCTGGTTATCAAACTTGTCTAACACATTTGCACATGCACATTCTGACCAAATTTGTTAATGGACAAAGGCTTTTTAAGTTATTGAGTGGTCAAGACCAATTTAAAGTAATTTCTATAACTAAAGGGTGATAACTCTCAAATAACAAGAGCGATATGGCTGATTATTAAACTTGTCCTAGATTTTATGACCATTCACCTGACTAAATTGTTTATAAAGAAAAGGATTTGAATTTTTTTTTTTTTTAAATCAAGACTATAAACCAAGTCACATGACTTTGATCATCATCACATGATCGACATGACAGCAGTGATTATTGTCCAAAATAGGGTAGTAACTGTGACGCTGAGTCGCTTAACTGTGACGCTGAGTCGCTGAGTCGCTGAGTTTGCACTCACCTCTGCAACTATTTAACAAAAATATTTTGGAATGTAGATCTTTTGAGAGCACAAATGAAATTACATCCAAAAGTGAATGAAAATATTATTCTTGGTTTAGATCAGACTGTTTATTGATTATTGACTGCTATGTAAAGTGCAACACTGCCCCTCTTACAAATTGACAGCTTTAGTATATGAACCTCAGCTACAAGGCATGAAACAAAGGCACAGAGCTTTCAGGATGTATGTGTTAATGTACACTAATGTACATCTCACTCTGAAGAAATCATGTACACACAGAACTAGTTACCAAATAACAGTCACCTATTAGCATCTTTCTGACGTTCAAGCAGATGTGATAATCATGATACTTAAGCTGGTCAACACTGACCATAGAATTATTGATATTTCTATAAACATCAGAATATTCTTGTTATTTTTTAATATTCTTGAACTACTTACAAATACTAGTATCAGAATAATAACTAGAATGTAGATTGTTATTATGTGCCAAAACCCATCCATGTTGTTGTTGTACTGTTTTCCTTTGATACAAGACCCTAGAGGGGTACTTGGAAGAACAAGTCTCCCTAAACTTTTCCATACTTTGAGCTGTAAAAGTCGACTTAATTAAAGGAGATTACTCCCTAGAATAAATATCTTATGTTACTCAAATCAGTTATCAGCTTTTAAATCAACAAAGTATCAGATCAAATCAGTGATTTTTTTGAGTGACAGAGACCAAACATACCCATCAATTTAGCAATAAGGTTAAGTGGACATGCTTTATAACCTTATGCTCCCTGGGGCCGTATTCAATAAGCATCTTAGTGAATATTTTCAACTTAGTGAGAATTTCGTAATTTTTGACAACGATTATTTTAAATACCCGCTACTTTTCATCAGATTTATTCATATGCATATATTGTTTAGACCATTTTCTTGCTTATTTTCATATTTTTGGTGTACAAACATTGTTCGTTTTCTTAAAATTCAAATTAGAAAAATGGCAATTTTTCACTAAGTTGAAAATTATTACTAAGATGCTTATTGAATACGGCCCCTTAAAAACACTTTGTTAGAAACTTCTAATGATTGCATGAAATAATTTAAAGTAAAAAAAAATGTCTGAGACCTTGAAGCAGACCATTAACAAGAATTCAGCAGGAATTAGACATGCTGCCTGGTATGAAAGGCACAATTCCAAATCTCTATGTCCAATTTTCTTTAAAAGGGGCATGATTAACAATTTTGGAAACATATGGATAAGTGGTAAAAGATGAGACAAATTGCACACAACTTACAGAGACAGTCTCCCTGCTTCCCTCTCCACTTGAGCCCGGCAATGTGGCCCGCAGGTACCCATGGATATTTGCCCCTCCATCTGACGCCCGTCTGATCAAGTTTACACTGCCATCTGAAACATTTGAGAGATTTAATGACCGTACTGCAATTAACTGCAGTTTTAATGACCGTACTGCAATTGGCTGCAGAATTCTGAAACAGGAAGTGAACATTTTAAAATAGGTAGCCATAGATGTCCATCTGAAGCAAGTCTGATTAAGCATTTACAGTGCTGTCCGAAACAATGTAAACTGCAAAAAGCCAGGGGTGCGTTTCAGAGACGATCGTTAAGGCGATCGTTAGCTGATTTTGGTAGTACGACCAAAATTACCGATCGGCACCGTTTCAGAGACGCAACGTGCACCTGCTTTATCGTTAATTTTGCTCGTAAACCTACGACCGGTAAGAGGCACTCGTTAACTTAACGATCAAGATGGCGGATGAAGATTTTCTCCATATCAAAGTATACTTTTACTTTTTATCAACATTTGAGAGTTTAATAATTCGTGTAGCATGTTCGCTGGTGTGGAATTTTCCAACTATGTCTAAAAATAGCTGAAAACAGTACGAAAATGTTCTATTTCCGCCGTTCTGTCAAAAAAGGATTTTAACTGTAGAAGATGTAAGCTTTTTGTTATATTTAGTTAATGTGCTGGTATTGTGTACATCTAAAACATGGAATATGATGTAGAATTTAATTATGTCATGTAAAACATTTTCTTGAAATTCTTCTATTTCGGATGGTTTTTAATTCGGATAAATAAATGCCTGTACATATTTTGTGGTAATATTCCGGTCTTTGTGGCATGTAGTCAGTGAATTATTAAACCGTGTTACCATTTTATCATGTAACATAATATAACATAATTATTTTTCTTATTTTTATACATCTAAAACTGATGCTAAATATATAAATATACTGTACAGTAATGTAAACAACACTGTCACAACAAATAAGTTGATTATTGGCTACTTTAATACCATGGACACTATCAGGTGACAATGTAATCATTTTGTTTCACCTTTACTTGTAATTGAAACTTGTTTTAGTAAGGTATCATATGGTTTATGTAGAACTTTGTAGTATTTGTGCATATGTGAGTTTTCAACTGACAAAGGTTAAATCTTGTCTTTTTCAGTCATACCATTTGATGCCAAGTGTACAATAAAAACTGAAATGAAAATTGACAACAGAAGTGTCATGGTCTTGGTGGAAAATGCTGTGTTCTTCATTGACCTCTGGTTTAATAATGGTATGAAAAGGGAATTAAATTATAATATTGTTTTTATGAATAATAATGGAGGTATATTCAACATATGAACACATTGTCATAAGGACTAATGTAGAAACTAAACTGCAAAACCATATTATGTATGTACCTGCAGTAAATGCACAGGCTATGTACAGATGCTTATTCATATTCTCTGTTTTCATTTTTTTAGTGTTTTTGCTTGTGAAATATTTGTTTTAGTTAATTATTTCAGGCTGGTGATCAGGAATGCTCTAAGCTGGCAATGGAGGGAAATGTAAAAGTAGGTAGGAACTGATAAAATGCAATAGGATATAAACCAATTTTATGAATAATACAATAAGATGAATTTTTATATTGATACAATGTTGGGCATCTTACTTTGAGCAGTTAACTTGTATAACATAATTGTTATTTAACTTATATGAACATTAAACAAGAAATAAAATGTGACCAGAATGGTGTTTTTCATGTTTTCTTACCCTCTTAAATACCCTACTTATTTTTTTTTAAAAGACAATAATTTTCATAAAATATGCAAACTATTTCAGTTGAAAAATGGGAATGTAAATTATGTGTTACTTGTAGTTTAACCATTAAAAGGCATGTTCATAAATGTATTATATTGCGCTGTATTAAACAATATTTTATAACTTTTTGTCTTTTCAAACACTGAGAAATCACAAGGTTTCAAACATCTAGAATATGCTCACAGTCAGTATTCAAGATACGCACCTTAATGGTTCCAGTGTGTTTTAGGAGACTGTGTCAGAACAGTACTTTATACCTGCATACACTGGAGAAACCAGACCCAGCAGATAACTACAGATATATTGACAGAGAAAATGAAATTCATTGCATATCCAAACACAACATAAGACTTTAAACTGTTAAATAGGCAGTGAGGCATTTGTGTGTAACCTTCATTATTTGAAATGAAATTTCTTATATTTATTTAAATTTGACTTTGCATTTAAAAGCCATTACAGTAGCATTAGATTTTCCAAATATATATATATATATTTTTATACAGTTTCATCTGTGATGTATATATATCCAGTTGTACATGTTTCCGCTAAAGATTTAAACACTTTTGAATTATATAGGAACATTTAAATTATACATCTATTCAAACTTATGATAACATAAAAAACACACACTACCATGGTTGATCATGTAAACCTTCATACTATCTTTTTATAGAAATTAAGTGAATCTTTTGGTATTTCTGAATACATTTATTTTTACTTTGACTGGCTCATGTTTAAACACTGAATGCTACATAAAGTGTATACTCCAGTGTATACCGTAACATGATTGAAATAGATAATAGATAATATTTGCAAGAAACTCTGAACACTTAACCACTATGGCAATCTGCACCAGTTAAGATGCTTCTTGTTAAATAATGTGTTTTGATGAGACGAGCTTGTAAAATAGCTGTATTTCTTTTAGTCATTTTGTGTATTTGAAGCATGTCTGCAAATGTAGATTTTATCGTGTATTTTGAATGGATCTGAAATACTGTTTATTTAACTGTTATTACAACGATTGACACAATAAAGATGGATTTATGATTTGTCTTCATACAAAAATCCAACCAGTCAAAATTGTATTTTCGAACTGTTTCCCAATACAATAACTCTCAGTCACAGTTTTGGTACATAAACGTATGAACTTTACTTGTTATCTGAACTAAGGCCGGTTGTTGATGATTGTAATCAGTCATCATCATCACCCTCATCATCATCATCCACCACACCCACCACCACCACCACCAACTTCACCACCTTCATCATCATCCACATCAGCAACATCTACGCATCATCATCTCGTCATGATCATTGTCGTCATCGTCACATCATAATTAGTATCATCTTCTTAGTCGTCGTCGTCGCATTATCATTATAATAATCATAATATTTGTCTTCGTCGTCGCCGCATTATCACTATCGTCGTCATCGCATCATCATTATAGTTTCGTTGTCGCATTATTATTATTAAATCATCATTGTCGTTGTCGTCGCATCATCGTGACCATCATCATCAGCACAACGCTGCACGTTTGCTTTTACTTTACAGAACATTCATAATACGCATACTATAATATTTCACTTATCAAAGACGAATTAAAATAAAATCACCAGCCTGAAAAAACAACGTATTTTGTCGTTGTCCAATTTTCATTATAATTACACAAATTTTAAAGGGAGCGTCGGAACCCGCCACTGCCTCCATCACAAAAAAAACCCGGATGATGATGTACTTAAGATACAATTGTAACATAAATAGCAGATGGTTAATCAGAATAGAGACCACGAGTTTGTATCATTTGTGTCAATTATTATAAAAAGGAAAAATTAATTGATAACCTTCAAGAGATTATCAGTATTATTATTATTATTATTATTATTATAATTATCATTAGTAAAAAAGACAGGTGCGCTCATCAAATTAATATGACGCAACATCATTTCACTTCAGACTGGGTCACTCGCTTTAACGCTGTGCTTTATCTTTATTTTTTACGTACGACCGGAGAGTTTATGAGACGTTTCTGAAACGCCTTTATGATTATCGTTAAGTTGGTCGTTATTATGATCGTAGATTTATGATAATGGCAGATCGTAAAATCTATCTGAAACGCACCCCAGATGTTTGCCCCTTTGTCTAAAGTTTGTTTGCTCAATTGCTACCTTACCATCTCAAACAGGTTATTGCCATATGAGTACTTAACCTTCATGAAGCTGAAATATTTGACCCTCCTTCTTACCAAAGATGACACATGCCTACTAATAAGATATCGTTCAGCTTTGCCTAACTCTACAAAGTCATATAAACAGAGCCACGTACTATTTTAAGTATTTAGAAAAACTACCGTATTTTCTCGACTATAAGGCGATTCGCTTATAAGACGGCCCCCTAACTTTGCCCATGAAATCTGGTGCTTTTTGTTTCGACTCGCTTATAAGACGGGGTCAATTTTTAAGCAAATCTAAAATGCTAAAATTCTTCCTAATGTGTAAAAATGTTCAAGCTCAACGGACAATTATTGACTTTCGCGGTAACTGTTTTTGTTTTACCCAAAGAAAATGGCGGTCAACTGTGAGCTCTCTATTTGGAGGTAGGTTAAAAATGAGTACATAAGTTTGCAGGACAGGTCGTTACTTATCGGAATTGTAATAATTCATCAATAACAACATATGTATGTTTTAGTTTTTTTTTATTGAAGACACCAATGAAGTTCTTCGGCAAAATAAATGGCTTCAATAACATAACTGCGAAAAGCCGAGGCATGAATAGGTGTTTGTTTAGCAATAATGCTTTAGGCAATATTGTCCCTTGATTGGCGACGAACATAAAGGATTCATATTCACATTGCCATTTGTTTGCTTAATCAAATTGACAGTTAGGTACCTACATCATATTAAGATTCCAATTTATTGATTTGATATATCTGTCAAACTAATTATACTGACACGCGCCATGAGAAAAAATGCAGATATAACGGTACACTGTGTGACGTCAGAGCACGCGCGGTGAAGAGATTTTGTGTTGTTGTTTACTTAATTGCCCCATACTTGTATCAGCAGACGATATACTGGATAGACGAATACCATTGGTAAAATTTTACTGATTTTGACTTGAATCTTTTTTAATATTTTATCGACCCGCTTATAAGACGGGTCCCCTACTTTGGGGGTAAAAATCGGGACCCAATTTCCCCGTCTTATAGTCGAGAAAATACGGTATCAAAAAATGCATACATGTTTACTGACCATGCTTTAACAGTATAGTATTATAAGCCCTTCATATCGTATTCCTACCTGGTCCGACCATAGGCGGTAACTGCAGCAGATACTGGTCAGCAGGGCAATGCTGAGTGGGCGCGGTCCACGGCTGTTTAACCCCCGCTGGCAAGTTTGCGTTCAGCAGGAGGGGGTTGAAACCGTACGGGGAGAAAAATGCAGGCTGTGGCATGGCAATGATCGGCTGGTGCTGGGCTAGTTTTACTCGGACATCTTCCGGGGCCTCATGTCGACTGTCACCCACACCCACCGTGTGACGTCGCATCGCAAGGTATCGCGCCAGGGCCTCTGGAGATGGCTCTTCGTCGCTGTCTGATAGATTTGTGTCTTCTCTCTGTTTTGTATTTGTTTCATTAAAATATACATGTTTAACAAATTTTAATCATTTGCCAAATTTTACATAATGATATTAGATAAATGAGCAATTGGGATACTTGCTACATTACACTCAGTTAACAACTGATATTTGTCTATAACTTTATATCAGAAAGTAAGGAAACTTTCTTTAATCACATTATATTTTAATAATAAGTGAGCTCCAAGTATCCAGGCATTATCTATAAGCAATCTGCAAAACACTAACAAAAGCCTGTGTTTGAATTCCATCACATTGGACATTATTGCGCATACTTACGTCTGCAGTGAGCATGCTGCTGTCTGTGAAGTATGAGGGTAGGTGCGCAGGTAGATGGGTGGGGTGGAGAGGGGGTGGGGACGGGCTACGTCTGACCTCCTCAACGGGCACCTCCACACGCTCAACTGAGACACAAATACATCATTATGAGATATGCATTATTTACCATGAAATCTTTTGCCTCAAAAGTTAAAGCACATCACTGCAGTTATTTAGAAGATATTACATGATAGGTCATTCAATGTGGTATTTATTAAACAAGTTTTCTAGTCTTGACAAATTTTTATCAATTTTAATAAACCAGATCCATGAAGTCTATATTAATTGACAACAAATTAGATATATCAGAAATTCTATTTATATCAGAAATACAAATTTGGTGATTTGTAGAGAAAAGAACATAAAAAGTTGCTATTTACAATGTTTTTCTTGTATGATGTTACATCGAGAGTAGCGTTATTTTATGATCACAGCGTTATTTATGATATAAATGAATATGTATCATGTTTCAAGGTGTTTACTTTCTTTTCATCTATACATTTACCCCCATATCAGAATGGTACCAAGAAGGCAAGCTTAAAAGTTCAATAACTAGCATGTGAATAAATTGTAACGCTATTCACTTATACTGCACCCTAGTAATTTAACGCATCTTTGCTATAGAACACATCCTACTTACTGAACGATGGTACAAAACAGTTAAGTCACCCACTACCCTCATTTGTTGAAATAGTATACTCCAGCTTCAGGCTAGATTGCTAGTGTATAATTTCAAAAATTGAGACACTATTATAAAAATGTTTATGCAGTCACAAAAGCAATTTCTACACAAGGAAGCCACCTACCAACTCCTGTTGTTATACTGGAGCGTCGTTCCATGCGTGTGGCATTGGGAAGATTTTGTGAAGCAGCAATGAGATCAGGGTGTATTTTGTTGAGGAGTGATTTTGAGGGATGTTTCCGTATCTTGTCCAGCAGCAGGTGGTAGATTCCACTGAGACCGTCATAGGCAGGAATCTGAACGGACTAGAGAACGAGAATAAAACACATGATGTAGGTAGTCTCGATAAATAGCGCAGTGGAAATCACACTCTCTTCTTACTAAGAGTTTAATTGCTGGCCTGGGTGCATGTGAGGTTGGTTCATGTACAGAAATAGCCAAAAATTAAGGTTTAAAAAGCACAAAGTTCTTTTAATTTGTCCTTGTATTTTGCAATATATTTTAAAAAATACTTGGGCTAGTTAGTTTCATACACAAGGGATAATGGCCTAGAGTACATATTTCATTGAAATAGTATTAACTGCAAGTGTTTAATAACATTTCACTTTTGGTGCTGTTTTAAGATAGTTATATCTTTGAAGAAATAGCTGATTAACAATTACTTCATAAGCTTACTCTTAATGTTTTTTTGTTATGTGAATTAAATTTAGTTCTGAAGTACAAAAGTGTTTTTATCAAATCAAAACTTAGCATATCAACCATTTCAAAGTGTGTATTACTCACCTCGATAATTTTATTTCTATCTACATTGGGAAGCATGGTCTCCATTTGATCAAGCACCTGTTCACACAGATTTTCTGTGTCTGGGTCAGTGAGCACTTGCATGTTATAGTCCCGTATAAGCTGAAAGAACTCTGGGTCATCATCGCCAACCTGCATCCACGGGTGAGCGATAATCTGCTCCATCGTTGCACGTTTCCCACAATCCACGGTCAACATTTGACGAATAAGGTCTTCACAAGCTGTGAATGAACATATTTTATAAAAGCTACACACCACTGACAATTTTCAAGATTTATAGCTTAGGTTAGTCTGCCAAACTAGCATTACTTGCTCCATACATGTATTTTGTATAACTAGCACTAAAATTTCAAAAATATATATTCTTTTTATAAAAGTGGGATAAATAGTTTTTCTATATAACTAATGTAAATGGTAAATATTATTCATGTTACAATAAAGGCATATTGTACATGTATTGGCATAGTAGTTTGTATCAAATTTTAAACAAACACGGAAGGGTGTGTGATTCCCCTTGTTGCAAGATTAAGTGCCGATACCATTTCAGTGAGCAGTTTGGGGGTGCTCCAGCAAAGCTAGCTTTTTAGTTGCTTAAGATCCTGGTTTTTAGGATATCCCTAATTCACTGGCAAATCACATCCCTGATGTAACGGAGAATACACGAGAAAACACAATACATGTACTTTTTGATAAAGAAAAAAAAAGTTCAGCCAAGTAATTAAATTCCTTCTGAATGAAGTTTCATTATCTTGCCTTGACCCAAAGGGGTGGGTAATTGATACATACATACAAAAAACAAAAGCTATACAAAACTCACTCAATAATCACTTGTATACTTGTATTTCTGTTATTCATTTCTGAAACGTTTGTTCGGATAATTTCACTATTTACATTTTCATCAGACTTAATAAATTAACTAAGAATACTTAAAGTTTGTTTTTTAAGATATTTATTCTTTTTACAGTCTGAAATGTTTGACCATGTTCATAAATATATTTTGGCCTATGAAATCAGAGCTTATTTTTCCATGAGAGAAAACAGAGGACAAAATCTTAGTGACCAAAGACTTAATTATGTTTTAGTTGTTGATTTTTTTACATAAAATTACTCTCAAGAAGAAAGGATGTCCTGTTCAAAAACAATGTTGAGACATTCATCAATTTATCATTAAATAAATGTTTTTCAAAGTCTACACAAGTGTCTAGATTTCCTTAGTACAGCCTGTGTCAGGGTATTTCTGACAAATTATCTTACATATTCAGGAAAGTGTTGACATAACAAAAAACAACTGTATGAAAGCTAGCGTGCTGTAGTAAAGACGTCATAGAATCTTTCCATCACTAATTTATTAATTTAATTGTTCGAACATTTCACTTGATATCTATTTTTTATGTTAACATTCACTTTACTCAAGTGTTGCAGTAGTATTTTGGTGCATATGGTGCATTAGAAAGTCAGGAAAGAAATGTTATAGAATATGAATTGGTATGATTCAGAAATTTGAAGTCATTACATCTTATATTAATCAAGAACAAGTCTCAGTCGCATACTATACTGACTTTACCCCTAATTAGAGCTTCAGTTGCATTACATACTGAAAGTGCCCTCATTAGAGCTTCAGTTGCATTGCATACCGACTTAATCCCTAATTAGAGCTCCAGTTACACTGAACACTGACTTCCCCCACCATATTAGAGCTTCAGTTGCATTACATACTGAATGTCCCCTAATTAGAGCTTCAGTTGCATTACATACTGAATGTCACCTAATTAGAGCTTCAGTTGCATTACATACTGACTTTACCCCTAATTAGAGCTTCAGTTGCATTACATACTGAATGTCACCTAATTGAGCTTCAGTTGCATTACATATTGAATGTCACCTAATTAGAGCTTCAGTTGCATTACATACTGAATGTCACCTAATTAGAGCTTCAGTTGCATTACATACTGAATGTCACCTAATTAGAGCTTCAGTTGCATTACATACTGAATGTCACCTAATTAGAGCTTCAGTTGCATTACATACTGAATGTCACCTAATTAGAGCTTCAGTTGCATTACATACTGAATGTCACCTAATTAGAGCTTCAGTTGCATTACATACTGACTTTACCCCTAATTAGAGCTTCAGTTGCATTACATACTGAATGTCACCTAATAAGAGCTTCAGTTGCATTGCATATTGAATGTCACCTAATTAGAGCTTCAGTTGCATTACATACTGAATGTCACCTAATTAGAGCTTCAGTTACACTGAACACCGACTCCCCCCCCCCACCACCACCATATTAAAGCTTTAGTTGCATTACATACTGAATGTCCTCTCTTCAGTTGCATTACAAACTGAATGTCCTCTAATTAGAGCTTCAGTTGCATTGCATATTGAATGTCCTTTAGAGCTTCAGTTGCATTGCATACTGAATGTCCTCTAATAAGAGCTTCAGTTGCATTGCATACTGAATGCCCTCTAATAAGAGCTTCAGTTGCATAACATACTGGATGTCCCCTAATTAGAGCTTCAGTTGCATTACACACTTAAAGTCCCCTTATTAGAGCTTCAGTTGCATTCTAAAACATCCCTTAAAAGAGCTTCAGTTGCATAATATACTTAATGCCACCCTTATAAGAGCTTCAGTAGCATTACATGCTGAATGCCCATCATATTGAATCTCTACAAAAAAAAAATACAGACAGCCACAACAACACATACACATAATACCATTGCAGACGATAGAACAGCGACATGTAGCATTTGGCCTTCTAGTTAATATGATGTAAGAAATTAATATGAAAGGTTATTTACTATCCTCTTTTGTGAAAAATAACTTTGCTACGACACTAATGGCCAACTACTCAACTTTCCTAAACCAAGCTTTTACAGTTAAGAAGAATTATTCCCATTGTAATTTTATTCCTAGCTATTGCACTATGACATTACATTGTATAAGAAACAGTCGAGAAACTAGCCACAGTGTGTCTGTTTACCTTGTTATAAATTATGTCATAAATGCAACGTCGGAAGGCAACACTTTGCTTTGAACTAAAACTTAAAACAAAGATAACTTTTCCTTTTCTTTACCATTTGAAATGAAACAAACGGCAGTCTATCCCGCTTAATGAGCTCCACCTTTGTTTTATTACTTAGTTTCCTAAAACACTTTGACAAACCTCTTTCTAAAATTGTTTTGACAGTGCTCCATCAGAGGGCGGTTTGTAAAAAGGTTTGTCAAAGTGTTTTAAGAAACTAGATTCTCAATCAAACTCTGGTAAAAGACAAAAGACGGGGCTCTGTAAACAGCTTCAACTGCACTATGTTTCGTTTAAAATGGTGAAGAAATAGTAATGTTATCTCTGTTCAATGTCTTCATTCATAGCAAAATATTGCCTTCAGACGAAGCATTTGATGCAATTTATCACGTGGTATACACACACTTTGGCAAAAGAACTGATAATTCACAAATTCACTATATGTTCCATTTTGGCTTGTCACAGTTTAATAGTTTAAATATACTTTAGCGATAAATGAAAATCTTGATTCCACTTATTGTGTCAGTAAAAAATTGACTAGGTAACTTAGAATGGATAAACATTAACTCTCAAAAAAAAGGAATATTTGAACTTATAATTTATAAAAATTCAAAACCGGTTAATATCTGAGTATTTTAACAAACACTAGAAAAGAAAGAACTTTGAAACTATACTAACAAAATAGATCCATGCATGGTTTGGTTGATTGGACAACAATGAAAGGCATTTTTCTACTGGTTGCTCAAAACTTTGAATACCACTCATATGATATGTCCTATCTAATGGACATGCTCTAGTAGACAAGCAAGGGGTCTATTTGTGGGTCTATTTTCTGATTCTGCAACCTGACCAATAACCATAAAATCCAATAAAAAAATTTTTTAATGTAATACAAAAAGCATCCCACCACTTGATACAATGCAGCAAATACTGATAGCTGATGGGTCATCCATAGACTTTTGACCCCGCCTAGGCCATCTAGGTGATGGGTAATGGTTACAATAGCATGGTCAGTATTTCATACTGTTTAAATATATATATATATATATATATATATATATATATATATATATATATATATATATATATATATATATATATATATATATATAAATATTATTTCATGCCTGACAACAATTTTATATATCTCACATCCTTTAAATGAACTCTAAACAAAACGGTCTTATAAGGAAATATAAATGAAAAATCAGTTTTTCCAAACTTCAGAACTATGAATAAAATTATATTTGAAAGAAACTAAGTTTGAGCAACCGTAAAAATCAAACTCAGAAACACTATACTAACGAGCATAAAAAAACAGGATTACACTGGGAATCATGCAGAACAAAATCACTTGAACAACTACAGTGGCCACAACATAATCTTACCTGTCGACATAAAGAAAGGTACCCTAAACTTGCCGTTAACCACCCGATTTCGTAAACTTTGCAAAGAGCTACCGTCGAACGGTAACGCCCCGCAAACCAATACATATAATACCACTCCCAAACTCTGAAACAGTAAAATATTGTTTATGAGTGGATGCAGGAAGGAGAGAATTACCTGCACTCATGTAGAAGGGTATCCGGAACATCCCGCTAAATATTCTGGCTCGGAGACTTTCTATTGTGTTTCCATCAAATGGAAAACCTCCACAGATCAACACATACAATACAACACCCAAGCTCTGAAAAACAATTGAAAATATGTGTACAGGTATAAAATGTGTAATTTCCTTTTTACAAAGGGGAATAACTCAATACATGTAATTTATTAAAGCCAGAGTTATGGGCCTTCAATGCCCTGACAACCCGTGTGTTTTGTCCTTGACATAGGGTTTTTGCTCAAGAGTTATGTAAGGGTGCTGCTACCTGTCCTTATTTGGTTGTACCCTTCTACCCTCATGGTGGCCAGCATGTGTACCCTCCTACCTTACTGTGCCTTATCTATAGGTGCATCCTAAACATAGACATTTACGGTATATGCTTAAGAAAAAAATAAAAAAAATATTATAATTTCATATGAATTGACATATTTTTCAATTAAGATCTATTCAGACTTTAATTAAGCACATTTCATACTATTTTCTGTGAAATTCATAATGTTTAAATTCTTCACTGCCAGACACAATGTGCCCTTTTCACCCTGTCCTTTATCTATAGCACCCTGTCCTTTATCTATAGCACCCTGTCCTTTATCTACAGCACCCTGTCCTTTATCTATAGCACCCTGTCCTTTATCTACAGCACCCTGTCCTTTATCTACAGCACCCTGTCCTTTATCTATAGCACCCTGTCCTTTATCTATAGCACCCTGTCATTTATCTACAGCACCCTGTCCTTTATCTATAGCACCCTGTCCTTTATCTACAGCACCCTGTCCTTTATCTATAGCACCCTGTCCTTTATCAATGCACCCTGTCCTTTATCTACAGCACCCTGTCCTTTATCTATATCACCCTGTCCTTTATCTATAGCACCCTGTCCTTTATCAATGCACCCTGTCCTTTATCTATAGCACCCTGTCCTTTATCTACAGCACCCTGTCCTTTATCTATAGCACCCTGTCCTTTATCTATAGCACCCTGTCCTTTATCTATAGCACCCTGTCCTTTATCTACAGCACCCTGTCCTTTATCTATAGCACCCTGTCCTTTATCTATAGCACCCTGTCCTTTATCTACAGCACCCTGTCCTTTATCTACAGCACCCTGTCCTTTATCTATAGCATCCTGTCCTTTATCTATAGCACCCTGTCCTTTATCTATAGCATCCTGTCCTTTATCTATAGCACCCTGTCCTTTATCTATAGCACCCTGTCCTTTATCAATGCACCCTGTCCTTTATCTACAGCACCCTGTCCTTTATCTACAGCACCCTGTCCTTTATCTATAGCACCCTGTCCTTTATCTATAGCACCCTGTCCTTTATCTATAGCACCCTGTCCTTTATCTATAGCACCCTGTCCTTTATCTATAGCACCCTGTCCTTTATCTATAGCACCCTGTCCTTTATCTATAGCACCCTGTCCTTTATCTATAGCACCCTGTCCTTTATCTACAGCACCCTGTCCTTTATCTATATCACCCTGTCCTTTATCTATATCACCCTGTCCTTTATCTATAGCACCCTGTCCTTTATCTACAGCACCCTGTCCTTTATCTATAGCACCCTGTCCTTTATCTATAGCACCCTGTCCTTTATCTATAGCACCCTGTCCTTTATCTATAGCACCCTGTCCTTTATCTATAGCACCCTGTCCTTTATCTATAGCACCCTGTCCTTTATCTACAGCACCCTGTCCTTTATCTATAGCACCCTGTCCTTTATCTATAGCACCCTGTCCTTTATCTACAGCACCCTGTCCTTTATCTACAGCACCCTGTCCTTTATCTACAGCACCCTGTCCTTTATCTATAGCACCCTGTCCTTTATCTATAGCACCCTGTCCTTTATCTATAGCACCCTGTCCTTTATCTATAGCACCCTGTCCTTTATCTATAGCACCCTGTCCTTTATCTATAGCACCCTGTCCTTTTGAAAACCTGGCAAGAACCTTTAAGTAACATGTGTACTTAAGTTTGTGTGAATATGTTATTCGAAATGCGAACACCTTGGCTACAACAATTACTTGGACTTTATTACTTGAAAAACAGACATGCTAAAAGTTAGAATAGTATCATTTTGTTAAAAGTTAGAATAGTATCATTTTGTTATACTATTACACTTCCTTAATTTTAATTCTGAGATAACATTATATTCAACAGTTTTGCTCTTCAGACAGGAACTACAGATGGTTTTGATCCAGTAAAAGGACTAAAATGATTTGGCCCCGTAAAAAGACACAAAATGATTTAGACCTAGTAAAATTACTGAAATGGTTTGGCCCAGTAAAAAGACACAAACATATATATATGTATATGTTTGTATATGTTTATCATTCAAGACCTAAAGCTGTCTCAGCCAATCAATAAATTGCTTTTTAAATATATACTCGCGGATAATGAAAATGCACCAAAATGTATACAAAATTATATACAGCGAATTAGGGCATACTTTAATTTCTATACATGAACATGATTTTTTGGCAGATTTGTTATAACATAGTGTGGTAGTTTGAAGGATATTTATTTTAATGTACAGATCAGCAACGTAGCAGTCGATCAACAGTCCATTGATGTATACTGGCTGCAAGGATAAAGGCATATGATGCATACAGGGGCAATGTCTTTACGCCAGAAAGACGTAGGAACCGCCAATTGTGGTCTCGCCAACATCTAAGATGAACGCAAAACCAGTGGAAAGGAGTTTTATTCACAGACGAGTCCAGATTTTGCATAAATATGCTTGATGGTAGGGGTAAAGTATGGCGTCAAAGGGGTGAACGGTACGCTGACTGTTGCATCCGACAACACTCTCGCTGGGGTGGAGGCAGTGTCATGGTCTGGGCAGGCATATCCTGGCACTACAAGACACCGCTGATAGTAGAGCAAGGAAATCTAATGGCCAAGCGGTATTTCGACGACATCCTAGAACCATGCGTGGTGCCTTTCTTGCAATATACTGTGATGTCACCATTTTCCAATAGGACCACGCATGGCCCTATTCAGCCAGACTCACTACTGACTTTTGACACGTCAGAACATCATTGTTTTACCCTGGTCTGCCTTCTCTCCAGACTTGAGTCCCATTGAGCATCTTTGGGACCAGCTTGAATGTCAGGTACACAGTGGACGTCACGTCATCAACAACAAGGCCGAGCTTGTGCAGGCGCTTCGGGAGGATCGGAATACCATCCCTCAGTACTGCATACAATGAGTATGAGACCCAGACGCCAAGCTGTCCTGGATGCTAATGGCGGGCATACTAGATATTGAGTTTGTGCATATCAGGTGGCAAAATAATCATCAAATTACCCACAAATCATCATTTGACAAGTGTTATATTTCAGAATAGCCTTAACTTTTTTTTTTACTCTAGGTTTTCTAATGGAACTTCACATCAACATCAAATTATGATAAGAATGTTCTCTGGTGCGCTTTCACTGACCGGGAGTATACTATTTTCAAAATACTTAAATCCTCATGTCCAAAAGTATTATCGTTTAAGAATATTTTTTTTTTAATATTTTACATCTAACATGTCAATAAACTTCCTAACCATGGTTGACCCCAATGTTGTTTTGTACGAGTTTGTTGATGGTCATTAGGCTCAATGTTTGGGGTTTTTTTACATACTGGGTAACATCTTGTTTATTGTGTGTTTGTGAAGGTCTATATAGCTTCTATCAGCTACAATACATTAAATATGTTGAAGCAGCTTTATGCCCAGTCTATCATGTTTCAGCCCATAAAGACAGCTTTTGTCACCTTAATGCCTACCAACTGTTGCTAGTTCATTTGAACTCTAACCTGAAAGGAGGTTACTGAATGCAGCTTTATATACCATATGTGACCAAATAGAAGTCCAGAGTGTGTGTTATTGTATAAGAATTCAAAATGCTTGTGAATTAAGTGTTATGTAACCGTCTTAACATCTGAAAGGAGGTTACTGACCACAGCTTTATATACCATATGTGACCAAAGAAAAGTGCCGGGTGTGTGTTATTCTAACAGAATTCAAAATACTTGTGAATTATGTTATGTTATGTAACCGTCTTGGAAACATCTGCAGGTGTGCTGTAAACAAAATTGCAACCACTATGATGATTTCATAGTAATCAGCTCCATTTTTTTTTTTGAGTCATATAAAGCATTGTTCACTGCCAAGAATATTTGAAAATGCACAGCAAAAGCACCCACTCTCCCTTGGGTATTCATAAGGGCATGTGTGTATATCTGGACATATATACAGTAATTTATGAAATGGAAAACATGTCCTACCCAGATATCAACCCCGGGGGCATCATATTCCCTGCCCTCAAACAACTCTGGGGCTGCATACGGGGGACTCCCACACCAGGTTTTTAGCTTCGTGTCCTCGTCAAATATATTGCTGAACCCAAAATCTGAAATGTACAAATCAGGTCGTGGTTGCATAGGGATAAAATCAATTAATAAAAAATCATTAACAAGAGGGCCAAGAAGGCTTAATATCGTTCACCAGATTAGACCATGGGTTCTTAAGTTATTGATCGAACAACTACCGGATGCTATCTGGTCAAACACTCGCCTGTATTAAATTTGAAAATATGAATTTATTTCAAAAGTTACGAAATGCAACTCTTTCAATATTGCAGTTGGATTAAATGATTTATATACCTTGCCACAAAAGAGCAAATTGTTACTGTGAATAACTTTATGAAGTTTGGAGTTGATATCTTCAATGTTTGTAAAAAAAAAAATGATAACAGGGTTAATTAAGGAACATTTTCGTGAGAATATTTTGAAATCGGGCCAATGGTTTCTGAAGAAAAGATTTTGAAAGTTTTTCATATAGACATAGTAAAAACTAGCCCCTCGGCCATGTATTTTACAAATCAACATGGGGTGAAGGATGTGATAGAGGGTCACCAATAGAACATTTCTGTGAAATTATTTTAAGCAAGCAAGGTTTAGGTAAGCAGACTCTGAAGAGAAGATTTCAAAGTTTTTCGTATAGACATATATGATGAAAGGTAGCGCCGCCCCAATGCGGCCATGTTTTTTAGGAATCACCACTGGGTGAAGGAATTTGATACAGGATCACCTAAGGAACAATTCTATGATTATTTTGAAATCCAACCAATGGTCTCAGAAGTAGAGTTACGTATGATTACCATGGCAACCAAAGTTTTGCATAGAACTGCTTTTATTGAAGGAATCTTGAAAAGGACCACCCAAGGTACATTCCTGTGAAGTTTGGTTGAAATTGTCTTAGTGGTTAAGGGGGAGAAGTTGTTTGAAGGAAAATGTTTACAACAGACGATGGACAATCGCCCTATCACAATAGCTTACGCTGTGCACTTTGTGCTCAGGTGAGCTAAAAGCACACAACAAATATATGCCATTTCTTCACAAAGAGAGATAATGTGATTGGCTTATAGTGTGACAGTACTGGAAGTATTTCCTTTGTCAAGAGAGAAAAACAGTTAAGGTCAAAACTTTACATATAATTGTTATTATATATGTAAAGTTTAGTTCATGCAGTTCTGTCCTTGAGGTGAGCAAATAAAACCGTCCATGACTGTGATACCATCAGATAACTAATTGTTAGCCTTTATTAATGCTATATTGTTAGCTTTCATCTTTGATTCATGAACAACATGAATGGCAGACACTTTATAGTATGTCAAATGGCACAGTTAAATGTCAACATTTACATGGATGCTGTTAACAACAAGTTATGACCCAAATTCAAGACAAACATTGTTCCTCGTCTCCCGATGTCTGAGTGTTTCAAATGCAATTACCTATCACTTTACAATTCAGTGCAAGTATACTAAGACTTAGTAATAGAGGTTTCAACAGGTCTCGAAATTAGCACAAGCATGCATGCAACTTCATGCCAGGATTGGAAAAAATCTCAATGCTGATCTAAGTCTGCCTTTTCAACAAAGTTCTTAAAATACTTTTTCAAACATTTTAAAAATGTAGTAAAATATCAATAATGCAGTAAATATATTACTGACTCAGAAACATCATTTTATGATTCCTGAAATTCTCATTATTCAAAAAGTTATATCTATTTATTTTCCTTGAAAATGGGCATTTCAGAGGCTATATATCTAAGGGGGAAAACAGGGTATGGCCGTTGCAGAACATGGCTTTGGCAATGAAGGGTAAAATGAATCTGAATCTGAGTATATATATTCCAATTTAAGGATTTTAATATAAACATGCAGTATTCAGGCTTAGTAAAAGAGGCCTAAAATCAGAAATTTTGTAGAATTACATAATTTTCTGAATGTTTTGCTTTAAATGTTTGCATTTACCACAAACACGAATCATTTTGAATATATACAATGATGTTCATCCATTTTTTGTCTTTGCATGGTTAATTCAAACTAGAGCTGTCACAGGAGTGACGAATACCCCCAAATGCCGCCTGGACACAGGAATGGCAAACCATTCCTTTGAAAAGAGGCCATAACTCCAAGGTTACTGCACACTGCATCTTCTTTTATTATGCATGTATTGTTTAATTAAATCTGTTGAGTAATTTAAAAGTTACACTGCTGACAAGAAAAACCAGCCTTTCCTGAGTTATCGTCTGGAAACCGATTTTCTATTTTTAGTAACAGTGACCTTGACCAGCCCCAATATCAAACTTGACCTGTATCTTATGATGTTAAACCTGTGTACCAAATTTTTTTCAAATCTGTCTAGCCTTTCATGAGTTATCGTCCGGAAACCGTTTTTCTATTTTTAGTAATAGTGACCTTGACCTTGGCCCCAGCAGCCCCAATATCAAACTTGACCTGTGTCTTCTGATGTTACACCTGTGAACCAAAAATTGTTCAAATCTGTCAATCCTTTCATGAGTTATCATCCGGAAACCGTTTTTCTATTTTTAGTAACAATGACCTTGACCTTGGCCCAACCAGCCCCAATATCGAACTTGACCTGTATCTTCTGATGTTACACCTTTTTACCAAAAATTGTTCAAATCTGTCTAGCCTTTCATGAGTTATCGTCCGGAAACCGTTTTTCTATTTTTAGTAACAGTGACCTTGACCTTGGCCCAACCAGCCCCAATATCAAACTTGACCTGTATCTTCTGATGTTACACCTTTGTACCAAAAACTGTTCAAATCTGTCAAGTCTTTCATAAGTTATCGTCCGGAAACCGTTTTTCTATTTTTAGTAACAGTGACCTTGACCTTGGCCCCTTCAGTCCCAATATCCAATTTGACCTGTATCTTCTGATGTTACACCTGTGTACCAAAAATTGTTCAAATCTGTCTAGCCTTTCATGAGGTATCGTCTGGAAACCATGAAAACCGACAGACTGACCGACCGACAGACAGACCGACCGACCGACAGACAGACCAACCGACAAGCTCACTCCTATATACCCCCTCAAACTTCGTTTGTGGGGGTATAATTATATTTGAAATTTTGAATATGACTGTGTGACAATCATTATTACTCCTATCATTGCTGTTGTTATCTTTTCCATCACTGTTGATTACACTTTTGTCATCATTTTCACACTGTTGTTTACACCACTGCCATAGTTGTTACCCCTCCAATTGAGGTTGTTTACAATCCTACTGCTGTTGCTACCACTCCCATCGCCCTTGCATCCATTCCTGTCAATATTGTAACATCATCGTCAATGTTATTTGAGTTGCTACTTTTACAATCGCTTTCCTATTAAATCCTGCTCTCTTTGTTGTAATTTGAGCTGTCGTCTCTGCAAACTATCTCATACATCTTCCGTTTTTTTCGCCATCCTGTCTGTGTAACCACTATAATCATTGCTGTTATCACTCCTGTCAACCTTTTTTTTCTGTCCGGCAGTTGCTCTCTTGTATAATATGTCTACACCCTTTTATTGAAACCTAAGAGTAATGTTGACAATAAAAGTGAATGGTGACACCAGCATGTGTCTACCTGCCTGGTTCTTGAAGGAAACTGTTGCAGCAATGTGTAAATTAACATTGCAGATCTGAGTTTAAGTCTAAATCTCAGATTCAGAAACCCTGTCAGTTATGTAAGATTGATCAGTCCTGATAGGGCCTGTATTTCATTACCTGCAATTTTGATGTTAAGTGAAGGGCCTGTATTACATTACCTGCAATTTTGATGTTAAGTGCGGCATCTAACAGAAGGTTCTCCGCCTTTAAGTCTCTGTGGACAACATGTCGACTGTGACAATATGATACAGCTGCCACTATCTGCTTAAACTTGCGTCGCGCCTCCCTCTCATTCATGCGGCCATGGGCTACCAGGTGATCTGAAACAACAAGGACACTTTTGTAAATATCTAAAATCTGAAACTAGCACAAGGCCACAAGCTGAAACTAATGAAAGGCCATAAGCTCACACCAACACAATGCTTCTAGCTGTAACTAACACTAGACTAATAGCTGTAACTAACACTAGACTAATACCACAAGGCCACAAGCTGAAACTAATGAAAGGCCATAAGCTCACACCAACACAATGCTTCTAGCTGTAACTTACACTAGACTAATAGCTGTAACTAGCACAGGGCCATTAGCTGAAACCTACACATGAACGTTAGCTGAAACTAACACAAGGCAGCTAGCAGAAACAAGTACAAGGCCACCAGCTGAAACTAACACAAGGCCACCAGCTGAAACTAACACAAGGCCATAAGCTGAAACTAACACAAGGCAGCTAGCAGAAACAAGTACAAGGCCACCAGCTGAAACTAACACAAGGCCATAAGCTGAAACTAACACAAGGCCATAAGCTGAAACTAACACAAGGCCACCAGCTGAAACTAACACAAGGCCATAAGCTGAAACTAACACAAGGCCATAAGCTGAAACTAACACAAGGCCACCAGCTGAAACTAACACAAGGCTATAAGCTGAAACTAACACAAGGCCACCAGCTGAAACTAACACAAGGCCATCAGCTGAAACTAACACAAGGCCATAAGCTGGAACTAACACAAGGCCATAAGCTGAAACTAACACAAGGCCATAAGCTGAAACTAACACAAGGCCACCAGCTGAAACTAACACAAGGCCACCAGCTGAAACAAACACAGGGCCACCAGCTGAAACTAACACAGGGCCACTAGCTGAAACTAGCACAAGGCCATAAGCTGAAACTAACACAAGGCCATAAGCTAAAACTAACACAGGTACACTAGCTGAAACTAGCACAAGGCCATAAGCTGAAACTAACACAAGGCCATAAGCTGAAAATAGAACAAAGCCATAAGCTGAAACAAACACAGGGCCACTAGCTGAAAATAGCACAGGGCCATAAGCTGAAACTAGCACAAGGCCATAAGCTGAAACAAACACAGGGCCACTAGCCGAAACTAGCACAAGGCCATAAGCTGAAACTAACACAAGGCCACTAGCTGAAACTAGCACAAGGCCATAAGCTGAAACTAACACAGGGCCACTAGCTGAAACTAGCACAAGGCCATAAGCTGAAACTAACACAAGGCCATAAGCTGAAACTAACACAAGGCCACTAGCTGAAACTAACACAGGGCCACTAGCTGAAACTAGCACAAGGCCATAAGCTGAAGCTAACAAACGACCAGAAGCTGAAACTAGAACAAGGCCACTAGCTGCAACTAGAACAAGGTCATAAGCTAGAACTAGCACAAGGCCATAAGCTGAAACTAACACAGTGCTACTAGCTGTCACTTACACAAGGCCACTAGCTAATAAAAACACAAGGCAAATTACACCAGCAGTGGCCAAACTTTGACTGCCTTGCATTGACCTTAGCTTCCTTAAGGCAATTATCCATTAGTCTCAATGACAAACAAACACACTGTCTTATAATGCTAGGACATGAAGAAATATATCTGCAAAACTAATGCTTCATACCACAAATTATTTGGTAAATACAAATATAAATGAAAAATACTCCCCACACCACCATAAAATACAGAGGGTACACTACCCCAGAATACAGAGGTAAACCACCCCCAAATGAAATGGAAAACTACAATGAACTCCTGTACTTTGCCAGTACGATCAGAAAGAAAAGGTCAATCAACTCATCAATTCATTAACCAGCCCAGTCATAAACCCACATAACTCATCCTGATGTTCATATAATGTCAGCATGCCAACATTAAAACATTGGCATACATACAAACAGTCATAATCCGCCAGGTTCTACATCATAAAACTATGTTAACCCCAACAGGTACATAACTATGAAAGATTTTATAGTAAACAAACATCAATCAGCAACATTTCAGTCAGTGCAAAGATATATAATTTATGAGGCATTTATATTTTTATAATACAACAAAAAAATAAAATAATGCTAACAAATAATTACATTTATTACGGTATTTTGTTTTGCATGGATATGATGCATGGTAGCTCTGTTTATTGTACCATGTTGGGGAGTGCTTTCTTTAATTTGTTTATACATTAACTCCAATATTGGAACAGTAACATGTGGGCAGAGCTAAACCATGCTATAGCTATTGTGAGGACGACTAAGAATGCTATTCACTTAAACACAGTAGTAATAGAATGTTATCTTTCAGAACAAAGTACAAAAAAGTTTTTACAGCAACTCCCCTTATGATTGAATTCATGCACTCTCACTAAAGCACTGTGTATAATTTCAATAACTTTGTTAGTGGATGCAGTAACTATAACTTATACACAACAACCTGCAAGACATAAATATAATTTGGAAACAAGAACACGCCACACTAATGCTTATGCTTGTCTGTCGTTTGTTCTCAGTAACTCATCCAACATTTTGGCCAGAGTTATGGAACTTATATGTGTACATTGTCCGTTTTTCCTCAGTAACACAACCAACTTTTTAGCCAGAGTTATGGAACTTACATGTGTACATTGTCCGTTTTTCCTCAGTAACACAACCAACATTTTAGCCAGAGTTATGGAACTTACATGTGTACATTGTCCGTTTTTTCTCAGTAACTCATCCAACATTTTAGCCAGAGTTATGGAACTTACATGTGTACATTGTCCGTTTTTTTCTCAGTAACTCAACCAACATTTTAGCCAGAGTTATGGAACTTACATGTGTACAAAATTGTTTTTTTCTCAGTAACTTAACCAACATTTTTGTCAGAGTTATGGAGCTTATATGTGATCATTGTCATGATGTTCAAAACAGTGCTCAAAGATTCATGATAATATCTTCAAAAAAGTTCTAGCTTTCACGAATACAATGATATAAATGCCTCAAAACCCTACAACTACACCAAAATTATGACAATATCTCGATTTTTAGCTTCAAACACATGCATGTATTTTGTTTGTTAAAAAGTTCAAAGAAAGAACAAAAAAGCTCATATTTGACCAAATCCGAAAAACTTAGCCACTAACAAGCTTCAAATTAAGTGCACTTGTACTAGAAAACCAAAATGTCAATGTTTAAATTAACCATTACTTTATAATAATAAGTTATATAACCTAATGAATGATCGTGCGAATAAATATTGAGTCATTAAAAAAAGACCATTTTGCTCTGTGGTTAGCTTGAATCATTTCTTTTTAATGAATGATGACTTGATGTTAAACAAAATTCATAATTTGTAAGGTCAATGCAACTTAATCTGACAGCATGATGTTTACATCTTAATCACCTCCCTAGAAGTGAATGCCAGCACTCCTCTGTAACATGACTTCAATATAAGGTTATGTGACATTAACTTTGTTTATGTACAGTGAAATCAATTTCAACTACAGTGATTGGGGGGGGGGGGGGGAATATTTATACCACCTGTGCCTTGCCAATAGGGAAAAAAGTCAAGATTGGGAAAAATACAAAATCAGATAAAAATAGCAAAATTAATGGCAATTATACATGTTTTCACCTTCTTATAATTACATTATGCTGTAAAAGAGTTAGTTTGGTCAAGATTTTGTTTATTTTTTTCAAGAAATTTATTGCTTTTTGATTTTCCAACATAATCAGCATTTATCATATTGGGGGAAAAAATGGGAAAATTGGACATTTATTTACAAGGGGAAACAGCCTTTAGAAGGCAGTTAATTGCACTAAAAAATTACTGAACTACGAATGATTAGCTTTCAATGAGAAATTGTCTCCCCATGAAACATGAAGACCAATAAAAAAATAATGGCATTGAACTGGGGAATGGAACTAAGCATTTGCCTCAGACTAAATGAATAATTTGAATGCATCGATAAATCTTCAATGAATGAACAAAGTACAGCTATGTCACAAGTTGAATTTATTTGTGCAATAGATGACACAAATTTTGTATCCCCTATTGAAAAAAAGAATAGGGACTGGATGAATGAATTCTATTTAACATCAAACATCAACGATGAAAGAGAAACATTATTTATCATATCTACATCACAGACTTTACCCTACATTTTCATGTGATGTTTTTTATGAAGACAAGACATGGAAGTTTCCTGTAGCTTATAACATTTTATCAATATTTTTCAGTTCCCTCAAGAGTTGTAAGTTAAAAAAACTTTGTTAAATAGTGCTATAGAAAGCTGATATATGGAAAAAAAACTTAATTATACTGAAACAGAATATGGAAGGTTAGCAAAGGTAACTGGGCTATTTTGCGAGCAAACTTTTATTCCAGAAAAGTACCATAAGCCTGGACGCAACAGTTTCCAAACATACTTATTAAGGTGCAAGCTTTTCTTTCACAGATGAGCAAAAAGGCGCTAAAGTTGATTCACACCTTAAAACTGCATTTTCACAGATTGAAGTATGAACATTTTGACAACTTTTTTGTCTTAGAAGGAGCCATTTTTTTGCGAAAAATATAAGACTGCTGACAAAAAATCAGATCGCAGGTTTTCATATTTATGTTCCCAAACTGATGTTTTATGCATTTTTCTTCAACCGTAAGTAATGTTTTAGCCATAAAACATTAATTTTCAAGTGGAAATATGATAATCTGCAATCTGATCTTTTGTAAGCAGTCCTATTTCACCCTATTTCACTGGTTGTTAAACAGTTACGCAAAAAATGGCTCATTCCACGACAAAAAATGAAAAAAAAGTTGTCAAAACAGTAAATCTATGTGTAAATCTAAGTGTAACTGGAATCTAACATTAATAAATGAAAGAAAGCTGAATCATAAGTATATGGCGTAGTGGTTCTGTTTTTGCACATTTTATTTTTAAATCTATTTCAACAATGTGCAATGTGTTTGCCATTTTTCATCTGTGAATGCAAAAAGAAAAGGCTGTACAAATATTTTGAATGCAAGAATAACCTGGACACAACTTATCTAAACTTTCTAAAAGAGCAAATTTTTACGCTTAAAATTACTTAAACACATATCTAACGCTGAATTAAACAATAAAAAATAAAAGTTGCATTGAACTTTTTTTTTTATTCAGGTGCCTTTCAAATAAATGGATACTTAAGGGCGCTATGTCCAATTAATTTTTTTCAATCTATATATTGTTGTGAGAGTAAAAGGGCCTCAAAGATTTGGACAACACAGAAAATAAAACAAAAATGCCTTTCATCATGAAAAAATTCAATATTAATGCAAATAATCCATTTAAAAGAACCAACAGAAACTATTTCATAATGAAACATATTTTGAGCGTTTGCAATATTTATTTTCTTTTTATATTTACTACATCTTTTCAGGATAAAAAAAATCATTTTCTTGGTTGAATTTTCAAACCTTGGGAGTGTCACTGTGCCACAGCTGAATTGAATTTTCAATAAATACACAACAGGCTTTGAAGATGTCACTATGTAGCATCCTACTTAATATCCCCTGACAATCACTAAGAGGACATTAGACAATCGAAAATTAAAAGAATACTTGTCAAAAGCACTAAGTAAAATGTCTTTTAATTAAATAAAAACCTTCTGTCAAGTGTTGACCTTTTGTAAATTCATTTTTTCCCAAATGAAAAGATATAGAAGCTTTACAAAGCATAAAAGAAGAGAATATCCCTTAGATTCCTAAGTAGGGGAAGTGATAATTATAGACTAGACTAGCAATTGATGAAATCACATTTATTACCGCATGGTTATTCCTTGGCAGACCGTGAGATACTTAATTCAGATGGCATTCAGGAAATATAATAAGTAATAGTTACTGCACCCACAAACTGTGTTATTGAATTTATACAAGGGTGCTTTCAAGCGAAGGTATAATTTCAATCATGAGAGTACTGGTTGACATGGTTTGTAACATTTTGTCAAGTTCAAAGTTCTAAAACTAGTGTGCTGTATCAGTGAACTGTGTTGTAATTCATTCTTACTCTAGTTATTCAACCGGGTTACAGTGGTCGAAATTAGCACAAGCCCGCAAGCCATGCACTGGCAAAATGTTTTCGGGGCTTGCTCAAATTCTGAATTTTATATAGCAGGGCTTGTTAAAAAAATTTGATACCAATCAATAGTATAAGCATTCAGGCTTGTTCATCCAAAAGTCTATTTTCAATGACTGGAGTTAATCTCCAACAGCTTATCACTCTTTGAAAATGGGTGTTCATGTATAGACAATACAAAGAAGCCATAGGACTTCTATTAAGAATTTGAAACTGGAAGTATGAACTTCCTTACCAGCAATATTGGAAGTATTCACTGAAATGTGGAAGTTTAAGTCTCTCGAACAAAAAAAAATAACTATTTTCCAATTATTAATATATATATATTCAAATTAAAACAGCTGTATCTTTCCAACTTCACAATTTTTTATTATATTAATTCATGCTACTTCAAGGCAAATTGAAAATGACACCATAAAAATAACATCAGCAGTGCGTTCAGTAAGGCGAGCATTTTATAGCATTTACAAAACACTCGCAGATGTTTTGTTTTGTATCCCTGTTGCAACGCAGCGCATACACTGCAAGCAGGGAACCAAACAGCAAACGTTCCCCGCTAACATGTTAAATGAATGCACTGCAGGTCTTGTTATATTGAACTTCTAGACCATCAAGTTTTCTAAGAAATTAAGAAGTTTCTGTACTTCCAAGGCATCAATTTTGGAAGTTTTAGCCCATTTCTATGCAGTAATATACTTCCAAACTTCCTTTAACGGAAGCGCTGGAACCAGGAAGGGACTGTCGAACATGGTATAACAATTGGTAATATCAGATGTATGGAAATCATTACATATACGTAGGAATTTAATCAGGTTTTAAAAAGGACAGGGTGCTGTTGAAGAGGGACAGGTTGCGAAGTCCAGAAAAAGGTGTATTGTTCCGGGCTGAACAATTTGGAAAATATCATAAATTTAACATAAAATGTTGGAATAAGTTTCATTAATTTTTTTTATATATATTTACAGGGTTTCCGTTAAAGGAAATTTGAAAGTAAATTTCTCCCCACAAATGGCCTCCAAAATTGATGCCGTGAAAGTACAAAAACTTCCAAAAGTTGAAGACTGGGAAGTACAAAATATTAAAACCTGGTGTCTATGTTACTTTTATGGTGACATTTTCGGTCAGTCACAAAGTAACATAAATCAGGGTTTCTGCCAGGCCGTTATGGCTTATCAGCCTGACATGCCTTCCACTGGAGAGGCTAGTTAACTGACATGCGTTAACTGCATCAACACATCTTAATCCCCATCCCCAAGAGCCTTATCAAAACTCTCATCAACTTTGTCAATTAACAACTTTGCTGCTCGTGTAATGGTTGATTGACATCTTTTTGAATCTTTCTAATCAGTGACAAATAGTCACATGTTAGTGAAAATCAATTGCAACAATTTTTTTCAGTGCCAGTGCCCAACAACATATTTTGAAAATAAATCAAATTGTTGTTTATAACGTGGACTGGTTCTTTTCCAATATTTTTAGCGTAATTACATTTGCATCCACCCAGTCAGTCACAACCCGACATGCCTTGATATTTTTTGGGTGGGAACCCTGATCAATTATTATAATAAAAAGTTGTGAAGTTTGAAAGTAAAAGTTGCAAATAATTCAATTTTTAACATAATAGTTAAAAAACAGTGGAATTAATTGTAGTATTTGAGACGCTAAAACTTCCACATTTAGTGAAACTTCCAAAATTGATGGTAAGGAAACTAATTTTTCTACTTTCAAATTCATGATGGAAGCCTTTAATCTTAGCATTTTATCCTATGAAGGCTATATTAGTGCAGAAGGGTGCCACCAAAAAAGAAAAGGTGCAACACCCTTCCTTGACACATTAGGTAAAATCCTATGTACGTATTTTATCTTTCCAAAAATAATTCAACATGGCCTACAAAAAATTAAACAAAAAAGTGCATTTAAAATATGATTTATGCAAGCTTACAACTGCCTTTACTTAGTTTGCAGGAGACTTTGCTGAATCAACTTACCAAATATTTCACCCCCACTTGCATACTCTGTGACTAGGTATAACATCCGACCACTTTCCATCACCTGTAATCAAAAAATGATTTTATGAAAATCCCCTTTGAACTAAAAACTCTATCCTATGACAATCATGTTAATCATTCATGCCTGATGTGACCTTAAATTATTTTAAATTAATTTGATCAGTAGAGAAAGAATATACATTTATGTAAACATTATACTGAATTTGATTCTACAAACATGCGTTTTAGATGATGAAAGATCGTAAAATGAATAATTTTACATCCAATATCAGTGGAAATGAAGAACTAAAATACAAACTTTATCAATTATGTTTTTTGGACATGTTTTAATATTTGATAAGACTCCATTTCTTGCAAATCATCATACTGAGCAAGATTGATAAACAAACATTTTCTCTCTGATTTTTGATAAAGGCAACATCAGGCACCAATATCATCCTTCACGGTCACCACAAAACAATTGAGCTTGATTGCTGCTGTCAAAGAAAACCCTTCTCATTTTAATGGTTAAACATGAATTATAAACAACAGTCTGTCAGTCAGGCCACACCTTGTAATATATATATTTTTTTTATTTAAAACCTGTCCCATGACAGTATACCTGGAAGGGCTGTATATTCCTATATACAAATTTAAACTCCAACTGTGTATACCTGGTGGAGCCATATATTCTTCTATACAAATTAAAAACTCCCCCTAATTATACCTGGAAGAGTTGATTATTCTTTTACACAAATTTAAAACTCACCTGTGTATTACCCTGCTAGACCTGTATATTCTTATATACAAATTCTAACCCACCCCCACACCCGGGGTATACCTGATAAAGCCATACTATTTCATATAAATTTAAAACTGCCCATGTATATACCTAATAGAGGTGTATTATTTCATATAGATTTTAAACTGCACATGTATATACCTGATAGAGCCTGATAATATGTGGATGTCGTAGCAGTTTCATTATTTGTATTTCCCTGAATATCTTCTCCAAATTCTCCTGGTCTAGTTGCGTTTTGTCTATTATTTTTATGGCCACCTGAAAATTGAAAATCATAGAGTTCAGTTAGAACATAAGAACAGTATTGAAGAACCAAGACGTTTCTCCTGTTTCAAACATCATAAGAACAACCTGAAGAGCAATGTTTTCAGCTATTCACATAACAAAATTTCTAATGCAGCACTGACTGATATTGATATATTTATATATCACAAAGTGGGTGGTGTTAAATTTAAATGAAGTTGTAGCTCATGATGTTGAAAATGTTATGGCAGACTTGATGAACGAAAATTTGGTGTGTAAAAAGAACAGTCGGCAGGTAGCTTACCAGTAGAGCATCATGCTAGAGTTCCAGCAGCCATGAGCTCAACCCCTGCACTTTTTGACATTTCTCATCTTTACTTTATTGTCAAGAGTGCATGGATTGACAGCGGTTGTGTGCATAGGATAAAAACCCACTGCCAAGTTATCTTGGTAGGGCTTAGTGCTTGCGTTTAGGTTGTTGCACCTACACACTTTACCTACCATGTTTGCTTTACTCTTTTTGTAACTAACAGGATATATAATAAAAATGGATGATGCTTGAATGATGACTCTTAATCATTAGAGTACCAATTTAAGGCAATAGGTATAAACTAATATATCATCACATCTGCAGCATTAACAGTTTAAATTGTAATAGATGAAATAATGAATATTGAAGTTTGTTTATGAAATAAAATCAGCTTCTTAATGAAATTAATTTCATGTATCCCTAATTATAAAATGACCTTTTCCTGTCATTTATCAAACAAAGGCTGTTTATACTGAAAATATTAATAACATAAGAATTAGAACGCCAAAGTTCTGAAGCGATCGTCGTAACATTACTAAGTAAACAAAACGCTTCAGAAAAATGTTTCGAGGATAGAACTGAATGACAACATGATCATAAATTCAATGTCAATTAACATAAAATTACACTTACTTTGGTTTTGGTGAGCATGTGGGTAGCAAGCTTGACAACTGCAAAGTTTCCTTTCCCGATCGTTCTCTCGATTTCATAGTGGCCGACCCGGACAATTCCCGAAGAACTCGGGGGGCCTTTTCCTTCAGATTTCACTGCCGCCATTTTGTTTACCTACAGATAGACGCATGCGTACTTGGAACCATGTTGACCTTTTACGAGCACGAAAGTAGGCCAGACGGTGCGATAACTAGGTCATGTCAACATGAAACGCACTTTTGTTTAAAATGAAAGTAGACCAAGTCCTTGTTTACAAATGTGCTTTTGTAGGTTCTTAAAATTTATAAAGATCATACATACTGACAGTACATGATTTATTGTCTAGTTTTCTTACTGTTTTCCAGCACTAAAAGAAGCCAGCAACTCATAATTATATTAACTTACTAAGCATGTAGTTCCATATTAATTCTATGTTTCGTGTTTCCGTGAATCATGTGCGTTTCCCATGGGAGTTGACGGAAAGACACAATATAAAAGTGGTTTAGAAAGTGATAAACATAATATTTTAATAGCTACTTTCAAATCAAAGCGCTGAAAGCACTGAGGTATTCACTAAGTGTGTAAGGCCGGAATGCCATGCGCATACTTTCCGCATCCAATTTTAGTCAGTTATACATAAATGTTTGATAAGCGATATGAAATAGGCTTTATTAGAATGTTTAATGTAGAATAAACGTTGAAATCAACAAAGACAAATGCATTGGAAGTAACAATCCCCGCATGCTTTGCTTAACGATTAAATTCTCTTCAGTTCGTACTATTTTCGGAAAATGGAGTTTTCCACCACATATATGTAGGTGTTTTTAAGCAAAACCCTGCAAGGCTTTGGTCACTTCCTATTCCACACGTAGACAGTGGCAGCTTCTTCATGTTCATCATTCGTGTCATACAACTCTTATAAGGTTACTCGATTTTTGGTCTCAAGACATTCTTGAAAAGCATGGCCCCTGTATTTCAGTTATTTGATATTGTTAATCACGATTTTCGTCTCCATAAATATGCAAGAATTGTATGACATGAATGATGTTGTCGAAATCCAGGCTGGTGAATATGGAAAATTAAGCTGCCATATAGCTTTGTTAACAATAATAGTTTCTGATGTTTTAGAACATATGGTTAAACAGTTCTCACGACTTAGTCTTTCAACAGATCAACTTACTTCCTATATACATGTTAGGATAATTCTTGCCCTTGGAGATGGTGGTTTTGTTTTAATTGTATTATTTTTACATTTTGGTCCTTTTTAAGGGTTTTCTTGGTCATTAAAAGTTACATTGAAATAAGAAGGAGCTAAAAATTGTTTTGCTATTTAAATTAATTATAGTCATCCGATCGCTTAGCTTCCAACGGATTACGATGCAGATTTTTTTCTCTTTTAAATGCACTTTTCGAAATAATGTTTTTCTGAATATCTTTTGGTCCTTTTTGAACATTTATGTAAAATTTGTAGAAAAGCGATGCCCAGAAATTGTGTATTCAACTGTACGATAATGGTTTTATGGCCCACCCCGCGGCGTATTCACAGCTGGATAGAAATAATCCATCGGCAAGGTTATGACACTGGGTATGACATGTGCAACGAAGTTTGTCATTTATAGCAATTAAATTATTCCATAACTATTTCGGATTTTTCCTCCTTTTATCATTATTATTTAATTGAAATTATATATGATACTCGATTATTCATTTACATTAGTAGTTAAGAAATGCCATATATTGTTTTTTGTGTAAAAAGGGAAACTAATATATTTAGCAAAAATTATTCCCATTTAAATAGCAATCACTATTACAGACATTTAAGAGGTAACACTTCTCTTATAAAATATTAATGTTTCAAGTTTCTTTGGCAATTTTGGAAAAACATATGGGCCATGAAACATGATAAATAAGGGTATTCAAAGATAATAATTTACATATCTACATCGAGTCAACATGTTCATTAGTATTGCTTAAGTTCTAATTCTTAATGGTAAACATTTTGGTCTACCATTTTGCACTCAACCAAAAATGTTTATAAATTTAGCGTAATTATAATTATTTTGAATAGGTAAGAAATGTCTTACATGGAATTTTGTCAGCATATTTTAACGAGTGCACTAGGTTTTCATAACTTGTCAAAATGCCATTAAATCAACGTGTTGTTAAGGAATAAAAGGGTATACCTGTCTTATTGTCAATACAACATTAATGACATTTTATATGACTTGTAACGTTAAAGACCGGTACTAAATGATAGCAACTGCAGTTAATATTTCATTTTAGCTGATTCTTTCCGAAACTTCACACCAAATTTTGTGTTACACTGCTACTAGAAAAAATACCAAACTGTTAAAATAAAGGTGTGGAAATGGCCTCAATTAAATGTGTTGATCGACGATCAATTATAGACTTCAACAAAAAGACAAGGAATATAAGATGTAAAAGAAGTAAGTTTATCAGAGACAATTCGGTTTTTACAGTATTTTATCAACTAACGTTCCCCCTATAGAACAGCTCTACCTAATTATTACAAAATGTAAAATCACTCAAAACTGAAATTTTCTATCGCAACTTAAAATAAAAGGACGGGTCAACTTTATGACCCTCATAAATTCTGTATTTCTTATCTGCCTTAATCTTACACTGCGTCCAGTAGATAAATAAGTACTAAACTAGCGTATCTTAACGCTACTATTGCACTGAGAGGAGAAATCGATAGAGACCGTTGTTACCCTGATAAGCTCCAAAGTTGGCAATGGTTAACAAATTAATTGGCCAAGACTTAGCCCAAAAATGATGAAAGCAACATCAAAAATGCTATGATACCCTCTGTGTTTATTATTCAACAAGTCATTGATAGAACATATTTTTTTCCGAGTATTTGAATTTTTAAAAACAACCAATGTAATGACCCTTTTAAAAAGTTTGTACAAGACGGACCTTCATAATAAAGACCAACTTCCTTAAACAGCTGGGTTGGTACGTCATCGAAAGAATTATGTTTAAAATAATTACAACCATCTTCATTCTTATGACCTAATATATAAAAGGCAATGAATCTTTTTCCAGGTCTTCCCACTATGTTATCAGCTGGATGGCAGTTATAACTAACATTGCAAAGCATCATGACAAAGAATCAACATGTATTTTTTGCGGCATATCCAAGGGATTTTATAGATGGTTTGTCTCAAACGTCTCATTAATAATTTAAAACAATATAGTATTAATGGACATGTGTTGGATTGGCAAACAGATTACTTAAAAGGCCGAAGTCTTCACAATCGACAGTTCTTTAGCTTTTTCATCCCAGGGACATAACTGTGATACAATACACAATACACCATTATTTAGATTATATCCTTGCTGAACCGTGGCTGGTGTAGGTAACACACCACCATTGTTATTTCCTATATAATTCAATGTAAAATTACAATTTTTAGACAACATTTAAAGGCATTTCGAGCGAATGCAGGCTATGATAACCACATATATTCTTAAAGTACAAGCTTTAAATTACCTTTTAAGCCAATAAAAAAGGGGGGTCAAGTTATTCCTAAGAAAAATCACTCCACTTGAAAAACAAACTCTAAAAATTGCACCGTCCGCCACAGATCTTCCAAAATGATCTTTCAACTATAGGGCAGCGGTTTATGCTTTAATCTCTACTCTAAATGATAAATCAAGCAAGAATAGATACTTAAGGTATAAAAGTTTCAGGAATAATGATAGTTTTGAGTTACAGTGTATTGAGCATGTGATAACATGTCTATCAATCATAAGAACATTTTTTTTTTATTGAGAATTTTTCACACAACGGAAGTACATATGACGTAATGGTATTCCTGTATGGCCTTACACAGAGCAAAAGTGGGTGGGGAAGTCCAAAAATTAAAATGTTTCAAAAGTTTCAGAACGATTTTTTGGGAGTAAAACATACATTCTGTGTGACATGCTTTGGGGTAGTAAAGAGTTACCAAATTTTACGAATGAATATTTATCAGATTTTGGATAAAAAAGCATTCACATTTTTTCAGAAAGCCTGTTGACATTAACACTTTTCGTTTGTGTCAAAATGCCACAGACTACCTAATTAACAATGTCTTATGGGTTCTTGATGATATCGTTTCAACTATAAATATTAAAAAAAAATGATGGATTTAGTTCGTTTCCAAGTTACAAAAAAAATGCAATTTTCTTTCTTAAAATAGTTGCAATCACCACAAAGCCTCAAGATATTTCTTGATTAGGTAGTACTGACAATTTTGACACAAGAAAATATTTATTTCGTATTAAGACATTTCTTGGAAAAGTATGTATATATATGCTTTTCTATTTGAAATCTGATAAAATCTTCTTTCGTAAATTGTGCTCAATTTCTAATTACAGCTACACATGATGCAATGGATACATAAGTTATGCTTGCTAAATATTGAACTTCATAAACTAAAAAGAAATGTAATTATTTAAACATGTTTAGTTATCAAACGACTAAAATTGCACAGTAGAAGGCCCTTAACTTTAACCCGCTTAAACAGACGCAATGCTTCTGAACTATTGTCAAAGAAAGAGTCCAACACTTCTTTTTGGTAACACCTTTGTTTAATTTGTTGATCATCATAAGCATCTTGGTTTGACACTCAGTAAGAATGGGTCTTGGCACCAACATGTATATCAACGCAACAGCGTCAAGAAATCTTGGTACATGTACTATGAAAATGATGAACTTTAAACTACACGAAAACACTTCACCACATATATTTGTCATATCTTCGTCTGCATCAAAAATACGGACCACTACTTTGGGGCAATTGTGCCCAAAACGAAAAAAGAAACAAGTTATACGAATTTAATAAGAAGCTGCTCGAAAAGTTACCGGTCGCACACGATCCGTATCAATTAACAGTCTACTTAATGAAATTGGGTGTCCCTGACTGATTGAGCTGACATTAGTATATAAACACAAACACAACATGGTAACATCTTACCTTTCTCTAAATGTGCAAGCGTTTAGTTTAATTCAACACGTACCATTTACACTGGAAGAAATTGGCTGGGAGTCCCTGACTGATTGAGCTGACATTAGTATTTTAACACAAACACAACATGGTAACACATTACCTTTCTCTAAGTGTGCAAGCGTTTAGTCTAATTCAACACGTAACATTTACGGAACTCATAAAACGTGCAAACGTTACCAATTAGAACTCAAATGTATGCATAGTCTTTACTTCCATTCGCATTAAGGATATGAAACGATATTAACACCTCCGTGAAGTTGCAGTATCACTGGTTAGATGATATATGTATATACAATGTATATATTTAGTGTTCCCAGTGTCCCTTCATTTTATATAGAAGGCGAATGATCAACTTCAGTTTATCATGCCAGATTGCGTAAATATTCCAGCAACTAAATTTCCGATCTTGACTATAATCATATCTCAATTTTTTCTAACTGTGTCTGTGGTATAGAACATGAAGATGCTGAACACTTCCTTTTCAAATGTATAGTAGTTTTACTATACAGAAGCGTCAGCTATTACTTCAGACAAGGCAATCTCACATACTGAACACCCGGCTACAATAATCTGAGAGACGATCAGAACGCATTCGCTTTCCAAAGAGTGCATACATATATTGTTGCTTCTTAGAGACTTACGACAAATGAAGTTCAGTCGCGATTACCTTCCGTTAACTTATCCTTTTTGTCAAACTCATACTTATTCGAAATCTAAAAATATTATTATTATCATGAAATGTTATTCATGTATGTACATGCAAATTGATTTTGTCATAAACTTGCGGTGAGGGTCATTTTCTACTGATGTCATAACTTGTGGACCAACCCATTTGTATAATGATATTGTTTGTCAGAATGTTTTATATGATGTATGTATATTATATACATTAAAATACGTTTAAATTATAACGACCGCCATGTGTCTATGATGATACCTCATGTTGAAGTGTATTGCTTATTTAAAGTTATAGACACACTATCCCCAGCTATCTTTATTCTTTACTTACCCTTTCTACCAACACATCCGCCGTAATGGGGCAGTTTAGGGCAAATTTGGTAGAATCTTGCCGCGTGACTTTGGGTTAAAAGCATGGCATTTGGCACACATATAACACATCACCTATTGAGTATTGTCCGATATGGATATGGATATGGATATCAGCAGCGCCCCGTGGTGATCATGGCGCCAAGATGGCCACCAAAATGACCGACAATTTCTAAAAATACTTTTATCTTTGAAAGTATATATGTCATAGACTCATATTCTTGGTGTCGAAATATACAGATTTGGGGACAAAGAAGCCATTGGGCACACACATAATTTGATATATAAATTTTTGTTTTTGTTTTTTTTAAATAGCATTTAAGATATCACTTAAAATGGTAATTTATTTACAACAAGTGAATCATTGTCAGTACTAAAAATTGTAACGACTGTTTGAGTTATGCCAATCAACCAAGTAACCCACATATATACTATTTACGAAATAAATATAACAAACTATAAAATGATCTGTATTACCGCAACAAATAAAAGTGTTGATTTAATACTGTCCACGTCCAACATGACCAACATTACAAGTTATTGTATGAAAACTAAGGATTTTCATACATACGGCATTCGTCGCTTATTGTACGTTTCACATAAGTGTCATGAATTAAGGTTTATATCACTATCAAATGTATACATTTATAGTCATTCTTGGTAACAATTGCCTTCACAACGACATAGGGTCGTGCACTGGAGGCTAGCCTTCCTGCATTTGCATAAACCCCTGTATGCATTGCACCATTTTCAGTTTATCAGTTCATAACAAATGTCTTGTGCCTGACCAATGTTGGTCCATTTCGGTATCCATGAACCATCACTTTGTTGCCATCCCAAGTTTGGAAGACTTATAACATGGTTTGTTTTTATAGTGATTGCCTCAAACATGCCCTGCTTGTGAGGCGGTTCGTAGTAAATGCTGTTTCGAAGCTGCCTGTGTTGGGAAAATATTTTACAAGGCTCTAGATCGACGTGTAAAGAGACGATGTCTTGCTTCAACTTTCTCCGTCTGTTGGCATGTTTTGCCGTACAAGAGAACAACATATTTCCCTAGAACTTCAAATGAGCTGACAAGTTTACTTGAAGGGGCAGTAGCGAGTGACGAGAATGCATCAGTTACATCCGGAAGTAGTCTTCTTGAAGAGAACATTCTCAACTGCTTTTGTTATCTTTATATATTCAGTTACTAATTTTGAACATGTACACATAAAAAGTACGGTATTTTTAACATGACACAACGAATCCTTGACATAATTATAGGCAAAAACTAAAACACAACCTGTACCATGACACAGCTAAAACTCGCCAAATGTATTGGGATGTGGGGATGCAAGTTGTATTACCTAATGCATCAGTAAGTTTTCAGAATATTACAATGAACTGATTTAATGGAAATATCAATATTCAGATATTGAAATATTAAAAGAACAATTCGGGAAAAGTCGTCCTACTACGCCTTTATTTTTTAATATCAAAAAGTTCAAATAAGAAGTGCTAAATTAACATTAGCATATATATTTTATTAGTTGACAGCACGTTTAGAGGGGGCACAATGTAAGACAAGCGCACCTGTTAGGCTCTGGTATAAGGAATTATTTGACTCCTCGGTATTTTTTTTTTGACTGCGGACCATTTTTCGAGGCCTGTTCTTCGAGGCCTGTTGGTAACGTTGAAGGAAAGGGTTCGTATTCTAAAATAACAATATAGTCATTTACGTAATGTTTATGTAACTTTTGAAAGATATACACCTATTTCGGATCACTTAAGACACAGATTATGTATTTAAAACGTCCATTTCTAGGTAACTATCCCCCTTTGACTTTTTTAATTCCATAAAGTTCTAATAACGTTAATGATCACATTCAAATTTGTATAATGTTTCAAGAGGTATTCGGGTTTAATATTTGTTGAGTTACGTTTCATGAAGTTTGTACATGGAGTTTATATTTTGAAAACTTTGTTAAAGTGTTTTTACAACCCAAACCATTTTCAAAGTGTTCCGTGTTTTATACCCTTAATTTCCTTAATCGCAACGTTTACTAAAATTCTATATGGCCATAGCAACTTATCTGTGTATGAAATGGTCGGCAAATAGGTGACTCTTTGAATAGATAAACATTACATAACTATATTGATATTTTAAAATACGAACCCCAATAATATTTAAACAATGTATAATCGTGCAGATCGACAGCGTTATGATAACCCTGTGCTTTAATCTTAAGCTGTTTAACTTTAATTATGTTCTTCCATTTTTTTCTGTTTCGAGAGAACTGCCGCATTGCGATAATCGATGCGGAGAATATGCAATCCATTAAATCTATAGAAAAACCCTATTATAAACGTTCGATTCTCGACAATAATTGATCATCATTTTTTCCTAGCTACACATTTTGTAGATCTACAATGTTATTTAGCCTTTTTGGGTATGTAGGCTATCGCAGTTCTGAGAAACAATTCGGATAGGCCTGAAGAACGTACAAACCATGAAATTGCAAAGTTTTATATCGATTTTTGAAGGTTTTTGCTCGATTTACACACTCGTCATATATATATAATGTATGAATCCTATCTATAGTATTGCTTGATAAACAATTTATTATGTTAATTATTGTTTGAATTGTCTACACTATAGCAACGTAGGTATACATTTTCGTGGGCTATACTACTATCTACCTAATAACATGTTATCTAGATCTTAAGTACATGTATTCTAACACAATTACTTACTAGTAATTATCATCCTCAAATATAATTTTACATTAAACCCCACCGTTACGGGCCTCTTTAATATAATTGGCGTAGAGTTTTAAATTAACCTGTTAGATTATGTATAATGCATTTAAATGTCGCAAGGATCATCATGAAAAAAATGTACCTGTTCAATTTAAACTCCTTACTACCATTGAAAATATGCATGAGGTTAACTGGATTATTGTCTTCAAGCCCCCCCCCCCCATTCACGGGTGGAAGAATATGCGCCCCTGTCTTAGTCCGCGTTTTTTTTTTAAATACATTCAAGTGCTTTAATGTTGATGGCGTTGATGTAAAGTGACTCTTTCACAAAGTACTGTTGTCGATTTTTTCAAACTGATGTGTCTTAAAATTGATTTATTTACCTTATTGTATTTACAATCGCCAATCAGCATCTGGCAGGTGCTCATTTAAACTGAGTTTGGTAGACTTTAGCCTATAATCATTCAATTTTCAATAGCGTTACTACGCCCATTCTAGAGCTAGGAGAAGCAAATTGGGATGAGGGAAATGAAATAAATTAGACATAATGTTACTAAATGTTTTATTTGACTGTTTTACAAATTAAAGATGCACTATTACTCCCAAATAAGATTTAACACATTTAATACAATTGTTTAAATATACCAAAAAGGATGAACAAATGTCGAAAACAATGGTTCTTATGAAGGATACCGAGTTTAATTTAAAAGAAATGTGCAGAAAACACGGTATTGCTACCTAATGCTACCTACCATAGTAGATCACAGTAAATAGTTTAGCATTCGCCAATCATGTAATATTTTTGCGTTTTCAGCTATCAAATGGACAGTTATATAATATTGTAAAAAGTAATTAATATTTTTCATAAATACAATATTTAGTAAGAAGTTCAGGGTGTATCACTCAAATTTTATGTTTGTTTTACATGTGTATTGATTTTGAGTGTCACTTTAAAGAAACATACTTCAATGATGTTCGGCGGAAATGATTTCGTTTACTTTTGCTATCAAATTTTGCTTTCAATTGAAGTTAAGGGACTAATATTAGGTAACAGATACGTTACCTTATGGTGATTTTATATTTAATATTTTCTTTAATGATTGATTGACATTTTTTCACAGGTAATTCTTCTTGTGGTTATACAAGTATGTCTCTTTTGTAAGAGCAATTAACTTATGAGGAGGTACATCGTAATTCTTGTATCGAATATATGTGGGAGTTACCATATTTCTTTTACTTAAATCTTCTTATATATGCAATTAAGGCACCGGCAAAAATATCGTATGGAATCATTTAAGCAATTTAAAAAACAACAACCAACAACATATTTGTATGTTTCATTTTAGGACAATACACAAGAGAGTTGCCATTGTAACATTCTGTTTTACAAAATTAATGCTGCCATCCACTGTTTACTGTGTTGGGGGCAAACTAATGTTTTAGAAAATTAATGTCAAAACAACAGCACAAAAAAGTTCTAAGTAGTGTAACGTATCTGTCAACTCATACTATGTGAAAGAACCAAATATACTTGAAGCAAAGACATAACCGTCGATAAAAGTAAAAATTGAATGTTATTTAAAATATTAATGCATTCGCATATATTGGCAATATTGTGGTCGAGAAAACAATATCTGTAACAAAATTGAAAGGGAAACTATGTTAAATTACCAAAAGTAATTACTTGTTCAAAGTATTGCTGTATTTCACACTTTATTGAGGTTACCAAAGGGATACATATAAACGTTAAAACCACAAGTCAACATACATGATGTAACGTATACGATGTGCCTTCTAGAAAAGACATTTAAGGGACTAGACACCATGGCAGATGATGCAGGTGCAAGAAAATTGTCAAACACTTGCATTAAATTGAAATCGTCTTGTACAACGCATTGAAGTTTACCTACTGATGACTCACGTCGCTTACGACACATCTATCTTTCGCAGTTTTTGCGTATTTTTCTCTTTCGAAATTTCCGGGTTTGTCTACTTCGCAAATACCAGTAAATTTTAAAATAACGTCGGTATATGTATCTGTACTAATCGCATGACTAGCACATGCTAAATATATCGCTTCAAACTGGGAAACCATTATGCACTATTTCTAAACGGATAAATTCAGCTGGAAGAGCGACAAAATATTCTTTTATCATGTAAACTGATGTATTATCGGTTTCATACTAGCTCATATTGACAATTCAATGCTTGTTTTGAGGACAGACTGTATTTGCTGATGTTTGATTTTGGGACCATCTGGGGTCTAGTCTCTTTCAAAGAACAATATTCATAACGCACGCACGCATGGCACGGCACGCACGCATTTACGCACGCACAGAACACATAAACGTTTATATATTATATTGTATCCATCTAGTTATTTCATGACTTATGCACACTCAACAAATATAATAATGTTAAATGATATGATATTGTAATGCACCAGTCAATTGTAACCGGCACGGCCCCCAGGTCCGGGCCGCCTATACCGAGGATAGCGGTGGAAATGGACCGTGTTTTTACCTTCCAGGTGGCCCCGCAGTGCCGGCTGAATGCGTCGGTTTTGTTTTTGCGCCGAAAATAGCGGGGAGTAGGTCTTACCTTAAATGTCCCGGGTTGCGGGAGCATTTGGTGGGAATTTTACCAGCAGTTTGTCTCCGCAAGGCGAGGATTTTAACCGGGATAGGCTGGACCAAAGGTCAAAGTCCCTGCTATTCTCCGGACCTGTGGGGGCCGTGGTTACAATTGACTTGTGCATAAAGGTTTCACATACTAGTAATGTTAAGGTAAATGGGGGGAGTGGTATAAAAGCTGCACTCTCATATATTGACAGTTTTGACATTATTTTAATTGTTGTCTCAGAATCAGCTGATGTTGGTATCAATGCCTCCAATTTAGTCATATAAGATAACTCACAATAATTAAACAGATCTCAATTGTTTGAGAAATTGCCGAAAATTTTCTTGATGTGTTAGTAACGCTTGTTATTGGCTAAAAAAACACCCATTTTCGAACCTAATGATATGAAAAATTGCGATCTGATCTTTTGTCAGCAGTCTTATATCACTGGTTTCCAGACATTTACGCATTTAAATTGGCTCATTCAAAGACAACAAAAATGTCAAAACGATCAGTGGACTGCAGCTTAAAAACATGATAAACGAAAATCAAAAGGACACTACTTTTAACAGAAACTAAATGATATACATATGAGCTTGTACCATATTGCAGATTGATACGCACTAACGGATCCAAGGAGGGAGGACGTCCCCCCCAAAAAAAAAGAAAAGTAGAAATAAAAAATAAAATCGTCCAAGTTTAATTTTTATTTTATTATATATGAAGCAAAGTAATGAAATACACCCAAATTTCACCATTTCGGACTAGAAAGTGTTAAAATTTTCGTAGGGGAGTACCCCCACACCCCCTTTCAACACTTTAAACCAAATAGTTTTCCGGTGAAATTTCGGACTAGAAAGTGTTAAAAATTTCTATGGGGAGTACTCCCACACCCCCTCCCAACACTTTAAACCAAATAATTTTCCATTCGGAGGGAGGCGCGCAAATCGGGTTATGTTTTGCCCACTAAGTTACGCCCCCTCTCACATCGAATCCTGGAACCGCCCCTGATACGTTTAATAAAATAAAATTAAATAAGTCACTTCAATTAAATTCCATTATTATGTTTATTCTTTATATCATATAAGCACATATTATTTTAAAACCACAAACCGATTTAAATCACTATATTACAGACCTGTACACTAAATTAAAGTTAGACCGATAAAATAATTCTGTTCTTTGTTGACGACCCTCTTGCGGTAAACCACAAAACAGCTTTGTTCTACGGCCCTCGGTGTATATCATACACGTGGGTGCCTCGCGACCCAATCGAAACAGTGCGGAAAACCCCCCTCCCGGAGATAATGACGTCAATGTCATGCTCCAAATATGGATTTCCTCACCCCTCCCATTTTTATCTACAAGGGACGGGCGACATAACACGGAGCATATTTTACACATTATTACGACGAACTCAGGTAAGATAATCTGAAATATATTGTACTATGGTATTTAACGACTAAAAGTTAGTTATATAGTGTTTGTTTACACAATCACCGTTAGACGGTATCCGCTAAATAACCCCCGATACTTCGTTCTCGGCCAATCCCCTGGGTCGAGGTAAAGAAATGGCGACCGACACGGAGTGGTAACTAGGTCAAATCACCGCCCTGGTGTTGTAGACAAAGTGACGGTGTGTTATGGTGATATGGTATGGATTGGTGTGATAAAATATTGTTAATTGAAATTTAACACAGGTAATTTTAACTTTCGGTTTATAAATTGAGTGATAATAAACTTATTTACTGGTGGTAAGAAAATTGTTATTTAATGTATGTAATATTTTATTGACACAAGAGTTGTGTATATAATTAAAGACACAATGAATACGTTGCCACAAACATAATATAAGTGAATGCTGTTGTATTATGAAGTCTAATTAAGAGGTCTACTTTCACTTTCATTTCAAACACAATACTTTATACAGTACCATATTCCACTGTGATCATAATAATTATACACCAGTCAATTGTAACCACGGACCCCCCAGGTCTGGAGGTTTACCGGGGATAGCCGGGGAAATGGGCCGTGTTTTTACCTTCCAAGTGACCCCGCAGTGCCGGGTGAATGGGGTGGTTTTGTCTTCGCATCAAAAAAAGCGGGATATGGTCCTTACCTATGTTCCCTAGGGAGCGCTGGCATTTAACCAGCAGTTCTTCCCTGCAGAGCAGGGATTTTACCCGGGCTTGGCTGGACTGAATGTCGAAGTCCCCACTATTCCCCGGACCTGGGGGAGTCATGGTTACAATTGACTGGTGCATTATACCCTCATAACCCTGGTAAATAAGTAACAAGGTAGCGTCTTGGGTTTGGGTTTCAGTAAGTCCAAGCTTCATAGAGTCATCTTTGCTGAATAAAGTGCTAATAGAAGAGCAATATTTATAATGGTATTTTTTCCAATAACTAACAAATCAGTTAATAACTCCTACAATTATTAACACATCTTTAGTTGAAAAGTAAATATTTATATCTAAGATATTTTGTAACATTTAAAAATTTGTCTCAGTATCAGACGCAATATTTTATGTACCAGTCAATTTAAACCAAGGCCCCCCTAGGTCAGGGGAATATTGGGGACTTTGACTTCCGGTCCAATCAATCCCAGGTAAAATCCCAATCCTGTGGTGACAAACTGCTGGTAAAATCCCCACTAAATGCCCCCGCACCCCAGAGACAAACTAGGTAAGGCCAATTCCCCATTATTTTCGGTGGGCAAAACAAAATCACTGCATTCAATCGGCACTGCTGGACCGCATGGAAGGTAAAAACACGGCCAATTTCCCCCACTACACCCGGTATGCCCCCGGTCCTGGGGGGGGGGGGGCAGTGGTAACAATTGACTCATTAAATAAAGACTAAGAGTCTCATAAATCTTATATGCTATGAATGATAATAAAAAATTGAAGTAGGGTTATATTCCTAACAAGTTTTCAGTCACTTGCATTTTTCATTGTAGACACAGAAAAGGAAGAAGTGACCCCTACCTGCTGTTATGACCACAGCCACCCCAAGCACCGAGTCGGAATGGCAGCTTCATCGCGTCCTACTAAGAGCGAATCTCCTGCAGTATTATGACACATTTGTAGCTCAAGGTAAAAGCCACTTTGTTTGACATAATTTAGTAATTAAAAGGTAGCCTGGTAGTCAATCTTGTACTGTTAACCTTATAAATGGCCTCCAGAGAGCTTTTGGGAAGATTTCTGTTCTTGGTAGATAAATGTCCTAATGGTTAAAACGTTGTAATGAATGAACATTATTGTGGCTTTTTGCAGCAACTTCAAAAGTTATCTTGTTTAAGTCTAGCCTTGAATAAACCTAGGCATTTCACTGGAATTGGTCTACCGGTACCTGTTACCCAAGAGGTTAGATTTTAGACCCTATCTCATCTTTATAATCTACCTCTTAGAATTCTTGTTGAAAAGGTCCCCAGGGTTAGATCAAATAAAAAACTAAAGGAATCTTTATATTCTATATGATGTCATGTATAACTGTAGGTGGTGACGATGTCCAGCAGCTATGTGAGGCTGGAGAAGAAGAGTTTCTGGAGATAATGGCCCTGGTTGGGATGGCCAGCAAGCCCCTACATGTTCGTAGGCTACAGAAGGCACTACAGGAATGGGTCGCCAACCCAGGTATGCCGGGGGCTGATTTTACGAAGTAGTTATGTTTTTAGAGATTATAACCCTTGTTGGGATGGCCAGCAAGCCCCTACATGTTCGTAGGCTACAGAAGGCACTACAAGAATGGGTCACCAACCCAGGTATGTTGAAAGCTGATTTTAAGAAGCAGTAAAGTTACTAGCGATTATGGCCCTGGTTGGGATGGCCAGCAAGCCCTTACATGTCCATAGGCTACAGAAGGCTCTAAGGGAATAGATTGCTAACCCAGGTATGTCGGGGGCTGATTTTAGTTTTTAGGCAGTAGTCAAGTGTGTATAGATTATGGCCCTTTTTGGGATGTAGGTGGCAACTGAACCAACTATCCCTTGAGTGATAGGTGAGCTGCTATTATATACTATGACATCCCCACCAAGATAACTTGATCAAAATGAACACCAGTTTCTGGTTTCTAGCTGTCATCACAATTGATATGATCAATCATGAAATAAGAAAATACTTTATTTTTTGTGTAAAGTTATGAAAATGTTATACCTGTG